>NC_060120.1:751365835-751675002 GCF_021461395.2 Schistocerca americana
CACATAGCTGTTCAACTGGGGTCAACCGTACCACTTGAAAACAGGCACAAACTCAACATTAATATAGTTCATTGCTGATGCTATTTTTACCAGGTCACTCTCAATACCGTAGCCCTGGTTCCTATCAATACTGTTCCCTGCTCCACCCACTATTAAAACATGATTCTCCTTGGTGAAACCTTTACACAAAGATCCTATGCCCTCTATCACTTGGCTGAGAGATGCACTAGACTTGGAAAAAGTTTGTGACCTGGTAGCTGTCACCTCATTTTCCTTGCAGAAATTGGCCCACACCTCTTCCATGGCTGCTACCTAACAGCAGAATTTTCTTCCTACTTCCTTCTTTTTCTGAAGCAACACCCTTCCTAACTGGATTCTGCTGTGCAACAGCTACACCTACATGTACATGAGGCTCTTCATTACTTAACTGTGGCAGCAGGGCAAATCTATTTTTTGTACCAACAATAAAACTGTCAGATACTGTCCTCTTTTGTGGCCCCTGTTCCGTGCTACAACTTCCCACTTCTCTTAACCCTTCTCCCCCTTAACCTAATTAGATCCTCCCTAGCTTTATCTAATTTATCCTGAAGGGCTCTAATCTTCCCTTCCTGTTCTGCTATTTTCACATCCCATGAACACACTCTACAGTACCTAGGAAGAGCCTCATTTTGTTCCCTAATTCCCATGCCACTACATTCCCCCCAGTGAAACGATCTGTCATAGCGGTTGCATAGCACCCCAGAACTAACTTTTCTATGGCAGCTAAAACACTTCACACACATTATTGTTTTCAATATAGGCCTACTTTTTAAGCTTTCGCGAAATAAATATTTCAAATGCATTGTGGAATGTTTTGCTGCGATGTGACGTGATGTTCCATGAAGAGTGAATTGGCCTTTAACACTAGCGCTACTACAAACGAGCTCTTTGCATTTCTTCCTGAGGCTGGTTTCGTTAAGGCTATATTGCTCGCTAAATCCGGGTGCCTATAGTGAGAGATGGCGTACTGGTGGATATGAAATCCATATCATGCGATTTTTCGAAAACTATCTGTAGCAAAAATGTGATTTTTGCACATTTTACAGTCTGATATTGTTACTCGATAAAGAACTGGATTTCTTTTCGTTACCCATTACACTTATTGCGCTACATCAATATTAAGTAAAACACTGCACGAAATTATAATGCTTTCGCAGATGTATAAACGCATTGCATAAATTGTTCCTATGACTGATTTTAGCTCCTACATTGCAGTGAATGAAATGTGGATAAGATATTGAAATTTTATTTAAAATTGAGAGCAGAAAGATATTTCATTTGTTATCGAGTTAGTGGGCTTCATGTGCGAAACGATGGCCGCTTGCGACATGCCCATTGGCGTCATTGCACATCGCGAATTATGTGATCATAACAATCGTAATATATCATGAATGATTCAAGATACCGAAACGAGATTTCTGCAAATGATAGCACACAATGAGGCACATATATTGTATGATAAATACTCGAAACTTTTTTATTCGCCTAGATATGGAACTAACTCGCCTGTAGCAGGCGCCTCAGAACGCATTCCGAAGTCTAGGTTGATAGCGCAGCATCAGATGTCTTTATTTCGTTCTGTCCCAAGACGTAATGTAACAGACGAAGCAAATATAGTACGAAAAGAAGCGATATGAAAGATGACACTACCCGAAATGTATTCACCCCTGTGCAGACAAAGACATAAGATAAAGATACAATCAGTTGCGAACATGTTGCGATATCATAATGGCAACGTGAGTGCAGCTTTATCGAGCGAGAAAGCGAAGCAATAAATAGCTCTCAATGAGGACCGCTGCCGCTATGTTCCGGTAAGCGTGTTCTAAGCGTGGTCACTCGTGCTGTCAGAGATTTTATTGTAGTAATGAAAAATATTGTTTGTGATGTACATCTATGGAAGTTTGAATTGTGGGACAGAAAGAGGTAGTGAGAAAAATAAACTAAATAAATTATAATATAGCATGTCAGTGGCAGGAGAGACGCAGATCGAGAAGAAAATTCCAATTAAGGAAAAATTACGTAAGCTTTACAAATTTTTCTTCATATACAGTTCAAGTACACGTTTTCTTGCACCTTGATTTTGTCATTGGAGGTATTATGTTTACTCGCAATGAATTTAAGACAGTAGGGTGTGAAGTTAACGTTAAGCAGTTCCGAGGATGTCGAGCTTACTCGTCTGTGCTGTGCATATACTAAGAATTGTTATTGAAATTACAGGACTTTATTTGATAAATCTAGCAAAGGACTACCAAGAAGCTACCTTAGATCTTGTGAAAGACGCTAAAGCCAACAAAAGAAGGTCCTTCATAACAGCAGTAGGTGAGTCATTCATATTATGTGTTCAGTTATGCTCCTCGGGACATTGCAATCCTGTACGAGGCGTGACAACTTCAAGTTTCCTCCATTCTGCTTTCTCCATTACTGTCGTTCGTCATCCCCTTTCTCAGAGGTTATATATATTTCACTTTCCTCGTCAGCTTTCTGCCGGTGTCGTGGTCTTCTGTAGTTTTCCATTTCGCCTCCATTCAGAACCCGTTTTAGTTTTTCTTCCACGTAGTGTTCATTGCAAGAGCAGTCCCGAGCCTAGCGACTTCCCGGCCCTTTTTCCCCCTCAGTGTCAACGCCTTGTATAATGTGGTCCAAGCTTGTATTTTTATTCCAAGAGTAGCGGCTCGTAAGTTGTTGCGGTTTATTTACCCGATGAAGAACAAGTAGTAATAAGCAGTATGTGGATGGTTTGTTAACGTAGTGCACAGGTAAAGTATGTATGCTTAGTTTGTCTTTTGCACACTACTGACCATTCTGTGTTTTATTGGGCTCTTCACAAAAAGTTAAATGAATAAGTTCTTTAAATGTTCAAGAACCATTGTTATTTTGAGCTGCCCATACCACACTATAAGTCTCAAAAAAAACCTAGAAAATCGAAATTGGAATCGAACACTTCCCTTGACCTATATAGGTCAACAGCAACTAAGCCTCATTTCTTCACGACACACTGAACACTTCACGACTTCAGCCAACAGGCCAAATAGCTGAAGAAATTTTATTAGAGGCAACACACTGTCCCCCACCATCGCCGACAACTGAAAACTGTTGACCTTGTCAGTCATATCCATACTTACCAAAGACATAAACAAAGCAATTTACCAAAATTCACACACGACGAACAGATAAAAACTACAATAACATCGACATAACAAAACCGAAATCGTTAACTAACTGAAAAATATTGCTCTGAAAGCACAGTAACTACTGATAGCCCACACGTGCAATGCTACCACAAATGAACCCCAAATGCCACATAACACGCTACCCATAAACATACCACCAGAGAGAACCACCTACCGTAACAATACGCCACCGATAAACATGCCATACATGCAAACTAAACCAAAAACATCACCTAACATACAACACATAAACTCACCACCAGAGAGCACCACTGATCACATCAAAACGACACCTACAAACACGCCACTCTGACAAACTAAACTCTGCACTGTTATGATGTCACACGCAACAACAGCCTAACGTCACGGGTCAAAGCCGACGGGTGGAATCAGACGCTTCCATTGACCCCATAGATCTTGCACAGGAGCCTATATTCAAATATTTTGCACTTCTGTACATCAGTACTCTTCATGCCCATATTTCACATTGATAGATTAATGCAGACTTGACCATGGCGTTGTTTATTTTCAGTATGTTTAGTATCCATGAGGTCCTTAATTTCTTCAAACATCTGGGAGTACATTTTACCACTTAAAATGTGAAATTTTATTTTCTTTTACATATAATTTCTCCTCTTTGGTATTAGATCACAGCTAGTAAAAAATCTGCAAATGTCAAAATTGAAGCCAGCAGTTAATAAGTGTAAATTTTATTTCTTTTCCCGGTGAATATCATGTACTCAAGTTTTCATTTAATTGATATACACATGTGGGGTTGAGTTTCTGAAACTGAGAGAGCAACACTAAATGAACAAAGCTATCAGGTGAGTTAACTGGGAACTGATTAGGTTGCTGCTGGCTTCAGGTGTGGCATACATCTGTACTATGTCAGGTTTTCCTATTGGAAAGTTGAGATGCACAAGACTGTCTCCACATGAGGCTGTGCCAAGTATTGTACATCCCGAGGGTTAGCAGGGCATGTAGGCCATAGTATATGCAGTCATGCTCCACTGGCCAAGCAGTGCAAGCATGTGTAGAGCGTGTGCAGTAGGGCCATATGACAGATAATCTGTATTATTTGTGCCTGCGTATAAGTGTGATGAGTGGTGAGCACAGTTGCCCTTGTCTCATGGGACAGTGTTGGAGCTGCTTACTTTAGACCTCAACAGAAGCGGGGGGAAGACGTATTAGTTGAAATGGTTGGTGAAAATATAAGGGGGTCCCTATTACCGTGTTAATATTCCTTTGCTTATAGGTGTCGTAGGTAAGCCTCTTTTAGGCTAAATCTGTCATCCAGACAGACAAATTTAGAAAAGATCAAGAGGAAAGAAATGTCACATAAAAAAGAAACTTGTTGGAATAAGCTTACAATGGTACTTCAGAATGTTAGAGGACTAAAAACCAAAGTTGATGAATTTCTTGTTTGTTTGCATGACCTAATCAAGTCTGTCTAAGCACCATGTAAGTGTTGGAATCATATGTTTGACATAGAGACCAATAAATTATAAGCATATTTTTATAAGAAAAAAATACAATGAGAAGTCTGCATTAGTAAAGTGCTGGTTTGAGAAATGTCATTTTTATTTATTACAGTAAAGGATCCATCATGGAAAGTTTTAAGATCTTTTCAGAAAAATTTGATCAGTCCTATGCCACCAAGAAAAAAGAAAAGCAAATGATATTATGTGGAGATTATAATATTAATTTTCTCTAAAATTCAAAAAAAAATTGGAAATGCTATTACATTTATATGCTTGCTTACATCGTTGCTATCCGCACCATCATTACTTCGGAAAGCAGTACACTAGTAGGCAAAATATATTGTCCAGTCAGATTAATGTGACCACCTCGTACGTTTGACATCAGGCTGAAATAACTACTCACAGGCGGCAGGGTGTATAAAGCATGTCAGTGTGGAAAATAGTGGAGACATTGTTGTAATACAGAAACAGAGTAATTTATGTTATCCAAAAGGGAATGATAAAGGGTGGAAGCATTTCCAAAACAGTTAAGTTTGTAAACAGTTCACATGGTGCTGTTGTTGAAGTATACTATGCATGGCGAAATGGCATTATCCAGAACTTGTGCCACAGGAACTGGGATGCACCATGGGCCATAGATGACAGGGGTGAACAAAAACTGCAGGGATGTGTAGAAGCAAATAGATGTGCAACTGTTGGAAAACTGACAGTCCAGATGAACCTAGGGGCTACCAACAGTGTTTTCTCAATGACCATTCAGCGGATATTCCTGCTTATGAGCCACCACAGCAGGCACCTGGTTTATACACCCATGCCGACTGCTGTTCAGTGGCAACGGAGGTTATTATTGGCCTGAAAATACCACCACTGGACATCCACTGAGTGGCATCAGGTGGCCTTTTCAGATGATTCACGTTTTATGCGACATATGGCCCTTGACATGTGCATGTGAAATGTTTGAAAGAAGACATCCAGCAACAATCATCCGAAGGATGCAGCCTGGAGGTCAGAGAGTTATGGGCTGGAGAATATTTTTGTGGCATTCACTGGGTGGTTTCATCATTTTGGAAGGTGCAGTGGGTGGGCACAAGTATGCATCTATCCTTGGCAACCATGACCACACCTACATGCAGTTTGTTTTTTCTCAGCATGATGGCATCTACCAACAAGGACAGTGCAATATGTCACACAGATTGCAGTGTGTGTGCATGGTTCGAAGAGCATCAGGATGAGTTTACCATACTTCTCAGATTTAAACCCAATCTAGAATCCGTGGGATCAACTCGATCAGACTGTATACCTGATGGATCCTCAACCAAGAACCTCATTGACTTTCTCTGCATGTGTCACAGGGCCCATACTATAAAAGGTAGTTATTCAGGCTTTTGACTTGGGGTCACATTAATGCGACTGGACAGTGTCTTTGTAGGTGAGCACTTGAATGCTGATATCAGTGGTTATACTGTAGTGAATAACCCCTCTGAGCATGATACACAGTTAACAATACTAAGTGGTTACAATGAAGGGTATAATGGAATGGAGTAATTGGTGATCAGACAATCAAAAGTTTCGAGGCAGCCTTACAGGAAACTGACTGGAGTGAGATTATAATATGACAGATGCCAGTTATAAAATTTATGTGTTTATGGATGGAATTCTGTCAGTTTTTAACTGCTTTATTTCCAAGAACAAAGGTAGGTTTGGAACCAATAGGGCTTTAAAAAAACCATGACTTACAAAATGCATCAAACTACCGTGTGCAAGAAAAAGGATATGCCGTGATGTGAAACGATTAGCATATAGGAGTTTGACTGGTTTTGTGTTACAGGAAATACTGTGTTGTCTCCAGGAAAGTGATTGAAAAAATACTGTGTTTATAATGTCTGAATTTAATAAATCATGTTACAAAATTAGATCTATGTGGGCAGTAATTAAAAGAGAATTGTCAACATTTGCATCCTTTGTTGTTACAGAAAACAGCCAATTATCCTCTGATTAGAAATATTTTGTGTGTGGCAGATTGCAATTTTGCACGGGAGGGGAGGGGGTCAGTGTTGCCAGCATGCAGCCAGCCATACTGTACGTACCGACAAAAACAGGCAATACAGTGAGTACATGGTCCTTGAGAAGGAATTAAGAGTACCTCTACCACTCGGCTCATTGAAATTTCAATCCAAAAGTAATTTTAATTGGAATATAAACAAAAAGTTGCTAGTTGTCATGTTGCCAACATATTTAATAATTACTTCCTGCAGATATTTTAGAAGACTGTGGGCAGGGGCAGTCCAAGGGATAAAGTAATATAGCACATTCAAGAAACAGTGCCACAGCCACATACATACCTCATTATTCCAATTATTCCTTGCTCTATGTAGGAAATTAATAATTGAATTAACTCAGTCACATCCATAAACTCCCACAGATTTGTTGTTGTCAGTGGTGGTGGTGGTGGTGGTGGTGGTGGTGATGTGGTTCTTTTTTTATATTAAGTATACAGATTTGAGTTAGTAATTCCTACCTAACACCTTTTAGACATTGCAATAATAGAAATTCTTCTATAGAAGAGGGGGAGTTGTCAGTGAGAAACATTTTTAGATGCCCTCTTAGTACTAAACGCAAATTAAATGTGGAGTGACAAATGTCACATTTCCTTCTGGTATTGTAATTATGTACAACATTGTTCTGTGGGTCATTACATCCAAAAGGATCATGGACCTCCCACTATTTGAGCTTCAGTTTACCTGATGGAAATTGTTGCTATGGTTGTAGATCCATCCTAAAAATTAATCTGTGCAAAATTTTAAATTACGAGCTGAAGTATATGAGAAATAGTGGCCTTCTATTTGGATGGCTTTTTAACGAATGTGCATGAAAATGAACAAAACCCAGTATTTGAAGCTCTTCTACTACAAGAAAAAAGCAAGTAGAAAATTAATACTTTAAGATTGTGCATAACTTTTGGCTGTGAATTATAAAAATACAGTGTGACAGAATGTAAGGAGCATTTTGTGAGCCAGCATAAGGCATTAAAGTGACTCAAAAAACCTGCAGAGATAAATGCATAGAGTTTTTGATCCTCTTTGGGGTCCTATATCTCGGGGAGAAAAATGCAAAGGAACTACAACTGGACACATTTGTTGACAATGCCAGGGACACGATTCTATCAGCATATCTTCCTGCTTAGCGCATTATTTTCGATTATACTCAGTCACAAACATAGTGTGTCAAATTTAAAATTACAGTAAATGAGCAAAGTTCAGATGTAAATATTGCAAAAGGGTCATTCCACAAATTCTTCTTCCTGGTACCATTGCAGAGAACACAATTTTCTGCAGTAGCACTTAAATAGTCAGTTCAGCAAAGGAACCAAATATGAGGCTGAACTTCCACAAAAGTCATGTAATATGTTGCGGTCGCGACATGATACTGGTTACTGAACCCATAACTTTGAGGAAAGTAGGAACGAAAAATGATAGATAAATGCTGGTGTTGCAACTAGTCTTGAAAATCATGGAAATTTGATGACTCAACCAATTCAAAACCAATTGTTGAGTCAGTTTCCCTGATAGTAACCATGTATGGTTGAAAAGTCAAGATGGGCATGATGATGATATCAAACATTGCCTATTCTGTTATGTATAGATGGGCATGTTTGCTGGTTTCTTCATAAAGGTTCCAAAGCCTCATCGAGTTCCTAGGCTTGGTTAGTTTATTCATTGAGGTTGCAAAGCCACAGTTGGGTTTCTTGCCATGGTTCCCAAGCACATATGTGGGTATCTTCATGCTGGTTCCCAAGCCAGTGCTATTTAAAATTGCTGCTTCATGGCAGTAAATTTTTCTTCAGTGCTGTTTAATGTGGGTTTTGGAAAATTATACTGACATCCTCTTCTTGTTGCTGAAGGTGCTGCAATATTCATGATGTGCTGTTCAGGAGTCCAAATTTATCTTCTCGTTCAGGCCAACAGAATGAGCAAGCTGGACCAAAAGAGTGCTTGAATTTGACCCAGGGCATCATGTTTTTCAGTATCAACTTCACGTGTGTTACCAGTCCACTAGTGATTGTCAGAGATGCAGGCAATGCATTGGCCAGGAATGAGGCTTAAAACTGACACGAAAGGCACATTAATGTCAGCTGGTTGATAACCAGAGGCCAGAAAAGAAGTTTTATCATATGAATCCTGGTTAACTTAATGTGGTTCTAACCATTTGGCAAAAATTGGTAATTTTCACGAGTTCCAGCTAAAATATGGCTATTTGCTAGTCATTCTTCTTGTAGCTGTCTTTTGTCTTCTGTGTCTTGGCATCAGTTTGCCAATGGCCACTGTGCACTTAGCAAGATGTACCATCTTGCCATGGTAGCATGTTCTGCACAATTTTTGTTGAAGTTCAGCCTTTTCATCCCTTTCCTGGATCAATGCTAAGATCCAAGATGTTTCTAGTGCAGAAAAGTGTGCTCTTTCCAGTGGTCTGGAAAGAAAAACTTCTGAGGTGGCCCTTTTAAATATTTGCACCTGAACTTGGCTCACTTTCTGCAGTTTTAGATTTGGCAAGTGTTTCTGATTGAGTACGATCCACAATAAGTACTTAGGCAGGAAGATATACTAATAGTCGTGCCACAGGTACTGTTAATATTTGTTCCAAGTTGTTCTTTTCCATTTTTACTGCCAAAAGGCCAAAAAATCCAAATATTTGTCTCTGCAGGTTTTTTGGGGTACTTTGATGCTTATACTGGCTCACGAACTGTTTTACACACTTCCACATTGTGTTTTTCTGATTCAGAGCCAAAAGTCGTATAAGATCTGAAAACAAGAAGTTCCTAGTTGCTGTTACCTTGTATTAAGAAAGGTTCAAACATTGGGGTTTGCTGACTTTCACCACATCCTTGTCAAAGAGTTTCTTAAATATGGGGTCGCTGTTCCCACATATTGGTTATTATGAGCTGAAATTTTGCATGAGTTCATTTCTATGGTATCTCTGTACCCATGGTCAATTTAAATAAAACCAGAAATAGAAATGTGGGAAACTTTTAAAAAATGTGATGACTTGGGATGGAGTGACCCTCTTTTGATCTGCAATGAATTATTTACAATAAATGTCATGAGGAAATAAGTATACTACGATGCAGTAGTCAGAATGTCCAATTCCTTAAACAGATGACTCAAATATGATCAAAGGTGAGAACCACATATTTTTACAGCACATTTTTGAGCAATGAGGACTTTCTTTTGTAAAGTTGATTTACCCCAGAACATTACTCCATATGGCATTACTGAGTGAAAATATTCAAAAAATGTCAACTTGCTGATTTGTTTCTCTCCAAGATTTGCAATAACTCAAAATGCAAATTTGGCTGAACTAAGTTGTTTTAAGAGCTCTAAAATGTAATTTTTCCAGTTTAAATTCTCATCTATGTGAATGCTTAAAAATTTTGAATTTTCCACCATATTTTTTATTTCCTCACCATGTGTTACATGTATCATTGGTGTAGTACCTCTAGATGTGCCAGACTGAATATGTTGTGTCTTCTTAAAATAGATAGTAAGACCATTTGCAGGAAACCAGTCAGTGACATTCTTAAGAAAATTGTTTACCATTTCTTTTGTTGCCATATGTGTGCCTGGAATGGTTACAATACTGTTGTCATCTGCGAAAAGAACTACATCTGCTTGTTGTATATTAGGTGGAAAATCATCAGTGTACATGAGGAACAATCTAAGATTGAGCCTTGTGGAACTCCATAAGTGATCCCCAGTCAGAGGAATTTGCTCTGATAACATTGGTTGAAATACTAAGTACACCTCTCTGTACACTTTTGTTAGATATGACATTATCCATTGGTTGGCTATACCATTAATTCTGTAAAACCTCAGGTTATTGTGGTTCACACAGTCAAATGCCAAATGGAGGTCATAGAAAAATTGTCAGTAATGAAACTGGTTCATAATATATCAAGAAAATTACTAAAATCCTGATATTCACACGTATATATTGCATCATTCAGTCACACGAACAATATGTTACTATCACAAGGTACATTTCCGCCAACAGCCTTGCCACAGTGGTAGCACGGTTCCCGTCAGATCACCGAAGTTAAGCGCTGTCGGGTTGGGCTAGCATTTGGATGGGTGACCATCCAGTCTGCCGAGTGCTGTTGGCAAGCGGGGTGCACTCAGCCCTTGTGAGGCAAACTGAGGAGTTACTTGACTAAGAAGTAGTGGCTCCGGTCTTGGAAACTGACATACAGCTGGGAGAGTGGTGTGCTGACCACATGCCCCTCCGCATCCAGTGACGCTTGTGGGCTGAGGATGACACAGCGGCCGGTCAGTACTGTTAGGCCTTCATGGCCTGTTCGGGAGGAGTGTAGTTTTTTTTTTTTTTTTTTTTACAAGGTACATTTCCAGACATGGAAGTAATGCTGTTGACATACCCATTTACAAGAATAACTGTCAAGTCACACTGCTTATCTCCCCCTCAAAGGTCATGGAAAGGATAGGTTATGCAAGGACAATAACACATCTGATCTACAGCCAAGCAGAAAGAACAACTCTGTGCCAGTGATGAGACAAATTTTATCTGAATCCTTCGCAGGAATGATCAGTCTGGCTGCAGCGGCACCGTTTACACCTATGGTATTGCTGATTTTGCCCAGCTTCTTCAGCATAAAAAAGCCTCTCCAACCGCCACTGAATGTGCTATAGACAAGATGGTACCCTCCGAGGACAGGCATGGTTTTAATTTTTAAATTATCTCCTGTTCATTTATGAGCAAAAGTAGTACGTTTTGCCTCGCAGAGCATGTGACTTACTCATGAAATTATAGCTTTGCATCTAATAACAATGATAGTGTGTTTTATGGTATATTTTTATTAATATCATGTAAAAATCACAAATACAAGTGATGATGAAATGCTTCACACTGAATGGGTAGCAGGCCTGATTGGACGCACTTTGGTGACGTGAAGATGACAGAAGATCGTGTCGCATTTGCACTTCATAAGATTCTGGTAGTGTTACATATAGTCTCAGTTATTAAAGTCTCTTATTATTAGAAGTCATTACCTCATTACTAATGAACACTACATTTGGAACACACTGAGTAGCAGCTATCCTTTTCATAATTTTATATTTGGAACATGATAGCATTTAAGTGAACAGGAAGGAGGTTGCTGTAAGTGGAATGTCAAGTGCAGTTTTTTTGTTTTTGTAATTTGTGGAAGCATAAATCTGCTAAAATATCTGCACATGTAGAAGTGGAAAGAAATTAGTTTGCAAGCTGGTTTTTACTCTAGTATTACAGTTGTGGGTAGTAGCTAAGAACAAAACATGGCAAGAAGAGTACTTCGGTGGGTATAGAGCATTATCAAAGATTCTTTAATTATGCATTTGTTATGTCAGAAATCAATTTACCCTACTTGCATAAAATACCACTAAGAGATATTAATGAGTTGTTAATAATGTCCAAATATTCAACCAGAAAATGATATTCTATAGTGTTCTTTCCTTTTCGCTAATCATTCGATTAGACCTGGAAGTCACATTCCTGAATATCACATTAACTTACGTTATGTTGTTGTAAAGTATTCTCCAGATGAACAGGTTGCTATGACTACTATAAATGTCTCATGATTTGTTTTTCTTTTAAATCAATAGGTCTGGGTTTTGCTGTATGCTGCTCTCTCACCAACCCTGATGAAGAAAGCTTTCGTCGAGATGTTATAATGTGTAATCAGGACATTATGTTAGTAGGAAAACCAATGCGTAATCCAGCTTCTGTTCAGCATATGGAGCTCATTGAAAGCTGCTATAACAGGGGTTTCATACGTAGTTTAAATCTTGGTTTGTTTTCACTTATATGGGTTGACAATAGAAGTAAAAGTTCAGCTGCTTATAGTGCACAGTGCAGTTATCTTCGCCCATCATTTTTTACATTCCATAAACATGTCATTGATGTTGGCTTTCTTGGAAGATGGTGGTGGCTAAATAGTGTAATGACTGATTATGACATAAATCCTCTAGAATTTCCTAAGTGATCAGTGTTTTGTTATTTTTGTAGTCTATGAACTTATTATTTTGAAACTAATAAACACTCTGTTAGTAAAAACGTGATTTTCTGACTTAAATTAGTATGAAGTGATCAGTAGACAGACTCTATTCTCAAGCTGTGTAAGTATGGATCATGCATTAGAACAAGTGCTTACCTTTGCAGTGTTTCAGATCTCTTGCAGAACTGCCACTACTGAATAATGCATGGTTTCTCATTAATCAGTCACTATATATGTATAAAAATTAAAGTGTTTTTGGATGAAATTGAACAATACTTCCAAAACCACCCACCTGTCTTTGGTTTTCATGTCTGGTGTCACCCATTATTCCCCTCTTGTGCTCTGTTGTGATTGAGCTGTGGTTGCTGTTGTGGTTGTGGAGACATGAGTGTTTGAAATGGTCACTATCAACTCATGGTGGTATCCAGGACATCTTTTGTTTCTTTTACATCAATGTATTTTTCAAAGAAAAAAATTCCTGATTGTTTTATATTGTTATTGAGCTTTTTTAATATTGTCGAATGTCGTAGAATATTCTAAAATATTCAGTAGTACAACTTTGAAATGTCACACATTGCACTAATCTAAACTGTGGCAAAATTATCTTAAATGTACAGTTGTCAAATATAGTAAAGACAGGAACAAATGTTAAATGTATATATGCTTATAGAGCAAAAGTTTGTAAACAAAGAAGGTTGTCTATGTGAACAATTTCAGCAACAAAAAAACATAGTTCAGCAACCAAGTCGGCGAATATGGAACATTATACCAGGAAAAGAAAAGTATTAAAACCGATTGATAGAATGGTCAATCAAGACGAAAGTATAAACTTCCCTATAAAATTCATAAATTCACTCAATGTTTCCAGTATGTCCTCACAAAAAAATCTTCTAAACTACAAGCAGAAATAACTACCAAGAAAAGAGACACATCAGGATTCATACCATGAATTTCTCTGACTTCAACTAGCTTACCATTCAGCTTTAATTGGCTTATGCAGGTAAGATTAGCATACAGTATGACTATAAAAAATAAAGCACAAGAGCGAACATTCCAGTTTGCCAAAGTGATTTTAAAATAACTGTATTTATTATGTGAACACATGTACATAGTGTGTTCACATGATAGACAACTGTGAAATGTTCATTGTTGCACCCACAAGCAAAATGCCAAATATGGTCCAAATGAATGTACGTTGAAAATGTAAGATGCTATACAAGTGAGGTTATCAATTACACTTTTTTCATTTCAGAAAACATTTTTTTTCATCTAGAATAATCCTATTTTTAACTAAAATTTATGGTGGCAGTGCTACATTTGTGCAAGTAAACTAACAGTACACTTGCAATCTTGAGCTTGGGCAAAAATGATCCTGCATGTTTCATTAAAATATATTCCAGACAGTTGTGTACCACATAATGTGGGACAGTCATAATTTTTGTTCTTTTGGAATGCTCAGAAGTGTTTTTTTTTAATATATTTTAAGCTATAATTGTATGTACCTTGCTTTTTTTGCAAAGGAACTGAATAGAAAATGTCTCAGCATATCACTGCTAGGTGTATGTAATGAAATGCTGTTAGAGTTTTGAATTACAATAATATTAAATTCATATGCATCCTGCAAAGTGATACAGCTTTCCAGATGCAAAATAGAAATAGGCTAAATGAGACAGCAAAGAAATGGGCTTTGTTTAATCTTTCACAAAATTTTATGCATTACATACTGTGAGAGCACAGTGATTCAAGGTCTGGAGTAGATACTATGGACATTTACAAGTAAGCATACTCAACTTGGGTGTAAACATCAACACACAGTAGCCTAAATTGTCCAAAAATGGGGATGGGGAATTCTGTGCACAGCAGACTGTCACCTCATTGTGGAGGTAGTGAACAAGTGTTACAATCTACCACACCATCACTAATGTCCACACCCACTGTGCACTTTTCATAAATTGTCATTGGATGCAGATTTATAAATACTTCACTGGCTTTTGATTGTCAACTTTTCTATGTATGTGTACTGCTGTTGCTTTGAAGGTGAATACTTAAGCTAAATACGAATAACCCATGTGGCAAACATCTGACATTTCCATTCTTCAGACAGAAAAGTGCCTATGAAATAATAAATAATACAATACTAATTAGTGAAATTTGGCAAACTCCAAGAGTCATTATATTCATAAAGTTAGATTATTCAAACTGATGTCAAATGCAAGAGGTATCGGTTTCACATTGATCTTGAGATGCATTTTGCAGACAGCTGAGCATTATTTAACCGCAGTGTGAGTAATGTTTAAAGTGTCACATAATATGTAAAATATTGTCTGTAAAACAAAGTGCTATTTTTGTGGACTTTGGACCAAAAAAAAAAAAGAATCCAAGTCACTTGTAAGGCCATAATAAAGAATGGGAGGGTAAAAAGAACAGTATTCCTGTTGTGCAGCAAAATATTATCTTTAGACAAAGGTGAAAGTTCAGCGTTGCCTGAAAAGTTGAAGAACAGAACAGTTACTCTGATGCTTCTTGATGAGCAGCATCAGAGACACATAATGTTAATGGATGGATGAGGACCTGAAGAGTTCCTGGGTTGATGTTGCTATGGTATGCTGACAGTGGGTGGTGCCATGGCTGCTGCAATGGCATTAGAATGGGCAACTGACTGATGGAGAGCGTACGCTCTCTGCTCCTGGCCCAGGTGGCTGACTTGGTGTAAATGCCTTCCAAGCTTCAGTGTGGGGCTATATAGGATGCCTGCTACAGAATACATCACAGACTATTCCCAGTCAAGTGTTGTGCAGAAAAAATTAGTTCCATGAACAGCATGACCTCTTTCGGTGCAGCTGAGGCTGCTGATGAGAGTTTGCATGAACACAGACCAGCAAAGCTCACCCCTACTTGGTCTGGAGCCCACTTTACAAATCTTTTCAGCGGGTAGCTGGTGTTGCATTCGCTCAGCCTAGATATATTACAAGGTGGCTAAAGAATCAGTACAGGTGCAAAAGTTGACCCAGTCAGTACTGTGCACTCAACAGTACTGGCTAGTGCATTCACCATGATAGTGAACTCATGCTCTCATCTATGACCCACATAATGGAGCTTTGCTAATAAAGAAAGACAGTGCCTTTCAGGCCCAAAATCTGTTGAAGAAATCTACGCTTCTCCATAGACACCTCATTCATGTAGAAGGTCATCACAAACTGAATTAGTCTCATGGAATTTTTACCACATAGCTGCTTGATGTCCAATGAGGAGGAACTCGAAGGATACCTTTCCTGGTCATGGCAGAAGAGTAGTCCGTTGGCTTGTGAAGGAGGAGACAGTGAATTAGTGATTAGCTGTCGTACCATATTCTTCACATTCAGTCGAGTGGAGCTTCTGTCGGAGATAAAGACGAGCTATGAAGTTATCAGCATATCATTATATATATCTTGAATCAGATGCTTTGGGACCAGTGTCAACATTTAAATCGTACTCACATGTCCTGTAAAAACACAGTCAAATATGTACTTGTGACAGAAATTCACATGAGGGGAATTGTACAACTCCTTTTCCATCATTGCATTAACTCTACAGGGGACCATGCTGCTTCATCCTGTGGATGCCAGGTGTGCTTCAGTTAGGGAAAATGTCTCCCTTACTGTTACTTGGAAAATACTGGCTACACAAAAGCCTTCTGCACCACTGTCCAGCAGTTACAGAGCTATTGTTACTATACCACAACCAAAAGAGGATATGAACCCATAGACCTGTAACCTATACAGTTCAGTGCCACAGTTGTAAAATACTCAACTACTAAAGTAGTATCCTCATCTAACGCTACTTTAGCTCCACAACATACAATAAAACCTTGACACACATATGGGAAGTTTCGTGTGATTTATACCGAACTGAAAATGGAAAGGGAATACCCCCATGATTACTTTTTGCTTACATCTGGCCAGAAAAAGTCCAGATCCATGCCTGACAAATTTGAGGGGAATAAGGAGACAAATAGAGAGAAGTGTTCTTCCCCTTCCTTAACTTGGAAATCCTCCTGAAAGGCAACACTATGCACAAAGATTGCCCAACCAACTTCCACTTCACTGATACAAATCTCAATCAGCCCTCTGCCTTAGAGACAGCTGATCAACAATGGGAGGAAAACCTTGCCCCTGCAGAAATAATGGAATATTATCATCTTGTTTCTGAACCATATAGTCCAGCACATATCAAACTAGGTGCTTCAAGCTAACAGCCACTAACACAACTGACGTCCATCATCCTTAAATATGGCTATCGTTCAAAGGAATGTGTGCAGTATCAGATTGCATAGGACGGAACTGCAGGTGCTATTACATTCGCAATCCCCAGCCATTACATGCCTGCATGAAGTGAAAATATACCCTCAAGATTGCATTGATCTTTCACCTTTCGCCATGGTATATTATGACCTCCCTGATAAGGATGGCAGTACTGCTCATGAGGGTGTAATGATGCTCATCTGAAACAATATCCATTGCCGGACCATTTTGTTGGACACCTGTGAGGGCGGATCATATATAAACAGGATTTTATTTTTTATTTAAATTCATTTTTTGAAAAACTCAGGGCAGCTATAATTTATTTTTCCACATAGTCTCCTGCTTTGGAAACGCATTTGTTCAAGCGTAAGGGCAGCTTTTTGATGCCCTCACTGTATAAAGAACTGGGTTGTGTCACCAGCCACTTGCGCATGAAGGCTTCCACACTCTCGTCATCTTCAAATCGTCGCCCTCCTAGAGCTTCTTTAAGCAGTCCGAATAAATGGAAATTGCAGGGTGATAAGCCTGGGCTGTAAGGAGGATGATAGTGTAGCCCAGTGCATTTCCTGTAGCTTCGAGACAGTTAGAGCTGCAGTATGGGGTCGCGCATTGTCGTGGAGGAGGATGACCTGTCAAGTCCGCCTTGTTCAACAGTTTGTAGTAGTAAGCGGCCTTGATTGTGCATCACTTGTGCAAAAAATCAATCAGCAAAATACCTCTCTGATCGAAAAAAACTGTTGAAAGAACCTTGCCAGCTGATAGTAGAGTCTTGGCTTTCACTGATGCTGCCTCCCCTATGCTCTGCCACTCCTTACTGGCTTGTTTGGATTCTGGAGTGCAGCGGTGAATCCATGTTTTGTCGCAAGTGACGATCCGACTTAAAAATGCATCATCTTCTTCAGCAAATCTTGCTGCAAGCCTCTGACAGACCTCCAAACGTCTCAACTTCAGATTTTCGGTCAAAAGTTTAGGGACCTACCTGGAACACACTTTACGGAACTGTTGATCATTTGTGACGATTGCTTGACAGCTCCCATAACTGATTTCGACTTTTTGTGCAATTCCTGATACTGTCACCTGCCAATTGTCATCAATAATGTTTTTAACCACACTAATGATTTTGTCTGTAATGCTGGTTTGAGGACAGCGATCATCTTGCTGATTTTTCACACATTCTTGTCCTTCCTTGAACATTTTATGCCAGGCAAACACACTTGTCCTGGATAACGTTTTATCACCAAACTGTGCTGTCAGTCTTTGGCAAATTTCCACTGCTGTAACTCCTTCACGGGCAAGAAATCTGTTAATTATGCATTGCGCAATGGAGGGGTGCACCTGTTCTTCAGACATCGTGAGCATTAGTGACAAAACGGCGGGAAATATCTAACAGCACACTCTCCTCACTTCCAACGGTCCCACCTAAGCATAACAGAAGCGTGGGACCAGTCCTACCAACTGTCGATGTTCAGGAACAAAAATCCCACTTATATTTGATACCCTCTCATAGTTACAAACAGAAAATGCAATTAAAGAAGGGGAATGCAGACAGGAACATCTAGTAACATTATATATTTCCACCACTTCTCACTGTAGCTTATCACTCAGCTCCCAACCCATCTTGCTCAGTGACTGCAAGGCCCACTAGTCAGTTTGTGGCTTTCCCAGAGCCTCCACAGGGTTCTCATTCCTGGCAGATATTCTGGACCATCTTATCATTCCCCACAACAGTGGCAAGCCCATATTTCTTTCAGATTCTAGACATTCATTGACACCTGAATCTCCCCTCCGCAGCGTGCTCACTGTCTAGAGTGGTCCACCATCTCTGACGTACACTCAAATGACCATTTGCTGTCCTATGTAAAATCTATGCATAAGACAACCAGGCTACTTACTAAAGGTGTCTGGAGGCTGCACTCCTCATTGGTTACCTTTGACAAATAACAGTCCCACAGCAGTGATGGCCCTCAGTTTCTTACAAACATTATCCTCACTGCCACTGGATGTCTCATGTCCCAAATGTCTTTCCTCCAGCAATGAACACCAGTCTGTTGATTGTCAGGAATGCCAAGACATGACTCTCACGTGAAAATACTCCCTGTGTCATGGAATGCCATTCCATGGTCAAGAATGGTGTACAAAGAGCCATCGGATTATCAGAAATAACAAAAAACATTTTTAACATTTCACTATCTCTTCTGTTGTTTAGGATGAACTTCATTGTGTTGCTGGCAAGAAGGTCCATCTTCCAATACATGATTTGACAGTTTCATATAATATTTTCATAGCTCCTGTCAGTACCTTCTACACTCCGGGGCAGCACTTTGCGCAAATCTCAAGCTTTGCCATTACCATCATACCTACCTGCCTTGGAAAAGAATGGTGGAGGCACGGGAGATTCTTTCGCTTACTATAACCCAAATGCTACAATATTGTTTCTGCTATAGGGAGATGGAGCGTATTCCTTCACTGTCGTGACACACTGCCCTGATATGAGATGGCATTCACATTCAGATATTATAGCACCTATCTCCTGGTGGCAGGCCATTTCTCCTCCATATGTACAATCATATCTGGAAGGACAGCACATTTCCTACATGTTCATGCTGAGCCACTGTAATCTCTACATCTAAACCCGTAGTATCTGCATGGCAATGGAATGAATTATCAGTGAGCAGTTGGCATGGTGGCTTGAGTTTCAGAAATTGCTAACAAACATACGTGTCTTTTGTAGGCTTCACTGCAGTTAACCATCTTATCACTTTTCCGACCCATGTCATGAACAATTTTTTTAAGAAGTGCCAGACTGCACTGTATGTTTGATTTGGAGAAAGCCTATGCCACTTTCTGGAGAGAGGGTATGTTCTGTACAATGAATGGATGAGGCCACCTACTGACTTGACCTCAGAGTCTTCAAAAGACTGGGTTTTTAATGTATGCATAAGATCAGCTCTATAGGACACTTTATTGCAGGGGAATGGTGCACCTGAGGGCTTTGTGCTGAGTGTAACCTTATTTGTTGTAGTAATCAACCTTATTATTGATTGTCTCCCACCAGGCAACTCAGACACACTCTTCATTAATGATATTGTGGTCTGTTGTTGCTCTCGGCAGACGTGTTTACTTGAATGGTAACTTCAGCACTGTCTCAACCACCTCTACTCAAGGAACATAGACAACAGCTTCCAACTTTCCACAAAGAAAACTGTCTGTATAAACTTCTGGCGGCAAAAGGAATGCCCAAAGCCAAGTAGATCACACCAGAAGTCCGACTGATTCAAAACAAAGAATGTGATTCAACATTGAAAATTTCTTGTCACTCCTATTCACCATCACAATTGCAGATGAAGAGAGAGAGATTGAGGTCACTTTTCAGTAATTAGTCTTATCTCATTAGATAAAACTAAGAAGCTGATGACAGAACATAAGAATTCTACCACATATGAAAACTGCCGTTGGCCCTTCATAGCCTGTTCGGACACTGTTTGTTTGTTTTAATATGAAACTTTCCAAATGAATCAAAGATAAAGCTGTGGGAAACATGATATGTACCAACACAACCACTGCATACTGAAGAAAATCCTGTGAGTATTCCACTGCTCCTGCTGCTTTTTCTCTATAGCTAGGATTTGCAAAAATAGCTAGGATTTGCAAAATGCCTGCAGGGCATCCCTGAAGTAAACACCTTAACTCTTAATCTTACGTACACTATACTGTGCAGTTCAAACCAAATAAAAATTATGTAACTGGGATAAGTAGGGATAACAGAGCAAATACTAAATAAAATTCCGTGTGTGAAAGTTCTGTTAATTCTGATGGATATTAAACTGAAATGACACCAGCATATGGCTGTGTTAACTAAGAAGCTCAACTCACCTGCTTTTTACTTGGAAATCTTTCTTGCTGTTTTGACCTGTAGACAAGGCTATTAGCATATTTGAATATAACTGGCTGCCAAACATGTAAAGGAACTTTCAGTTTCTTACAGTTATGTGTCAGTTTACATCCTCTCCTATGGTATTTTTAGTTAGTATAGCAATATGAATGAATTTACATCCCTGATACAGTATAGAATGGAGTTTCACATTCTACTGAAGAAGTATTTACCACATTTCTGGTGGGAAATCTCTGGAATTCAATGTCTGAAAGAATGAATGCCAAATGTTGGAGCAGCACTTAAGAATTGCTCATACTGGCATATTGTTTGGGGTTTTCTTCACAGATGAACTATACTTTCCAAGAATCCTTCCAGGAAACTCTTTCTTATAGGCACTATTCACATTTAAAAGAGAGCTGCCATTCAGTGCACCAAGTGGAAATACTGTCTCAAATAATTCTCCATTTCCTTACGATTTTTCCAACGAGAACACTTTCCTCTTGGCAACAGAATCATCAGATTACAATCTGAGAGTGCTAACTACCCTAATATGACTGCTTATGATTCTTGACCACTGAAATTTTGTTATATTGGTTTCCTTTGAGATACCACATTTACTACTGCTTATGTTGAGCATTTGTCATCCAATGTAATGTGGTATGTTCTGTGGACCAAAAATTATTTGAAGTAATCACATTTTGGGGAAGATATTTCATATATCCAAACCTTGGTTAGAAACTGACATTGTGGTATAACAAAGAAACCTATTAAGACAGACTCTACCTGTCCACTTGACTCTGCTATGACTTCTGATGTGAAAAAAACAAACTTTCTGAATCGAAGCAGATCCATTGAATGTAGCTCGCTTTTGTTCAAGAACATCATAATGTTTGATTCTGGATTACTGTCTAGAACATTGCAGAGAGAGACAGTAGCCGTACATCTGCATATTCTTTTATGACAAAATTTGAGATGATTTTTTTTATTCACATAGGGCCATTTATTGTGTTTGATATTATCTTTGAATATTACGTATAAACGGGGCTCATTCCATAGTGTATTCAATGTAAAGTACTACAGGAATTCCACAAATACCTGGCACTATGTTCTCTTTTACTAGCCTCAAATGTTTTTCAGTAGGGTACTAGGAGTGATTATTTCAATATGTCTCACTTGTAATTGTCCACAGTGATCGAATATTGGAATGGTGGTGATATCCTCACGTATGGATGAATTTTTATCTGCAGAATTAATTATTCATCTACATCTACATGACTACTTTACAGTTCACACTAGTGCTTGGTAGAGGGTTTATAGAACCACTTTCTGACTAGTTCTTGACCATTCCACTCAAGAATAGCAACATGCAAGATGGCACAGTGATTGGCAAACGGGACTTGCATGCGGGAGAACAACAGTTTGTATCCTCATATAGATTTCGGTTTTCCGTGCTTTCCTTAAATTGATTAAGGAAAATGCTGCGATGTTTTCTTTGTAACAGGTACAGCCAATGTCATTACCCCTTCTTTCATAGTACAGTTTTGTGCTCAATCTCTACTAACCTCACTGTCAATGGGACATTAAATTCTGATCTGCCTACCTCTTCGAATATCGAGTGGAGAAACGTGAACATATAATCTTTGGATGCAAGCTCTAATTTCTGTTATTTCATTATGATTGTCATTTCTCACTGTGTAGATGGAAGTCACCAAAATATTTTCACATTTGGAGTAGGAAGATGGTGATTGAAATTTCGCGAAAAGATGTTGTTGCAACAAAAATGGAATGTATTTTAATAATTGTCACCTTTGCTCACTTATCATATTCATTGCACACTCACCCCTATTTCGCAGAAATACAAAACAAGCTGCCCTTCTTTGAAGTGTTTCTGCATCCTCCGTCAATGCTATCTGATAACAATCCCATATCACACAGCAATACTCCAGAAGAGTACTGAAATATCTATTGTCGGCAATCTCTTTTGTAGATTTGTTGCATGTCCTACATGTTCTGCCAGTAAACTGCAGTCTTTGGTTCACCTTCCCCACATCATTTTCTATATTATGGTTTCAGTTTTAATTGTTTGTAAAAGTAATCCCTGGGTACTTACTTGAATCAACAACTTTTAAAACTTTTAAAGTAAGAAACTTCCTGGCAGATTAAAACTGTGTATTGGTGGAAGTAAAGCTGTGAGGATGGGGTGTAAGTCGTGCTTGGGTAGCTCAGTTGGTAGAGCACTTGCCTGCGAAAGGCAAAGGTCCCGATTTCGAGTCTCGGCCCGGCACACAGTTTTAATCTGCCAGGAAGTTTCATATCGGCGCACACTCCGCTGCAGAGTGAAAATCTCATTCTGGAACTTTTAAAGTAGTTTGATTTATCATGTAACTGAAATTTAACATCTTCAGATTTTTTTCCATGTGGAGAAACTCACGCTTTAAATTGTTTAGGGTGAATTGCCACTTTTTGCACCATAAAAATATTTTTTTTTCTAAATCATATTGCAATTTTTTTCTGATTTTCTGCTGACTTTATTATATGGTGAATGATACCATCATCTGCAAACAGTCTAAGAGGACTGCTCAGATTGTCTCCTGAAAGGACTGGAAATAGTTGAGGACGTATAACACTTCCTTTGGGAACTCCAGATATCACACTGTTTCACTCGATGACTTCCTGTCAGTCACTATTAACTCTCACATCTCTGACAGAAAATTACTAATCCAATCACAAAACTGAGATGATAGTCCACAAGCACACAATTTGATTAGAGGCTGCTTATGAGAAAGGGTGTCAAAAGCCTTCTGGGAATCTAAAAATATGGAATCAACTTTAAATGATCTGTCCATTGTACACAATGCTTCATGTGGATAAAGGACAAGTTGAGTTTCACAAGAACAATATTTTCTGGAGCTTGCAATGTGTCAATGATGGTTGTCTTTGAGATATTTCATAATGTTCGAACACAGTTTATGTTTGAAACTGATGTCAGTGATATGGGTCTCTAACCTAGGAGATTGCTTCTGTTTCCTTTCTTGTGTATTGGTCTGACCAGCGCAACTTTCCATCCTTAAGGTATGGATCTTTAGTCGAGTGAATGGTTGTATATGATTGCTAGAAATGGAGCTATTTCATCAGCATACTCCAAAAGGAATGTAATTTATGTACAATCTAGACCAGAAGAAGTGTCTTTATTAAGCAACTTAAGTTGCTTCACTACATTGATGGTACCTGTACCTAAGTTACTCATATTGACAGCTGTTCTTCATTCACGTTCTAGAAGATTTACTGCATCTTCTTTGGTGAACGCATTTCTGAAAACTATGTTTAATAATGTCAAGGTACTGATTGTATCTTATCACTGGTATAATTTACATACAACCATAATCTCTCTGGGTTTTCTGTCAGGTTTCAAGACAGAGTTTTTTTTGGGGAGGGTTAAAAGCACTTTGTATTGGAATCTGCACTAAATCTCAAGCTTCTATAAATATTGGCAACCTTGAAGATTTTGTGTTCTTTTAAATCTAGCATGCTTTTTTTCTTGCTTCTGCAACAGTATCCTGACCTGTTTTGTGTACCATTAGGATTTGTTAATACCTTAGTAATTTATTTTAGAGACTCTCAATGTCTGTCAATACTATTTCTTTGTCTTTAAGCCACATATGGTTCTTGCTTACATGCTTAATTTGGAAGGAATGGAGACTATCTCTTTGGAAGGCGGCAAGCAAATTTATGCTATACTTCTCATTTATTTTTGGTGGATTTGGATCTTATGATATTAAGACTCACTACAACGACCTCGTGGTCATGAATCTCTCTACCTGTAATGACACACACACACTATTGGCTCAGGATTGTTTGTTGCGAAGAGGTATTGTATATTATTGCAGCCATTTATACTTTGTATGGGGTCTTGAACTAACTGCACAGAATGTTCAGACAAAGCATGTAGTACAATTGTGGATGATGTTTTATGCATACCAACAAATTTAAACGTGTATGTTTTTTGAGCAATCAAGGGTAATTGGAGTCAACACCAACTATAATTGTATGAGTTGGGTACATATTCAAAATTAGACAAAAATTTTCCTTGAACCTTTCAGTAACTATATCATCTGAATCACCTGGAGGGGTCTCAGAAAAGGAATCAATTATTCAAACAATGGAAAATTCAGGATGGAATGTAACAATACTATGAAATGGAAAGTTGCTACTCACCATATACCGGAGATGCTGAGTCACAGATAGACACAGCAAAAAGACTCTCACATTTTGGCCATTAAGGCCTCTGTCAACAATAAACGACAGACACGCACATGCACATGCACACGCACACACACACACACACACACACAACTGCAGTCTCAGGCAACTGAAACCATACTGAACCAATTATTCATTTATGCCAGTTCTTAAGTATAACCGCTACTCATACTAACTCACAGCAACTACCTACTTCAGTGTCACTTCTAGATAAACTACTTATACTAGCAACAAACATGACAACAACTGAATTTAATCTATCCTTCAGAACACCATTATGTCCTTGGTAAAAATTTTGTAATTTCGGTGGAGCTTATATCTGGCTTTTTGCCAGATTTCAGTAGCTGTAATGATTTCTGTTTCAGTGTTTTCTGTTAGCACCTGGAGCTCTGGTTATTTCCCAATACAGCTATGACAATTTGCAACTATGATACCAATGTTTACTAGGTGTACCCTCAACCGGAGTGTGTTGTGCACCCTCTGAGATTGAACCTCTTCCTAAAAAACCATCAGTCCATTTCACACATCTGTAGCTGCCTCCTATGTGTAATGGACCCCTCATGTATTAAGTGCATCCTGACATCTCTCTGCGGTATGGCACAAGAAAGGAGTCTGTAGCCTACATGGTTGCAGAATTGCCTGAGCCTCCAATTCAGAACCCCCCAATCGGCTCTGTACCAAAGATCTGCAATCGGTCCTGTCAACAATGCTGCAGATCGGGAGCTCTGTCTTCATCTTGAAAGCAAGACCGGCTGTCTTTATTACTTCAGATAATCACTGGAGACCAATGAGAATCTCTTCAGACCCAAAGTGACACACATCATTAGTACTGACAGGAGCTACCAGCTGCAGTTGGCTGCACCCTGTGTTGTTTATGGCATTCAGAACAACCTGTTCCACATATAGGATGCCTCCCCCTGGTATGTGCATAGAGTGTACACTGGATTTCTTCTCCTTCTCGGCATCTGCATTCCTAAGGGACTCCATCACATAAGTAACATTGGAGCTCCAGACTACCAATAACCCCACTGTCTTTGAGTGCCCAGACCTTGCAGGCTCACTGGCTTCCACTGAAAGAGGGCAAACAAATGCAGATGGCTCAGGATATTTATCAACCACAGACAGCCTGTTTGTTAGACACACTAGAGAGGAAATGAGGGGAGACCTTTCAATTGATCCCACTGAAAGTCTTTCACTGCCAGCCATACCTTAAAACAACCACTCACTCAAGTATGGTTGAGGAGTCAGCCTCAATGTGGACACTAAACAGACTGACCATATCTTATATAATATCTATTGTGTTCAGTTTTAACAGTTAACTGATCTGAGTGACTGGATAGAGGGAGGGATCTATTACTTAACTTTACACAGGACCAGACCTTCATATGGTTTTCTAACAGACTACTTGCTATGACCTGAACATGGAAATTGTTGTAGGCTCCACACATAGCTCTTCTTTTGTCATTAAGCTGTCTCTGCTGACTGTCCTGCATTTTTTGAAGAAATACCATTTTCCCAACATCATTACAGTGATACCAGGTAGCCCAAGTGGGTGTTTGCTTATTGTTATTGCCATAATTGGTGCATATCTATCTAAAGTGACCACAAGTTCAGTTGTTGTAAACCAAACTCCAGACAAGGTGTTTGGAAAAATAGAAAACAACAACTTGACAGAGCTACATCAACTGCATTCTGAAAATATCAGAAGAAAATTATTTATTTATTTATTGTATTTTTTTTTTGCATGGAGACACCAACTGGTGTCTTTTGCAAACGTCATAGCATTTTTTTACAAGTTTAGTATAGTCTCATATACATATGTGATTACATATACATGATACAAATGTACCATTGTACCTAATAAGGCACAATATTGGGTGTTACATCGTACCTATTACAAATATTCAGATTTTACACAACTTATTTTAGTTTAATATTAATATTCACTTAAAGAATATAAACACTTGTCAATCAAGAAATATTTCAGTTTCACTTTGAATAAGTTCCGTTTGTAGCACCTTATAGAGCTCGGTAATCTGTTGTACCATATTTGACCACTAATGCGCGGACTATGGTCTATTGTTTTTAATTTTGTTCTTTGTCTGTAGTAGTAGTCTTATTTCTGGTATTATAGGCATGCATATCAGAGCACTCTGTTGCTTTGTTTTGATGTGTCACAAAAAATATAATTAATTTGTAAAGATACAGTGAGTAGACTGTGAGGTATTTATGATGAACAAAGATTTCCCTGCATGAATCTCTATACCCTAATCCATGGATAATTCTGATTGCTCTTTTCTGTAGGGTTAATATTCTGTTCGTGTGTATGTCGGCAGCACAACCACATATCTCTATCCTGTAATTAATCTGTGCAAAAATGGTTCCATAATAAATTGTTTTTAATGTCTGATGTGGGACTACTTTTGATAACTGGCTGATTAGATGTAATGAACCGCTGATTTTATTGCATAAAAATTTGATATGGTTTACCCATCTTAGATTTTCATCTAGGTGAATACCTAGAAATCTGCAGCCTTCTGTGCCCACTACTTCAATTCCACCTATGTTACTGATAGAGGTTTGGTGTGAGTTTGTAAGTTTAAATGGCAATAACTGAGATTTACTGATATTAACTTTCAAACTTTGACCTTGGAAATAAGTAGTTATTTGACGTAGGCCCTCAGTTGCTACCAATGTTAACTCATCATTTTGTTTACCAAGAAATAACAGTGAGGTATTGTCTGCATAGGTTACCAATTGGGAGTTGAAATGTTGCTCTATATCATTTATGTACACTAGGAAAAGGAAAGGGCCCAAAATTGAGCCCTGGGGTACATCTTGCGTGACTGTCTCATATTTAGACTGGAAATTAATGATCTGATTATTGATTTTGTAAGTCAGCTTTGTACACTGCTTGCGATTAAATAAATATGTAGCCAGCAATTGCATGGATGCAGCATTTACATTGTATGACTCAAGTTTACTTAAAAGTAACTCATGGTTTACCGAGTCAAAGGCTTTAGTGAGGTCTAGAAATATGCCAGCTGTTTGCATTCCTTGATCAAGGGCACCATACGTTTTGTGAAGAAATTCCGTGATTGCTGTGATAGTACTATGATCCTTTCGGAATCCATGTTGTGTGTCTGTTAGGAACTTATTTTTCAAGAAATAGTCACTAAGTTGTGTCAGCAGCACAACTTCAAATACTTTGCTGAAGACAGGTATTAATGATATGGGCCTGAAATTTGAAACCTCTTCCTTGGATCCTTTTTTATGCATGGTTTAACTGTGCTCCATTTAAATACATTTGGAAATGTATGTTCTCTAATACTGCAGTTTACCAGGTGGGTGATTATTTTAACTAATTCCTTATTACATTTTTTAATCACGATACTACTCAAACCATTACGGCTACAGGGCATGAAGGCTGATCTTGTCCTATGTAACTTTTCATTTTTCCCATACCTGAAGACTCAACTAAAAGGATAGTGATTTTTTTGTTTTCTTTAATGTGAGAAAAATGTGACATGCTTAATATAGACTAATACTTTGCGTGGCTGTAGTTTGCTCTGAAAGATAACTGTGCACACTTGAAAACCAAATGTATCATACATATACATAAAATATGTTTTCCTAACTGGTTCAGTTCTGTTAATTCTCCACTTTTTATGGATTTTAAAGCCCTTTAGAGAATGCCTTTTAACACTTTCGCTGCGGCATTGGTGCAAGCGCGCAACTCTCCAGTGCGTCCGGCAACGTGCGTGTGTGAGTGTGAGTGCGAGTGCGGGCCGGTAACACACTGAAACGGCAGGTACGGCTCGGAGCCGACGCTCCTAAGCACACCTGAGCTACAGGCTGACGTCAAGACCTTGTAAGATCTGTAGGATCACGTTCTATACTGACTTAATGATGACACCTTAGATGCATTACTTCAAATAAGCTTCGACTGTATTG
Source organism: Schistocerca americana (assembly GCF_021461395.2). Lineage (NCBI taxonomy): Eukaryota > Metazoa > Arthropoda > Insecta > Orthoptera > Acrididae > Schistocerca > Schistocerca americana. Next base: position 751,394,935 of record NC_060120.1, read on the forward strand.
TGGTCATGTTTTAAAGTCTGACACCTATAGGGGTCACAGGCGTCATTCAAATGTTCGTGATTTGTTGATAATGTAAGAAAAAATACAATTCAAACAAGCAACAAATCCACTGCATTCAGGAAAAATTTGGATTCCAAAATGCAAATTCTTAAGAAGGAAAAAAAAAGAAAATAGGAACCTGGATTCATCTGAAATTATATTTACTTCCAATGCGCATTTTGAAGATTGACTCTGATAGAGGTCGTCAATTTAGTAGCATGTTTGCTCCTGGTATGAGAGAATTAGCCGTCTACATTTATCATAGACGCCCTGGGGACGCCCGGATGTGTAGAAATTAGTAAGCGAAACACAACCTACGTGGAGGCTTCTCTCGTGTCCCCCATCACTTCAATTGCGGTGCTATTAAAACAAATTTAGCACAAAAAATTCTTTCACAAAAAACTGAAGTGAACGCTTTACAACGCAATAAGAAATAAGTCGACTTAACACAAAAGAAAAATTCATTTTCTGAGTACTCGTAAAAAAAAAGTTCTAAGCTTTCACGTCATAAAAAGACACCATGCAATGTCAAAAGAAATAAAAGAAGTTGTCTTTGATAATCAGAATTTCCCCATATCATCGCAATTTTGCTACTTATGGGAAATTATACAGCAGTTCAAGCAGTATCCAGGTTTGTCTGGGCAGGTTGTACACTCGTAAAGTGTATCAGTGCGCTTCCCTTGTTCCGCGCACTTCATACACCGCTTCCTCATAACTTGCCTCTTCCCTGCAGTAGCTTACAGATTTTGCACAACGTGTGTTTGTCTGTAATGTTTCTTGCTCACATTTCGTGGAACGTCCATTGGCGGAAGGAAGCCCTTTATAATGTTCATTCTGTAATTGTACAACGTCATTTTATTTCCTGAGTATTTGTCGCACAGATATAGAGAATTGAAAACTAGCATGTCAATGACATGAAAGAATAGTTTTTTCGGCCAGCGGATAATATTTCGTTCACATAAATAATACGATAACATCTGATCTTGTTTATCAGCCCCAGACATACACGCATTGTACCTGACAATAGGCATAGGTTTCGTGACTATTTGCTGGAGCGCACTCGTCACTTGCTCCATAACATTTAGATGTTCTGGGGAAATGTAGGAAACCTCTCGTCGATCATTCCATTTTCCAATCATAACTCCATCAGAATACCGCGCAATTGTCTCTCCTCTCCCAAGTTCTGCCGATACAACGTCTTCGGGGGTATATTTTCTATTTAATTTCAGAGTACCTGTGGAAAGTGTTTTTAGGTTCAACAGAGTTGTAGCTAAATGAAAACTGTTATAATAATTGCCCAAGTAAATGCAGTTTTTTCTGCCATCAAATGCAAAACGACCTTTTCAGCGGGACCTTTTGCCCCCCCATATATCCACTGCTTCCCGTGTACACAGCGCACTTATTTATGAAACCGTCTGGATTGTTGAGCATATGCATCTTAATGCAATATTTATTACGTTTGCGTTTTATGTATTCTCTAAATGACAATCTTCCCCTCTAAAGAATCACTGATTCATCTATTGGTAAATCTCTTCCCGGGTAATACACTTGAGACATTCTAGTGTTACCTTATATAAACGATCGTCTGGTTTTGGGTTTCCTGGAAGTGGATTTTTTGCAAAATGCAGAGAGCGTAATATGAACAAATACCGGTCTCTGCTTATACTCGTCGCTATTCCTCTATTCTCAAACAGCGGTTTTTTTCATCCAGTAGTCTTGTAATCTCGGACATTTAACGTTACCCATATGTAACGAAACACCCAGGAATACCAGTAATTCGCCAATACTTAGAGGTTTCCATTTACAGATCCTAGATCCCTCTTTTGTATTTTCGCTCAGCAATATGTTGACTGCGTTATCTTTCGTTTCGTCAACTACAAGTTGCAACAATTCGTCTTTTACCAATAATCTGAAGAAATCCATAAGAGAATTGCCAGCAGGATGAATTTGAAAAAACTTTTTCCTTCGTAAATGGGTGATACTGCATATTATGTGGTACTTTATACCAGGACTTACCTGGATTATCTCCGTGTGACAGGTCGGGCTCTTTCTCGTCGTCGATTTCCACATAATCGTCGTGATCTGTATCGTGAGATTCGGAACTGTCAAGAAACAGATTCGAAAGCTGTGCTTCCACGCTATCATCACTCTGCAATTCTTCTGCAGCCTCTAAATGACAATCTCCGTGGTATGCCTCGTCCTCACTACACAGAAAATCACTGTCGTCTAGTACACTAAGTAACTGTTCCTCTGTCAATTTAACACTTTTCCTGGTCGTTTTCACATTGGAAGGTCCAGTCGCCATTAGGAACAATATAGGTTCGATAACTGACCACACAAAACAAAAGTTTACACGCTCTGATGCTTGTTTAGACGCTGCAACTAGATTGAGTAATCTGATAGTGAGCGCGGACGCTTATAAGCGTCAGCCGCACTGGCTCGTGGTTGTTGTGAAGCTTATAGGCGTCAGCCGCAGCGTAAGTGTTACATTTTTGCAAAAGTAGTGACAAAAACATTTTTTTGTGTAAAGCTGTTCAATATTTTGCATCTGTTCATACTGAAAACGTTTCTTTTCACTCTGCACTCTGAAACCGATTCATCAAAAATATGATTTTGGAAGAATTAAGCATGTTCCCGGGTTGATGAAAATCATTTCCCACACTTTCTTGCTTGATGTAAGGGTACAACAGAAATCACTCAGTGATAAATCAGGTGGGTATGGCCAACGAAAATTAATTTAACGTTATTTCCTGTTCTATGATAAAATGTTTGGTGAGCTGTGTGATGGCTGGCATTGTTATGATGCAACATTTACAGTTGTTTTTCGCCCAGTTTTATTGATGACTGGTGGCAAACAAATTGCATATCGTTCAAACTAACTATGTCCTTTGACCCTCTAAAGCAATGGTCACAATATGTCCAGCACGATAAAATAAAAGCAAATGATAATTTTCTTGGAGCTGCTGCATGAATAAAACCACTTTCAGTGATTTCGGTTCATCTTGCTACACCCGTCGCACAATATCTAAACAAACGTTTTCTTGCTTATAGTACATCCAAGTACTTTAACATTTGTGCCATAGTTGGAAAAGTCATTTACACATCATTTTAAAATATTTTTGTCCTCTACATCCTTCCTCTACATTAGGGTCAAAATAATAGTGACAACAGAGAAACCAAAACTGAGTACTTCAACATATGGAATTAATGGTCAGAACTGGATATTTAATTTTTTATTGATATAAACAGTCTGCCCCCAAAACCAAACCTCATTTGGAAGACCAGAGTTCAGTTTCCAGTACTGCCAGAGATTTTTCCTGGATGAGACGACTAGATTGTGGTGCATTCCTCCTTGTGATGCCAGCTGAGGAACTGCCTGAATGAGAAATAGTGGCTCCGAGGTCTGGAAGCCGACAACAGCTGAAAGTGCACTGTGCTGATCCCATGCCCCTTCATACTGCATCCGCATGACACCACATCACATGGCAGAGGATGATGCAATGTCCAACCAACACTGCACCATCTTTAGGGTCTGATCACAGAGATTTATTTTCTGTTATTATTGTTTATTAACACAGAGATATATGCATGAATTATAAGTGGCCATAAAATTTTGCAAAACTCTGTTGTATATCCTTGTTGACTGCCATACCATGAGAAAACAATCAGGTCCCTACTAACCAGTTCCTTTTCGGTTTATATTATGGTACCGAGTGTAAATTCATAGCAAAAAATCCACAGGAGTGAGATCAGCCAAATTTGTTGGATCTGGGACAGGACCTCCTTTTCCAATCCAACATCGATGGTATCTATTACCCCAGCAGATTAATATCAGAGTGAGATGGTACACAGGCATATTGAAATCACATCCTCTCATGAACAGCAAGAGGTATAGTCTCCAACAGCTTCAGCAACACGAGGTAACATGCATTCAGATGAGATAGTTTTAGTTGACGTTTTAAAATTCCAGCCCACAGTAGTAGAGAGTAATTGACAGTGATCTGAGACAAGCATAGCCTACAGATTTTTATCACTCCAGACATGGCTGCTGAGCGATTCGAAAACTGTGCCGCATAATCCATGGACAGAACTGTATTCTGGGACCAAAATTGTTTGGCCCATTGCTTGCACAGATATATGTAATTGCTTCTCTACCAGGACTCTACATGCTGTGTACTTTGTGACCATCAAGGAGGTCTTACAGTATTACCGTGCTGTTTACTGGCACATTGTGAACTTCAGGATCTCACAATTCTATGTACCTCAACAATATTTGAAGAAGGTACTTTCTTTCTCTTCCTTTTTGTCACAGGTGTACATATTCATGGTTAGTGTTCACTGAATATGCATTTCCAACATCTGGTTGCTTAATGAAATGTACTTCTTGTCAGTTTCCTCGTGAAATGCTAATTTTAGCACTGTTCTGTTTGAATACCATGTATGTACTTACACAACTTTTGTTCCTCCATGTGGCAGTATACATTTCATTTTATGTTGCACTGTCTTCTTATCAGGCAATAGCAAACTGATAGATATGTACAACAATTGACAAGCTACTAACTTTTGACAAATGATGATTCCTTCGCATAGTAACAGAGAGATGTAACCATCAAATGAAATAGGACTTATCAAGTATTAGTCATAAGAAGACATACCAGAAAAGGATGAAAGAGCACAACATTCCAGAAGTCTGCAAATCTTTCATCTGTTGTACAGTAAAACACCACATTAACAACCCACTTTTAATGAATATTGTCGCAGAAGAAGCTGAGTAGCTCCGTGGTGTAGTGGTTATGATACTAAACTGTTGCATGGAGGGTCATGAGTTCAAAACTCACCTGTACAATTTTAATTTCTATATTCGGTTCAAGTACATTCTAGAAGTATCCACAAATGTGAAGAATCACCGGACTGGAATGTTCTGTAGCTGTATATATACTGTATGTGTTCTGGCCGGAGGCAGTTCACTCCACACTCTTGTATGTGCAAGTGCTGAATAAACCTTCGTTAAGTAAAGTTAGTGTTCATCATTCATCTAATTACACCTTCTTCTACATGACATTATTCCGGTGGAGATGCCATGTATTGATAGCACACATTATCAACGACACCGTGGCTCCCATCAGGCCACGACAGAGCCGCCGTTTACGTGTCAAGAAACCCGAGTTTGAGCCATATTCAACAGATCGCAATCTACCAGAGACAGAGGAAGAACAGGACATTACGATGACAGCAACTGTGAGCCACCAGATGAGACATCCTTCCGGGTTTTCTGGTGACGGTGGCCAAGATCCAAACAAGTGGCTGCAGGTGTATGAGCGTATGGCCCTACTCCTGAAGGAGGTTTCAACAGCAGACGACTTCATAAAATGGTGCCAGTATATCGAGACAATGCATAAAAAAAATTACACACAAGAAGTTTGAACAGCTTCCAAGAGTCATATTGATGTCTGTGACAGAGGAAGCAAATGATTTCGCAAGTGTTCTTCGTCTGATAGTGAGAGAGGAAGTTCAGAAGGCACTTAGATTGCATGGCGAGCAAAAACACTGAGACACTTCAAGCGGTCATAAGGGAGGAAGTGGAAAGACCCAATCTCTCGTCCTTCATTTCCCTTTAAAATGGTGAAAAAGTCGAGACCCAGGCGAAGTTACGTTTCTACACTCTACATCTACATCTACATTTATACTCCGCAAGCCACCCAACGGTGTGTGGCGGAGGGCACTTTACGTGCCACTGTCATTACCTCCCTTTTCTGTTCCAGTCGCGTATGGTTCGCGGGAAGAACGACTGTCTGAAAGCCTCCGTGCACGCTCGAATCCCTCTAATTTTACATTCGTGATCTCCTGGGGAGGTATAAGTAGGGGGAAGCAATATATTCGATACCTCATCCAGAAATGCACCCTCTCGAAACCTGGCGAGCAAGCTACACCGCGATGCAGAGCGCCTCTCTTGCAGAGTCTGCCACTTGAGTTTGCTATACATCTCCGTAACGCTATCACGGTTACCAAATAACGCTGTAACGAAACGCGCCGCTCTTCTTTGGATCTTCTCTATCTCCTCCATCAACCCGATCTGGTACGGATCCAACACTGATGAGTAATACTCAAGTATAGGTCGAACGAGTGTTTTGTAAGCCACCTCCTTTGTTGATGGACTACATTTTCTAAGGACTCTCCCAATGAATCTCAACCTGGTACCCACCTTACCAACAATTAATTTTATATGATCATTCCACTTCAAATCGTTCCGCACGCATACTCCCAGATATTTTACAGAAGTAACTGCTACCAGTGTTTCCCCGCTATCATATAATCATACAATAAAGGATCCTTCTTTCTATGTATTCGCAATACATTACATTTGCCTATGTTAAGGGTCAGTTGCCACTCCCTGCACCAAGTGCCTATCCGCTGCAGATCTTCCTGCATTTCGCTACAATTTTCTAATGCTGCAACTTCTCTGTATACTACAGCATCATCCGCGAAAAGCCGCATGGAACTTCCGACACTATTTACTAGGTCATTTATATATATTGTGAAAATGCCGCATGAAGAACCTGTTTGGGCACCATGGAAGACTGATACCTGGAGGACCCAGGATAACCAACCAGTATGTTTCCACTGCGGATGACCGGGACATGTGGTGCACTGTTGTCAAGAAAGGTGGCGGATATTTGATGACGCCCACGCCAGAAGACAGCAGACCGATCTTAGCCGACGCCAACTCCGGGACGATGAAGATGAACAAGAAGATGTGGGTGTAGGACGACATACGTCACTGTCGCCGCAAGCTAGCCACTGGAGAAGATGCTCCCCTAGACGCTGATCAAGGTCTCCATCATCGTTCAGAAGCTCCAGCCTGTCGACTAGCCGCCACAACCTGGAAAACTAAAAGGTGCGACCTTCCTTAGGGGTGAGGCCGCCGAAGAGAAAAATCCTCCGCCGTCAATCACTACAAAACTGATAGGAAACTACGCCAATATCCTTGTGGATGGCCAACCAGCCCAAGCTCTTGTGGATTCTGGAGCATCATATTCAGTCATTTCGGAGAAGTACCGTCGCCAGTTGCAGAAAACCGTATTCGTCGACAACAAAACATCTCTGCTGAAGGTGGCTAATGGGAAATATGTAAAACCTATGGGAAGAAGTACCATTCGTATGGCTATAAGTGGCCATACACAGCCCTTAGAATTCATCATCTTAAAAGTGTAGTCACGATGTCATTCTTGGATGGGCCTTTTTGAAAGCTTCTCAGGAAATTATAGATTGTGGTTGCTTGAAGATTATGCTAGACGAGATGAGATACTGTGGACAGGAAGATGCGCATCCGAGTGTGTGGAGACTATGTGTGCTGGATAAAGTGATCATTCCTGCAGTGAGCAGTAGAAAGGTAACTGTCACGTGTCATGCCATGCATCGACCCATGCATCTTGTAGTGGAATGTAAGAGAATCATACCACTGAAGAATAACTTGGTCATCCCAGCCTCTGTCGTCTCGTTTATGAACGGATTCGGTGAATTGTGGATAGTTAACTTTCGCCGAGAATTGCAGATCCTTCCAAACGCATGTGCATAGCAAACGCTGAGCTGTTAATTGAAGAACAGCTGAGCGTCATAGAAACCTCCCGTGCTGAGTCTGTGGGCGAAATCAGCGCTTCCACTGCGAGACAAGATCTTCTAGCTTGACTATCACCAGATCTCACTAAGGAACAACAGAAGAAGCTACTTGCCATTCTTCAAGAGTTCTCTGAATGCTTCAACCCACAGGTGAAGAGCAAATTAGACAAATCGACAGTGAAGCACCGGATTAGCACTGGAGACCATCAACCAATAAGCCAGAGAGAATACCGTGTGTCAGCAACTGAACGTCGAATAATTCGTAACAAGGTGGAGAAAATGATGATGAATGACATCATTCAGCCTTCGCAGAACTCATGATCGTCACCAGCGGTCCTCGTCAGTAAGAAGGATGGCAGTTGGCGCTTTTGTATTGATTACAGGAAGATGACTAAAAAGGACTTTACGCTCTTCCACGAATTGACGATATACTAGATTGTCTGAAGGGGGCTAAGATTTTCTCAACCATGGACATGTACTCGGGATACTGGCAAATCGAAGTAGATCAGGCTGATCGTGAGAAAACTGCGTTCGTCACCCCTGAGGGCCTGTATGAGTTTAAGGTAATGCCGTTTGCTTTGTGTAATGCACCAGAAACTTTTGAACGGATGATGGATAATCTTCTAAGGCACCTGAAGCGGACAATTTGTCTTTGTTATGTAAATGACATTATAGTGTTCTCAGAGACATTTGATGAACACATAAAGAGACTGAGGGGCGTTCTTAAGTGTCTCCAACAATGGAGACTGAAGCTTAATCCCAGAAAGTGTCTCTTTGGAGCATAAGAAATCAAAATACTTGGACACCTTGTGTCAAACAAAGGTGATCCAGAAAAGGTGAGATCTATAACGGAATTTCCTATTCCTAAAAGTATTACAGACGTGTGAAGCTTCCTCAGATTATGTTCTTATTACTGTTGTTTTATCAAAGTCTTTTGTATCAAAGCCAGGCCACTCCAAGAGTTGTTAAAAGCTGATGCTAAATTTATCTGGGGTGATGCTCAACAAGATTATTTCAATGTGCTGTGAAAAGCTCTGACGACTGACCCTGTACTTGGTCTGTATGATGCGACAGCACCAACAGAACTACACACAGATGCCAGCGGATATGTGATCAGTGCTGTTCTGGTGCAAATTTTGGATGGAAAAGAGAAGGTTATAGCCTATGCTTCTAGGACACTTACAAAAGCCGAGATAAACTACTCAACTACAGAAAGAGAATGTCTTGCTGTGATCTGGGCCATGTTCAAATTTTGACAGTGTCTTTATGGTAGGCCATTCACAGTTGTTAAAGACCATCTTTCACTTAGATGGTTGACAGGTATTAGGGATCCAACAGGACGACTTGCCAGGTTGGCACTACGTCTTCAAGAGTATGACATTACCATACTGTACAAAAGTGGAAGAAAACACCAAGATGCTGACTGTCTCTCAAGAAACCCTGTGCAAGACCATCAAGACTTTGATGGAGATAGTGACTGTCTCGCTGCTGAGCAGAAGGACGCCATGATATCTCAAATTATGCTTGCCTTAAATCGGTCAGAGGACGTGAAAGGACAATTTAAGGTAGTTAATGGGTTACTTTGCAAGAAAAACTTTGATCTGTTTGGAAAGAGGTGGCTACTAGTGATTCCTAAACATATGCACTTACAAGTTCTACAGAGGATTTATTAAGACATACGATAGAATCTGCAAGAGATTTTTCTGGCCGGGTTATTTAGGAGTGTCAGTCACTGTGAGTCACACTGTCGAGAGTGCCAGAGGAGAAAGGCAGTTCCTCAGAAACCACCTTATTGACTCATACCAATTCCACAGCCGAAATGCCTTTCCAGCGTGTTGGGATTGACCTCCTCAGACGATTTCCAACGTCTGCTAGTGGCAATAGATGGATTGTTGTTTGAACTGATTATCTGACACGCTATGCCATTACAAAAGCCATGAAAACAGCCTAAGCATCCGAGATAGTCAAATTTATCGTGGAAGACATTGTATTAAAACACGGTGCCCCAAGGTCATTAATTAGAGATTGAGGGAAAGTTATTCATTCGAATCTTGTGACAGAGATAAACCGTCAGTGCAACACTACTCATCACATGACGACTGCCTACCATCTGCAAACTACCAGGCTTACTGAACGCCTTAATAAGACCTTGGCCGACTTTCTATAAATGTTCGTCAATGTTGAGCAGAGCAACTGGGATGAGGTGCTACCTTTCGTGACATTTGCCTACAACACCGCCAAACAAGACACCACAGGATTTACGCCATTTTTCCTGGTGCATATGTGTGAGGCGACTACGGCGATGGACGCTGTGTTTCCATTACATCCTGATGACGTGGACGACGACTACATTGGCCAGTGGTTAACCAGAGCTGAGGAAGCTCAGCAGTTAGCTCGACTCCGCATGCTGTAGGCTCAAGAAAACGATCGCCGAAGGTATGACGCGAGCCACCACCATATTGTCTACCAGTCTGGTGACCTCGACTGGATCTTCACTCCTGTTCAAAAGGTTGGTCTCTCTGAGAAGCTCATCAGGCGCTAGTTTTGACCTTATAAGGTTGTAAGACAGTTGTCTGACGTTACTTATGAAGTTTAAGATTTTGACCCCGACACAAGACGATGAGAGATCAGAGGTACAGTCCATGTCCTTCGAATGAACCCCTATAAGGATCCTACAACCCAGGGTAAATTCGAAGCTCTGGCAACAAGTGGAAAGGTGACGAAAAGCATAGCGGCAAAGGAAGTTCTAAGAAGATCACCGCCAGGGCGAGAATCAGTCATTAGGAGTCGGAGTACGCAGGACTGATGACTCGTTCCCAGACTAGGAGGACGTAACACAGAGGCATCTCTCTTAGGGAGGGAGCAATGTCGCAGAAGAATATGAGTAGCACTGTGGTGTAGTGGTTATGATACTAAATTGTTGCATGGAGGATCGTGAGTTCAAAACTCACCTGTACAATTTTAATTTCTATATTCAGATCGAGTACATTCTAGAAGTATCCACAAATGTTAAGAATCATTGGACTGGAATGTTCTGTAGCTGTATATATAATGTATGTGTTGTGGCCGGGGGCAGTTCACTCCACCCTCTTGCATGTGCAAGTGCTGTATACACGTTCGTTAAGTGAAGTTTGTATTCGTCATTCATCTAATTACAGATTCTTTTACGTGACAGTATTTTCTTCAGTCCCCACTTCAAAAAAAAGTTTGCTTCTAGGAAATAATTATTATGCAGTTTCCAAACTGAACCCAAAGACATGTAAATTATGTGGTTTAGCGTCCCATCAGGTCCTAGCACACGTTTTTATTGCAGTGTGTTGTCAATAGAAGTGTTGAATTCTGTATAGCAAACGTTTTGTGTGGTTGTGACCAGCAAAATAAGAATGCTTAAAATGTAACACAAGCTGACAATTATTTGTGATGTCAAGACAATTGAAATGTTAAACACTCCACAATGGCAAAGAATTATGATCTACACCTACACCTACACCTACACCTACACCTACATCTACATCTACATCCATACTCCGCAAGCCACCTGACGGTGTGTAGCGGATGGTACCTTGAGTACCTCTATCGGTTCTCCCTTCTATTCCAGTCTCATACTGTTCGTGGAAAGAAGAATTGTCGGTATGCCTCTGTGTGGGCTGTAATCTCTCTGCTTTTATCCTCATGGTCTCTTCACGAGATATACGTAGGAGGGAGCAATATACTGCTTGACTCCTCGGTGAAGGTATGTTCTTGAAACTTCAACAAAAGCCCATACCGAGCTACTGAGCGTCTCTCCTGCAGAGTCTTCCACTGGAGTTTATCTATCATCTCCGTAACGCTTCGCAATTACTAAATGGTCCTGCAATGAAGCGCGCTGCTCTCTGTTGGATCTTCTCTGTCTCTTCTATCAACCCTATCTGGTACGGATCCCACACTGCTGAGCAGTATTCAAGCAGTGGGCGTACTGTAACCTACTTCCTTTGTTTTCGTATTGCATTTCCTTAGGATTCTTCCAATGTATCGCAGTCTGGCATCTGCTTTACCGACTATCAACTTTATATGATCATTGCATTTTAAATCACTCCTAAAGCGTATTCCCAGATGATTTATGGAATTAACTGCTTCCAGTTGCTGACCTGCTATATTGTAGCTAAATGATAAGGGATCTTTCTTGCTATGTATTTGCAGCACATTACACTTGTCTACATTGAGATTCAATTGCCATTCCCTGCACCATGCGTCAATTCGCTACAGATCCTCCTGCATTTCAGTACAATTTTCCATTGTTACAACCTCTCGATATACCACAGCATCATCCACAAAAAGCCTCAGTGCACTTCCGATGTCATCCACAGGGTCATTTATGTATATTGTGAATAGCAACAGTCCTACGACACTCCCCTGCGGCACACCTGAAATCACTCTTACTTCGGAAGACTTCTCTCCATTGAGAATGACATGCTGCGTTCTGTTATCTAGGAACTCTTCAATCCAATCACACAATTGGTCTGATAGTCCATATGCTCTTACTTTGCTCATTAAACGACTGTGGGGAACTGTATCGAACGCCTTGCAGAAGTCAAGAAACGCAGCATCTACCTGTGAACCCGTGTCTATGGCCCTCTGAGTCTCGTGGACGAATAGTGCGAGCTGGGTTTCACACGATTGTCTTTTTCGAAACCCATGCTGATTCCTACAGAGTAGATTTCTAGTCTCCAGAAAAGTCATTATACTCGAACACAATACGTGTTCCAAAATTCTACAACTGATCGACGTTAGAGATATAGGTATATAGTTCTGCACATCTGTTCGACGTCCCTTCTTAAAAACAGGGATGACTTTTCCAATCCTTTATAATGCTATGCTCTTCTGAAGACCTACAGTACACTGCTGCAAGAAGGGGGGCAAGTTCCTTCGAGTACTCTGTGTAAAATCGAACTGGTATCCCATCAGGTCCAGCGGCCTTTCCTCTTTTGAGCGATTTTAATTGTTTCTCTTTCCCTCTGTCGTCTATTTCGATATCTACCATTTTGTCATCTGTGCGGCAATCTAGAGAAGGAACTACAGTGCAGTCTTCCTCTGTATTTCGGCCTTTAGTCTGTCATCCTCTGTTTCAGTACCATTTTGGTCACAGAGTGTCTGGACATTTTGTTTTGATCCACCTATCGCTTTGACATAAGACCAAAATTTCTTAGGATTTTCTGCCAAGTCATTACATAGAACTTCACTTTCGAATTCATTGAACACCTCTCGCATAGCCCTCCTCACACTAAATTTCGCTTCGCGTAATTTTTGTTTGTCTGCAAGGCTTTGGCTATGTTTATGTTTGCTGTGAAGTTCCCTTTGCTTCCGCAGCAGTTTTCTAACTCGGTTGTTGTACCACGGTGGCTCTATTCCATTTCTTATGATACTCATTAACGCATATTGTACGATGGTTTTGAACTTTGTCCACTGATCCTCAACACTATCTGTATTTGAGACAAAACTTTTGTGTTGAGCCATCAGGTACTCTGAAATCTGCTTTTTGTCAATTTTGCTAAACAGAAAAATCTTCCTACCTTTTTTAATATTTCTATTTATGGCTGAAATCATCGCTGCAGTAACCGCTTTATGATCGCTGATTCCCTGTTCTGCGTTAACTGTTTCAAATAGTTTGGGTCACCAGAAGGTCTAATATGTTATCGCCACGAGTCGGTTCTCTGTTTAATTGCTCAAGGTAGCTTTCAGAAAAAGCACTTTAAAAAATTTCACTGGATTCTTTGCACCTACCACCCGTTATGAACGTTTGAGTCTCCCAGTCTATATCCGGCAAATTCAAATCTCCACCCACAACTATAACATGGTGGGGAAATCTACTCGAAATATTTTCCAAATTATCCTTCAGGTGCTCAGCCACAACAGCTGCTGAGCCAGGGGGCCTATAGAGACATCCAATTACCATGTCTGAGCCTGCTTTAACCGTGACCTTCACCCAAATTATTTCACATTTCAGATCTCCATCAATTTCCTTCGACACTATTGCTCTTCTTATTGCTATAAACACGCCTCCCCCTTCAATGCCCAGTCTGTCTCTGTGGTATACATTCCAATCTGAGTTCAGAATTTCATTACTGTTTACATCTGGTTTCAGCCAACTTTCTGTCCCTAGTACTATGTGGGCATTGTGACCGTTTATTAATGAGAGCAGTTCCGGGACCTTTCTATAGACGCTCCTGCAGTTTACTATTAGCACATTAATATAGTTATTCCCTGTTGCATTTTGCCTACGCCTACCTTGCCGCGCCTCAGGAGGCGTCTTGTGAGGCTTAGGGAGGGAATTCTCTAACCTAAAAAACCCACATGTGCACTCCACACATACTCCGCTACCCTTGTAGCAGCTTCCTGCGTGTAGAGCATGCCTGACCTATTCAGGGGGACCCTACATTTCTCCATCCGATAGCGGAGGTCAAGAAATTCTCACCCCAGATCTCCGCAGAATCATCTGAGCCTCTGCTTTAAGCCTTACACTCAGCTCCAAACCAGAGGACCGCGATTGGTTCTGGGAACGATACTACAAATAGATAGCTCAGATTCCACCCCGCGAGCGAGGCTTTCCGCCTTCACCAACTCCGCCAACCGCCTGTATGAACTGAGAATGACCTCTGAACCCAGACGGCAGGAGTCATTGGTGCCGACATGAGCAACAATTTGCAGCCGGGTGCACCCAGTGCTCTCTATCACCGCCAGCAGGGCCTCCTCCACATCTCGGATGAGGCCCCCTGGCAAGCAGACAGAGTGAACACTGGCCTTCTTCCCCGACCTTTCCGCTATTTCCCTAAGGGGCTCCATCACCCGCCTAACGTTGGAGCTCTGCACCGCTTCTGAAAAATAAGCAGGTGTTCCCAAATCCTGAAACTTCCAATCCTCCTCCATTAAAAAGGGTTAATATATGTGCTTAATCATTTAAAGGGGGGCTACACACTTTCAGTTTAACTACGCAGTTATCTGTTCAAGTCAGAATATGTACAGTTATTTGCATGGAAAGTGTATAGATAGCATTCCCATGTGTTTCTCGAAATTCTGGGGTGTTCACATTCATAAAGTGAGAGTGGGTAGCAGAAAAAGAAGAGTTGCAGCTTTTTGTGTGTCAGTTCTTTATAATTCTTTCCAAAATACAGAATGAAAGTTGCTTACTTTCTTCCTGGGGCATCATGAGTTGCTTCAGGCTTCATAAAGTTCTAAATGTATAAGAAGATTCTAGTAGCATTCTATAAAATCCAGCAATGCATCTTTTTTTTCCATGGAAGTAATAAAGGTAACACGTTGAGACAGATGGCCTACCTGAAAGACGCACTTAGCTCGGGTAATCATACTGATTATTGCTCAGATATGACATCACATGAGATAACTGAAGGTGTGTGGGCCCGTTAAGGACTTGGAAAGCATCACCTTACTAATAAAATTAAAAAAAAGTAGAAACTGGCATAACCACTCTTACCAAAAATTTTTGTGGAGAAAGTGAGGCATTAGACTTGCAAAAGAATTAATGATGGAAGAAGAATATTTTGCCACAGCTGATAATGGATATGACTAGAAACATTTTCAGTGCTGATGTAACTGGGATTCTCTAAAAATTTCCCTCAAAAACATTGGGCTATTCTGTTTTATGTGGAGGTGGGGGTTGACGTTACATGGACAAAATAAGCAAAGAAAGAATTATCGGACTGTGTCGATGACAGTGAAAAGTTGCCGGCATTACTAACAGGAAAAATTTAAAAACTTAAGAACAATACTGTCAACCGCAATTTTATGAGCAACACCTCGACAATTACTGAAATTTCTCGGGAATTTATGTGCAAGATGGAAGAAAGACCATTCTTGTTATTGAGAGATGCCATGCACATGCAAAGATAATGACATTCCTCTAGAATGTTGATGTTTCTTCCTTCCACAGTATAAGACACCTGCAGCTTCTAGGCCTAGGCATAATTCATCCTGTGAAAGCTAAATACAGAAAAAAGAAGAAGAAGAAGAAAAGACGGTGGCAGCTATGGTGGTGCTGCTGTAAGAAACTATTTTTTTTCCTAATTTGCTGTAGCCAAGTTGGTTCCAGCCAGCATCAACCAGCTAGAGTGAGAACTCTAGGCAGTGTGTTCTGCTGGAAGGAAAAAGCAAGCTATGTTTCTTGATTGTTTCCATGTTTGTTGACACCTAACACGTAGACTGCCTTATTTTATTTTGCTGAATTTACCAGTTGGATTACTCTCTTCTATTTATACACTGCTGACCATTTAAACTGTCATGAAGATATGCTACAAACATCAGACTGATATCCATTTTGTCGCAATAGCACAAAGTAAGCATAAGTAATGCCACCTAATTCTGTATGAACTACATACTGAGGTGACATATTTCATGGGATACCTCATAATATCACATTGTACTTCCTTTTTTCCAGCGAAGTGCAGCAACTTGACATGATACGAACTTAACAAATCTTCGGAAGACCCCCGCAGAGATATTAGGCCATTCTGCTTCTACAGCCATCCATGATTACGAAGCGTTGCCAGTGCAGGATTTTGTGCACGAACTAACCTCTCAATTATGCCCCAATACGTTCAATGGGATTCATATTTGGTGATCCGGGCAGCCAAATTATTTGCTTGAAATGTCCAGAATCTCCTTCAGACTAATTGTGAACAATTGTGGCCTTGTGACATGTTGGCATTGTCACCCATAATGATTCCATCATTGTTTGAGAACACGAAGTCCATGAATGGCCGAAAATAACCATTTCCCATCAATGATCAGTTCAGCTGAACCAGAGGATCCAGTCCATGTAAACACATACCACACTATTATGGTGCCACCACCAGCTTACACAGTGCCATCTTGACAGTCTGGGCCCCAAGGGTTTGTTAGGTCTTCACCAGAGTTGTCTATGGTCCAACCAATATGGTTACGAGCCCAGGGAGGCGCTGTAAGCTAAGTCATACATCCCACATTGATTACTGCAGTTATTTCATGCAGTGTTGCTTGTTTGTTAGCACTGACAACTCTACACAAACACTACTGCTTTCGATTATTAATTGAAGGCCACTGGCCACGGTGTAGTTGCGGTGAGAGCTAATACCTGAAATCTGGTGTTCTCGGTACATTCCTAACAATGTGGAACTTGGAACATTGAATTCCCCTCCATGAAACATGGACCTTGTCGTTGGTGGAGCAGATTGCATGACTCAGTGATACAGATAGCTGTAGTGTAGGTGCAACTGCAATGCAAGGGTATCTGTTGAGAGGTCAGACAAATGTGTGGTTCCTGAAGAGGGGCAGCAGCCTTTTCAGTAGTTGCAGCGGCAACAGCCTGGATGATTGACTGAGCTGGCTTTGTAACATCAACCAAAATAACCTTGCTGTGCTGGTACTGTGAACAGCTGAAAGCAAGGGTAAACTACAACTGTAATTTTTCCCGAGGGCATCCAGCTAGGATAAATGATGATGGTGTCCTCTTGGGTAAAATATTCCAGAGGTAAAATAGTGCCCCATTCAGATCTCCGGGCAGGTTCTACTCAGGAGGATGTCTTTATAGGAGAAACAAAACTGGCATTCTACAGATCGGAGTGTGGAATGTCAGATCCATTAATAGGAAGGTTAGAAAATTTTGGGAAATCGATAGGTTAATGTTAAATATAGTGGGAATTAGTGAAGTTCGGTGCCAGGAGGAACACGACTTCTGATCAGGTGAATAGACGGTTATAAATAAAAAATCAAATAACGATAATGCAGGAGCGGGTTTCATATTGAATAAGAAAATAGGAACACGGATAAGCTACTAAGAACTGCGTAGTGAACACATTATTTTAGCCAAGATAGTACAAGTTTATATGCCAACTAACTCCACGGGTGATGAAGAGACTGAAGAAATGTATGATGTGATAAAAGAAATTATTTAGATAGTGAAGGGAGACAAAAATTTAGTAGTCATGGGGGACTGGAACGTGACTGTAGGAAAAGGGAGAGAAAGGAAGGTAATAGGTGAATATGGATTGGGGATAAGGAATGAAATGGGAAGCTGCCTGGAACAACTTGCACGGAGAATAACTTAATCATAGCTAACACTTGATTCAAGAATCATGAAAGAAGGTTGTATACATGGAAGAGGACTGATTACATAATGGTAAGACAGAGATTTAGGAACCAGGTTTTAAATTGTAAGACATTTCCAGGGGGTGATGTGGACTCTGACCATAATTTATTGGTCATAAACTGCAGACTGAAACTGCAGAAAGGTAAGAATTTAAGGAGGTGGGGCCTGGATAAACTGAAATAACCAGAGGTTATTGAGAGTTTCAGAGAAGAGTATTAGGGTACAATTGACAAGAACAGGGGAAAAAATACAGTAAAAGAAGAGATATGAAATAGTGAAGGCAGTAGAGGATCACGTAGGTAAAAAGGTGGCTAGTAGAAGTTCTTGGCTAACAGAAAAGATATTGAATTTAATTGATGAAAGGAGAAAATATAAAAACGTAGTAAATGAAGCAGATGAAAAGGAATACAAATGTCTCAAAAATGAGATTGACAGGAAGTGCAAAATGGATAAGCAGGGATAGCTAGAGGACAAATGTAAGGATGTAGAAGCATGTATCACTAGGATTAAGATAGATACTGCCTGCATGAATATTAAAGAGACCTTTGGAGAAAAGAGAACCACCTGTATGAATATCACAAGCTCAGATGGAAAACCCATCCTAAGCAATGAAGAGAAAGCAGAAAGGTGGAAGGGGTATACAGAGGGTCTATACAAGGGTGATATACTTGAGGGCCATACTATGGAAACAGAAGAGGATCCAGATGAAGATCAAATGGGAGATATGATACTGTGTGAAGAATTTGGCAGAGCACTAAAAGACTTAAGCTGAAACAAGGCCTCAGGAGTAGACAATGTTCCAGCAGAACCACTGATAACCTTGGGAGAGCCAGCCATATCAAAACTCTTCCATCTGGTGAACAAAATGTATGAGGCAGGCGAAATACCCTCAGACTTAAAGAAAAATGTAATAATTCCAATCCCAAAGAAAGCAGGTGTTGACTGGTGCAAAAATTACCAAACTATCAGTTTAATAAGTCGCAGTGCAAAATATTAACACAAATTCTTTACAGACGAATGGAAACACTGGTAGAGGCCAACCTTGGGGAGGATCAGTTTGGATTCTGTAGAAATGTTGTAACACGCAAAGAAATACTGACCCTTCAACTTATCTTAGAAGACAGGCTAAGGAATGGCAAACCTACGGTTCTAGCATTTGTAGCCTTAGAGAAAGCTTTTGACAATGTTGACTGGAATACTCTCTTTCAAATTCTGAAGGTGGCAGGGGTGAAATACAGGGAGTGAAAGGCTGTTTACAATTTGTACAGAAACCAGATGGCAGTAAGAGTGGAGGGGCATGAAAGGGAAGCAGTGGTTGAGAAGGCAGTGAGACATGGTTGCAGCCTATCCCTGATGTTATTCAATCTGTATATTCAGCAAGCAGTAAAGGAAACAAAAGAAAAATTTGGAGTGTGAATTAAAATCCATGGAGAAGAAATACAACCTTTGAGGTTTGCCGAAGACATTGTAATTCTGTCAGAGACGGCAAAGGAACTGGAAGAGCAGCTGAACAGAATGGACAGTGTCTTGAAAGGAGGATATAAGATGAACACCAACAAACACAAAATGAGTATAATGGAATGTAGTCAAATTAAATCAGGCGATGCTGAGGGTATTAGATTAGGAAATGGGACACTTAAAGTAGTAAATGAGTTTTGCTATTTGGGGAGCAAAATAAGTGATGACAGTCGGAGTAGAGAGGATATAAAATGTAGACTGGCAATGGCATGGAAAGCGTTTCTGAAGAAGAGAAATTTGTTAACATCGAGTATAGATTTAAGTGTCAGAAAGTCTTTTCAGAAAGTATTTATATGGAGTGAAGCCATGTATGGAAGTGAAACATGTATGATAAACAGTCTAGACAAGAAGAGAATAGAAGCTTTCGAAATGTGGTGCTTCATAAGAATGCTGAAGATTAGATGGGTAAATCACATAACTAATAAAGTGCAACTGAATAGAATTGGAGAGAAGGGGAATTTGTGGCACAAGTACAAGTTGACTAGAAGAAGGGATCGGTTGATAGGACACATTCTGAAGCATCAAGGGATCACCAATTTAGTACTGGAGGGAAGTCTGGAGGGAAAAAGTCTTAGATGAGACCAAGAGATGAATACGCTAAGCAGATTCGGAAGAATGTAGGCTGCGGTAGTTATTCAGAGATGAAGAGGGTTGCGCAGGATAGAGTAGCATGGAGAGCTGCATCAAACCAGTCTCTGGACTGAAGACCACAACAACATTGATTTCTGAAATGGGATGTCCCATGCATCATGCTTCAACTAACATTCCATGTTCCAGGTATGTTCATTCCTGTCATGCGGTCACAATCCCATCAGAAATATTTTCACGTGATTCACCTGGGTGCAAATGACAGCTCCACCAATTCATTACCCTTTTACACCCTATGTATGTGATGGTAACATCATCTGCATAAGTGAAGATTTGAATATTTGTTGTTCACGAGAATATTCTACATCTACATCTACATTGATACTCCGCAAGCCACCCAACGGTGTGTGGCGGAGGGCACTTTACGTGCCACTGTCATTACCTCCCTTTCCTGTTCCAGTCGCGTATGGTTCGCGGGAAGAACGACTGTCTGAAAGCCTCCGTGCGCGCTCTAATCTCTCTAATTTTACATTCGTGATCTCCTCGGGAAGTATAAGTAGGGGGAAGCAATATATTCGATACCTCATCCATTGTGTTACATCATGGTAAAAAGGAAAAAAATATTTATTGGCACGTGTCAAACTTTGACAGCGGCGAGATCTTGGCCTACGGAGATTATGGAACGTCATTCCACAGTACTGATGCTTGCATTCGTCATGCTAATATGGAATGAATGCGTTCAGGAGGCCATACTCAGCGCCATTCAAGACCTCCAGTGCCCTGCACAACTAGCACCCAAGCAGACATACATATTGTTCATTCAGTCATGCAGAATGGTACAGTCACATTACTTACACTGAATCAGAAAATGGGCTTGTTTGCAGCAAAACAAGTATTCACATAAACAATGTGTTGACATCTAGAGCACCAGGCACTGTCAGCATGGTGACTATCGTTGTTATTTCCCTTGGTGCTGCAGCAGAGAGAAGTGTTTCAACAGTGGTGCCCTTGATGACAACACAGGAGTGTTACCACATCGTATATTCAGAGGGGTCTTGGTTCTGAGTACAGAGTCACAATGGACACACCTGTGTGTGGAGGCTCTGAGGAGACTGTTTACTGTCAGATAGCATTTGTCATCATCCAACAGGTCCAGCACCTCGCATGATGGTATGAAGTGCCACTGGTTACCCATGATCACTTGTAACTTAATCAGGACAGCAGACATTACATTTCTGTTGTGTAAGACTAATGTCTATACCCTGCCTTCTAGGTCTCTGTCACATTACCTTTCAGTGGGATAACCCTGAGACCACAAGTTGACCATACAGTCCTAAACTATCCTGAATACAGAGAGTGTTCGGCTGTTGTCTTAGTCAGCATGTTCTCCAGACCTCGCCCACTGAAAACTTCTGATCAAGAGTTGCTGAGAGATTGCAGTGACATCAGCCATGGTCCTGAGAAGCATAGAATGATGTAGCAGCATATGTCTTCAAAGTTCAATTCGACTCGATGGCCAGACTGGCTAAAGCCACTGTTGCTGCTAAAGGTGGCAACTACGTGTACTAAATTTTTCATTCTCCAAACCTGCAAATCGTCTAAAAATTTAATCCTGTACTCTTGCTACCTTACTGTATTCACAGAATAGATAAAATTTTGTTGTTTGCCGTCATTCCTGGTGTTGCAATTTCAGTGATCAGCAGTGTATTGTACCGTGTAATATTAAACTGCTTTTGCATGTACTACACTGATGAAAAAGTCCACAGCAATTTTTGTCTGCATTAAAAAATTTTACTTGACACAAGCAGCAGACAGAGTTAAATCACTAATATGTTCTCCACTGTTGTGCAAATGGTCTTGCAGTGGTAACACCAGTTCCCATCAGATCACCGAAGTTAAACACTGTTGGGCTTGGCTAGCAGTCAGAAGTGTGACCATAAAGGTCTGCTGAGCACTGTTGGTAAGCGGAGTGCACTCAGTCCTTGGCGTCAATTGAGGAGCTGCTCGATTGAGAGGTAGCAGCTCCAGTCATGAAAAATGACAGCCGCTAGAAGAGCGGTGTGCTAACCACATGCCCCTCCGTATCAGCATACAATGACACGGTGATTGGTTGGCACAGATGTGCCTTCCAAGGCCTGTTCAGACAGAGTTTAGTTTGAGTTCTTCAGTGTTAGCTAGTGTACTGGTTAATTTCTCAGCTCCATGAGAACTGATTTCAAGTTGAAGTTATCAAGTTTGAAAGGCCTGTTCATTACTGGATGAAAAGTTTGAGAAAGACTAAACGAAGAGATCATCAAAGTTAGCGAGATCAAAAGAACCTCAATCCAAATCAAGTTTTTCAAAATCTGATTTCATCAATGATAGCAAAGATCCAATGTGCATGATTGTTATGTAGCAGTAGTTACCACAGCCGTTTGCCATTTTCTTTATTCATGGCTACAAGATAGGCAATTCAGTTTCCATTCACTATGCTCTCAGCACAAAAGAGTACCTACAGAGAGGTCAGTAATCTACATTTACACACTCTCTCTCTCTCTCTCTCTCTCTCTCTCTCTCTCTCTCTCTCTCTCTCTGTGTGTGTGTGTGTGTGTGTGTGTGTGTGTGTGTGTGTGTGTGTGTCATCAGATGCTACCATCAAAGTGTGTTTGTAGGGTAGTTTTGTTGTGGCCTAGTCATTTCTTTTAAGTTGATGTAGAAACATAACAAATCATTGGATGGTGTATAAGAAGAGGTGCATCAATCATAACCCACTGACTTTAGTAGGATTCATTCAAAACATTTTCTAACACCATACAAAACCTATGGACTTGGGTATCAACGTATGATGTTCAGGCATTAAAAAAAAAGGTACTGCAGTACGCTACAAATGTGAATATGCTCAGTTTGACTGAATCAAGTGTCTTGTATGACATGATTTTCATCAGTAACAAGATTTAGGTCATGATTTATTTACATCATATATGGTATGACAAAAATAGATACCTATAGGACATATATGTTTCATTATGAATGTGGTATTATGGTCTTTGTATGTAAAGCACCATTCATCATAGGACAGAATACTGGGACACCACTGTTACAGACTTTCCATAACTGCATATTTGTTACCACTGCATCAATTGCACACTTACTACAAACAACATAATAATATTCTGGTCTGTGCAATATTTCAATATTTTTGAAAAGAAACCTTCCTTCACCTGTCACCTGTTCCCAGAATACTGAATCTGTTGTTCAAATCACTGAAAGCACTTTCGGCAATTTGGCTTCCCGAAGAACCACCATTGTCATCATCAGTATCATCTACTACTTTCATGTGTGCTCCTTTTTTCTTTTTCTTATGTCTGCGACGTTTCAGAGATGGAAGTAATGGTAGCATTTCAAATACTGCCTCAATCACACTTTTGTACAAAACCAGTACAGACTCAGCTTTTTGCAAAAGGTGACATACATATCCCATTACATCTGACCGTTTTTGAAAATTCATGTACATATTGTATACCAGAGTCCCTGAATAAAATTTTGCAGGTAGGATCTGTGGAAATGGAAAACTGAGTAAAGCATTTAAATGTCTCAAATGCATAAGACAGCTTTGGAATTGAGCAAAGGCGTGAACAGTTGTAACTGAATAAAGGCGAGCATTTGACTTCATGTGCTCATTAATTTGGTGGAAAGGCAAAATAATATTAGCTAATAATATACTGTCTTCTTTCCTGATGACATGCAGCATTTTATTTGGTTCGCTGAGAGCATCTGAAGATTGAAGAAATTCCCCAAATAAAAAATCATCACTTTCTGAAGAACTTTTTTCAACTTCACTCGATTTCACTTTTTTGAGCACACCTGACAAAGATTTTTTTGATTTATAGTACCCTGGTACCTTGCTAACTATATTTAAAACAACTGCACTGAAAATGAGTGCATGTATATGACAAGAGTTAAGCACAGGTTGCGTAGTATGGCTGAACCAATACTTCAACGCAATTGCAAACAATCTCCATTCTGGACACAATTTCTGTATTATATTTTCAGTTTTGTCTTTAATGCCCATTGTATCTAACAATATATATTGCCTCTCAGTCAAAGGAAGTTGTGGAAGATTAAGCAAGGAAGGAAATTCTTTTACTCTTGATGTTTTGCACAAAGAACTTAAACAATACTTCTGTAACTGTCCACGAGGGCTTCTGGAATAGTAGCTCAAAGTGCTCGGTTTTCCAGACATCAGAAGGCCAAATATTATTTGAATAATAGGTATGCTAATGTCCTGTGAAAAAACAAGAGAGTAGTCTTCAACCTGAGGTGACATAAAATATAACTTTTGTGTCAACATATCGTGAAAGCTAGTTGGCATATTTCCTTTTCTGAAGCTGTTTTTAAACCACTCGGGGAGAGAGAGAACAATATTTTCTTCAGCAGTTTTCACACATGTAGATTTCTCATCTGTCTCTGATTTACTGCCGCCCTCTGACTCAGAGTTAGTGCATTTTTCTTCATCACTGTTACTGCCGGGTTCTTCACAATCATTGTCACTGCAAGTGTTTTCACTTCCACTGTCACTGCAAATATTGTCAATTGTATTACAACCCATTTCTTCACCAGGGGTATAGTCACTATGAAGTGAGTCAGTTTCTTGTAACTGTTCTTCTTGAACAACCCTCTTCTCCACAAATACTAAGGCAGGCTGCAACGGCAATCCCAGAGCTGAATGTATTTCTGTTGGATGATATCCTGAAGCTATCTTCATTATTTGTCTTTCAACAGACTCCCGAGATGGCTTCTTCAGGTGCCCAAGAACCTAGAAATGAATATGAATAATACAAAGTTATATGTGAAAACTGATAGTCCAGTATTTTAATCTTCACAGTAAAGCTAATAATGTCCTGAAAAATTACAATGCATCTGAACCTGGATCTTTTTATTTAGAGTTTACTATTGCAGCCACAAGCCAAGTTTTGTAATTCCATCACAGCCACAAGCACACAGAAGTAAATTTGCATACTGCAAACATTTATGTCACAAAGCAAACACATTCCAATTAATTGTGCTACCATCTAGCAAAGAGGTGATGAAGTTCCACAATATGATATAAGTACATTAAAAAAAAGCATGCATATGCATACTTAATTAAAGTTCCTTGTGATTTCCTCAGTTGTCTGACAACAGAAAATATCAAATCATACATATTTTTCCATTGAAATGTATAGATTTTGAATGGTATTTGGATTTGTTGATGTTGCACCATTTACAAATTAAAATAAATTTCACAAATTATTAGTGTTATTATCTGTCTTGCAGGTTCAACTCTGAATATTTAGCTGGTAATACTGAAGTATTGCGCAACACTTCCCCGATCAGTTTAGTTATGTATTTACCATAAGAACCCTTTTATTGGATTAATAACCATATCTAATACCTGTCGAGCCTCAATTGCATCTTGTTCCAAAATGTACTTAATCAATACAAAGGTTTCAGCAGCAGCAGGAGCAGAAGAAGAAGAAGGAGAAATAATTCATATATATGTGCGGATGGATGTGTGTGTGTGTGTGTGTGTGTGTGTGTGTGTGTGTGCGAGTGTATACCTGTCCTTTTTTCCCCCTAAGGTAAGTCAAATTAAATCGGGTGATGCTGAGGGGATTAGATTAGGAAATGAGACACTTAAAGTAGTAAAGGAGTTTTGCTATTTAGGGAGTAAAATAACTGACGATGGTCGAAGTAGAGAGGATATAAAATGTAGACTGGAAATGGCAAGGAAATCGTTTCTGAAGAAGAGAAATTTGTTAACATCGAGTATAGATTTAAGTGTCAGGAAGTCGTTTCTGAAAGTATTTGTATGGAGTGTAGCCATGTATGGAAGTGAAACATGGACGATAACCAGTTTGGACAAGAAGAGAATAGAAGCTTTCGAAATGTGGTGCTACAGAAGAATGCTGAAGATAAGGTGGGTAGATCACGTAACTAATGAGGAGGTATTGAATAGGATTGGGGAGAAGAGAAGTTTGTGGCACAACTTGACTAGAAGAAGGGATCGGTTGGTAGGACATGTTTTGAGGCATCAAGGGATCACAAATTTAGCATTGGAGGGCAGCGTGGAGGGTAAAAATCGTAGAGGGAGACCAAGAGATCAATACACTAAGCAGATTCAGAAGGATGTAGGTTGCAGTAGGTACTGGGAGATGAAGAAGCTTGCACAGGATAGAGTAGCATGGAGAGCTGCATCAAACCAGTCTCAGGACTGAAGACCACAACAACAACAACAACAAGGTAAGTCTCTCCGTTCCCGGGACTGGAATGACTCCTTACCCTCTCCCTTAAAACCCACATACTTTCGTCTTTCCCTCTCCTTCCCTCTTTCCTGAGGAAGCAACTGTTGGTTGTGAAAGCTTGAATTTTGTGTGTATGTTTGTGTTTGTTTGTGTGTCTATCAACCTGCCAGCACTTTCGTTTGGTAAGTCACATTGTCTTTGCTTTTAGATATATTTTTCCCACGTGGAATGTTTCCCTATATGACTTTTCAGAATTAATTTTTCTATTATGTCTGAGATTCCTTTAATACCTGTAATATTTTTTCCCTTCATTTTCTGGTCTGTAATAAAGAGATGAATACACTAAGCAGATTCAGAAGGATGTAGGTTGCAGTAGGTACTGGGAGATGAAGAAGCGAAGAAGCTTACACAGGATATAGTAGCATGGAGAGCTGCATCAAACCAGTCTCTGGACTGAAGACCACCACCACCACCACCACCACCACCACCACAACAACAACAACAATAAAACCTGCCCCAATGTTTATTCTACATACTCCAGTCACATTAATGTAACCATCACTAATGTGTACAATAACCACTCACAGACAGCAGGTGGCAGCAGTAGCAGTGGAGAGTATAATATACGTCAGGGGAACACAGAAAACAATGCAGTCGCGGTTGTAATGCAAAGCAGAGCGATTTATCTAACATCTAAAGAGCATGATCGTTGGCTATCAGCCCGAGGGTGGAAGCATTTTCTGAAACAGCTAAGTTTGTAAACCGTTTGTGTGCTGCCATAATTAAAGTATACCGTGCATGGCAAAATGGTGCTATCCAAAACTACTGCTGAGGCAACTGTGGTGCAGCATGGGCCGTAGATGATGGTGACTGCAGCGAATTGTACATGCAAACAGATTTGCAACTGTTGAGCAACTGACTGCCCAGATGAATAAAAGGGCTACCAACAGTGTCTCCTCAATGACTGTTCAGTTAATACTGCCCCGTGCAGATCTCCGCAGCAGGTGCCTGGTTCAAG
The DNA here is from genome assembly GCF_021461395.2 of Schistocerca americana. Lineage (NCBI taxonomy): Eukaryota > Metazoa > Arthropoda > Insecta > Orthoptera > Acrididae > Schistocerca > Schistocerca americana. Next base: position 751,422,095 of record NC_060120.1, read on the forward strand.
TCTCCATCCTGACTGCTGCTGATCATTGGTGACAAAAGCTGGAATTTGCACACCAATAACACGACTGCAGGTCCACTGAGTGGTGACAGGTGGCCTTTCCAGATGAATCATGATTTATGCTACATCGGTGTGAAACATCTGAAAGCTGAAACCCTGCAACAATCACTGGAAGGCTCCAGGCTGGAGGAGGGAGTGTTGTCACCTGGGGGGGGGGGGGGGGGGGGGGGTTGTGGCATTCCCTGGATATCTCATTACTCTGGAAGTCACAATGGCTCAACACATGTATGCACCTACCTTTGGAAACCATCCTGCAGTTTCTTTGCACTCAGCATGATGGCAACTACCAATAAGACAATGCAATGCGTCACTCAATTCACAGTATACATGTGTGGTTCGAATAGCAGGGTGAGTTTATTGTACTCCCCTGTCCATCAAACTCCGGATTTAAAACCAATCAAGAATCTGAGAGACCACCTTGACTGGGCTGTTTGCACCTTTGATCCTCAGCCAAGAAACCTAGCACAACTGGCCACAGCACTTGAGTCACATGGCTTCTGGAACCTCATTGCCCCTCTTCCTGCATGTCCGTGCTGCAACAGGTGGTTATCCAGGCCTTTAAGAGGTAGTAATGTGACTAGAGTGTATTTGGTTTTTCTGTGCTCTTCTGAAATCCATATAACGCCTCATTTGATTCTATTTTAATTCTTCATCCAGTTCCACTAACCTATTTTCAATCCTAATGTTCTGCAACTAATTATTTCAAAATAAAAAGCTGTGGAAACAAGTGGGCTTCTAATGTCTGTTTTATTTTGCTTACATCCACATTGTGTGCATCAAGAGGCAAGCGCAAAAATATCTAGGCGTACCTATTCAATCCTCTACTCCCACTGCAGTTTTATCTGTACTGATGTGCAGAAATCTGAGGAACTAGCATGTGCCAGAACGGCCTCAATTAACCATACCGATCTTACAGCTGCTTGCCATGACCCAAAAAGTGTGTAGACATGCACAATGCTAAGCTCTGGTAGAGCTATGCTCACAGGAGTCTCATTCCATATATGAGGGCTTGTACATCTCAAAGCATGTGACTAGTTCACATGTTGATTGTGTGTCAGCAATGACTTTGTGTCAATATTTTCATGTAGCAGGTAGTCAGGCATTGTGTCATCCTTAATATATTTAGTTCAGAGGGAAGCATATTTTGATTCACCATGCTGTCTACAATGTGGGTGGACTGTCCGTATATGCTGGTTGACATGAACATTCGGAAAGACACACCCAACTTAATTTTGTTTATAATAACTTTGTGACTGACATGTTTATGGTAGGTAATGGAGCTGAGCTGCTGGTTGGTACACACCACACCACATGTTCCTGAGATAAGAAACTCATGTGGGGAAAAAAGTACCTCATTTGGCCTACCTCACCTTCAACCCCCCCCCCCCCCCTCTGCTTTCCCTCCTTGGAAACTGTTTCTCCCAGAAAAGGCATTGCACTGCTTGTGCTTGCAGAACAGACAACATCAAGCATGTGGAAACCACCATAACTGGCTGGTACCCAACCCCTCAACTCAGAGAAATATCAAATACAAAGTTATTGTAATTAAAGTTTATAGTGTCTGAGCAATTTGACTTACTAGAATCTGTGGAATACAATTACAATATGTAGCAACAAATGCCTCATGAGCATCATAGAATATAATTTATAACTGAATTCACCTTCAAATAAATGGAAATAATTAAGCAGGCCAGGGTGACGTTGTGTGTAAGAAACTACATGCTTTCGTAGAAAACACTGACTTTTGTTCATTTCCAAACAGAATAGATAGCAATATGCTAGAACTGCAGCAATTCTTGGGGACTAAAACACAGGGCACAACGTATCAACTTAAAACCTTCAGCAGCCATCTCTGTGACATTAACCTCTATACAGACATACGTGAATCTAAGTTGGGTGTTTCACTAACAACCAAATGGAAACATTGAACAGAGGAATGTTGTGATCAAGAAAACAATGAAATGTACTACATTTTTATTTCTTTTTTAATTTATTTTTACAACTGGAGAGAGCATAGAAGTTAAAATTTTAAAAAAAGTTTCAATTTGTGACAGCTCAAAATTGCTCTAATAAACTGATAGTACCAGCATTGCCATATACAGCACAAATAACAAAAAAAGTTTCTCAGCTACAGAATGTATTCGTTTACATACCACATATGAACGATTCTAATCTCCTAATAAGTAGGCCTTATTACCAAATATCTGTCACTGATTTCAGAATCTACCCTTGTGTCTCCACTTTGATCTGTGTTAATGTCTTTCTTTGTGTTCTAAGTAGTTTCATAAAAATTTGTTTCAGCTTAAATATTTGTTATTACAGTCTACTCCATTATAACAGACATGTTACAGTTGGTGAATTACTTTTGTGAAAACAAATGTACTCAGCAGGATTTTGAAAAATACTTAAGTACCAATAGTCTGTTCCCTGTGGTTAGATGTAAAAACAACAGCAAAAGGAGCAAAACCGAATAAATTAAACTTGAAAACTCTGTACCAAATTTGTGTTTGTAGTTATAGATTTTCAGCTGGTCCTACTATATGTTTTGATTTTATATTAATGTTGTTACAAATGAATAAGGAATGTGTATACCTTGTTGCGAGCTGTCTCTGGAGTTTCCTTACGTAGCCACTGAAGCAGTCCACAAATTCTTTTCTGGGTCTCACTCATAGTTTTGTTTTTGGGTAATTTCAGTTGGCTGAAGAAGTTGCTGAAAGTACTTCTTTTAATATAATCATTACCAAGCAGTGTAGCTAACAGTGGTAACATTTCTTTTTCTAGCCCCCCAAATGAATTTAGGAAATTCTCAATCCTGTACAATTTACAGTTAATAAAGTACATGTTTTCATTCACTGAACATTTAATGGGTTCCATCTGCAATGTTGAGAATGGTATGTAAGGCACATCATAAACATAAAAGTCTGAATCATAACTCAGTACGGGGCATCCTAAATTTCTGGCCAATGCTGCTATTTCATCATCGGCTTCAAAATCACACTGAACAAATGGGATGTCTAAATGCAGTAATGCGTCTTTAAACACTTCTTTCATCATAAGAGGGAAGAATTTTATGCTCGACTGTGTTCGCGGTGTAACGTTCTTGGCTATATGGTAGCGGCTTCTTAACCTAGATTTCGCAGTATTTAGTTTCCGTGGCTCATATCCGCCGTCGAGAACAACTAATGGAGAAATATTGCATACCCGCAGAAGCTTAAAAAAATCCTTCACAGACTTTTCATATTCGTCATAATCCCCACCGAAGGCACTGTTGCATTTAGAAAACCAACTATACAGGTGAGACGCTATATTGTTCCCGTCGATAACTAAGTGGCTGTTGTGTAGTTCGTATGATTCCAAGTACTTGTCGGCATTACTTTGTATATAAGTAGTAAGCCCTCGGATCCCCATTTCTTTAAATAACAAAATATTCTCCCAAAGAAATTGGTACACGTATTTAAAAACTCACAGTATCGACCAAACTACGAACAACATATTCGTAAGAGTGCTGAAATCATCTATATCTACAGGCTACACCATTTCACAATGCCTAAAGAAAAATTCACCGCTGTCCCCATTTTCAGTCTTGGAATATATCAATACAATTATAAAACGTAACACCACAGGATTAAATGAATGTCTCCTCAACAAACTGCATAGCATACAACGAAAACACCCATCAGTTTTGTTATAGCTTATGCTAATCATACAACGTGACAACAAACTACTGCCGATTAGGCCGGTATTACACTATCAAATTTCTTTGTCAAAGATTTGATCAAAGATGTGATCCAATATTCCGTCCAATATATTTGACAAAGATCTTTGACGTAGCGCTACAAGGGGTATTACAACTGTCATCAAAGTTTTCGTCAAAGTTCAAGATGGCTGACAACAACTTGTTATTAACCGCAGCAGTTCTACGTACTCCAATTGCATTGTGTGCACATGCGGAAAAGAAGTGGGGGGAGAAAATGGAACCATACATACGAGGTTGACAGTCTTAAAAGTCCTGGGATTACAACTTGATAATAAATTCAGTTGGGAGGAGCACACCACAGAACTGCAGAAACGCCTTAACAAATCTGTATTTGCAATTCGAGTGTTAGCAGACATAGGCAACATAAAAATGAAAAAGCTTGCATACTTTCATTCCATAATGTCATATGGGATAATATTTTGGGGTAAATCTTGAAGTCAAACAAAAGTTTTCAAGGTCCAAAAGCGTGTAATACGTATTATTTGTGGAGTAAATTCACGGACCTCCTGCAGAAACCTCTTCAAAGAACTGGGTACTTCAGATTCTTGCATTGGTACTGGGGGAAAATAAGAAAGAAAATGAAACTGTTGGCGGGCCAGAAGTACAGTGAGACTGTCGTTTGGACGTACGAGATTTGCAGGTTAGCTTTTTTTGTTTTGTATTTCATGCCTAGATACTTCCGTAGAGATATTGTTGCATGTGGATCATTATATGTAATGATTATTACAATACATGCAACGATATGTTTGTACAGTTATCTAGGCATGAGAAACAAACAAAAAAAAAACTATAACTCTCGTAGACCCAAATGACAATCTCACTATACTTCGGGCTCGCAGGTTAACTGCTGCCTCTCAGTATATTTACTTCTTAATAAAATTTGTCGTAAATAATATATCTCTTTTTCCAACAAACAACTCAGTTCATACATACAATACCAGGAACAAAAATGATCTGCACAAGGACTTAAAAACACTTACTTTAGTTCAAAAAGGGGTCCACTACTCAGGAACACTCATCTTCAATAATTTGCCAGGAAACATAAAAAATTTAGTTAGAAATAAAGATCAGTTTAAAAGGAGCCTGAAAGACTTACTACTGACCAACTCCTTCTACTCCATTGGCGAAATTTTTAATAGAAACAAATGATGTATTTATTCATACTATTAGTATTTTTATTTCAGCTTAAAAAAATCGACATGTTCCACATCCACGAGGATCTCCTCAGCACGGATCTATGGAACGAAAAACTAATCTAATCTGGGTGAAGCCATGGGTTTTACGACGACACGATAAAAGCATTCAACTGAACTTGTTACGTGAGCTTACAGTGGAAGACGTCAAGTCGTACATCAATTACTTAAGAATGGATGAGCATACATTTCTGTATGTGCTCAATGAAGTGTATCCTCATATCACAAAGCACAATTTTCACTTAAGAACTGCTACATCTTCAGAAGACAGGCTCACTATAACACTCCGATTTCTTGCTACAGGAGAGGGTTATGTTATGTTAGGTTAGGTTAGGTCAGGTTAGGTCTCCAATCTTCTTAATCTATTTTTTATTCAGGGTGCCTCACGTTGTAAAGCGCCTCATAAGCTTCAGACATCTCTATTAATTCTGTAGTTGTCGGCACACACCAATTGTATTTATCGGCAATGGTTATAAAAACACTACAGACGACAGAACGCTGCAGCGATGCTAGCGCTCCGCGTGGTAACATATCGCATTGCAGTGAACAGAAGACAAGCGATTTCTTTGATCAAATATACGGCCTCGGCCTAGATTTGATCAAATATTGGACGACATTTGTCAAAGATCCCTATTACACTATCAAAAATCTTTGACAAAGATATTGGACAAAGATATTGGACAAAGAAATTTGATAGTGTAATACCGGCAGTGCCGATAACCAATGATCATTTGTTACGAAGATGATATCCTCGTACTCAAGGCTCAGTTGTGGGGTGAATTGTTTAGTTTTACTTTATAGATGGTTTAGAGTCTAATTTTGCAGAAACCATGGTTTTACATTTTCCGAGAAATTGGAGCAGATGGCGAATGAACAGAATGGAAAACAGAAGATAAAGATCTTGCTCTTTTATTATTTTAACTGGCCTTTATATGTTTACAAGTCTTAAGCCTTGTTGCTGATTGGGGCTTACTGACTATTGGATGCATTAGAATTTTTCAGGACTGTTGATGCAAAACATTAAACAAGCTATTTGGCCCACGTGCAAGGAGTCTACTAAAACAAAGAACTAAGACACCTGCTATAATTTGTCTGTGACCTAACTTGCAGGAAGAACTTTGAAAAATCATGAGAACTAAAATTAACTTTGATCTTTTAATTAATTGTTTTTGTTTTGATAACAGAGTGGTTGACAAACAGTGATGTGTGGCGACTTGTTGATGGAAGGCAGTTTTTATTCGAACTGTTGTCATGTTTGTAAGTTGCATCAATCCGATGTTGATGTGAAGCGATGCAGCAAATGTCGATTGATTTCATATTGTTCTGTGAAACACCAAAAGAAACATTGGCCAAAGCATAAAGATCTGTGCAAAAGTATTGTGAGAATATGCCACAATAGCGGGGTGTCGGCGTTATTTGAAACTCCCAATGCGCACATGACGGCGAGAGAATGGTGTACTCTTCGCACGAAATATATGGCTGCTGCTGAAGTCTTTGTAGCGAGAAAACTATGTAAATACGAGCGTGAGATGTTTTTCTTCCCAAGAGTTTGTAGGGTCTGCAAAATGTTCAATAACGGCGATTTGATTGATTGTGGCGATTGTCTGTCAGCAAGCTACTGTTCAGTTGACCATCAGTTAAAAGATTCAACGAATCACTCGGGAGTGTGCAGTGATTTGAAACTTTGTTTGGAAATTGACACAAAAGTGAAAAATGATTTGGATTTTAGCACTCTAATGGTGACAAGTCAAGAAGAGTATACTCTTTTGCCCAAGAACACAATAGATTTTATACAGTCCCATATTACGTTTGATAAACTGGTTACTCTGCCTCCACAGTTGGTGTTCGCGTATGTGTCAGAGCTTTTCTCATGTCCTTTAACGCTGTTGTATGCCCTCGAGAGAGAGAGAATTATGAGAGCCTCCCTTATTGTGCATGTTGTTGGTGCTAGTTACCTTGAGTGCTCCTTTTTCTTCTCTTGGGAAAGTGTGTTGCACTGGTTACCACATGTAAAATATTTATCTGTTGTGTTCATTGGACCAGATGTAATTGAGGGTAAAAGTTTCACGTTGTGCTCGGGATGTGAAAAAAAGGGAAAGGGGATCAACATTAAACTTTACAGTGGCATGTATCATGACTTCGTTAAGTCAGTTACTTATGAGACTCCATCTATAATCGTGGCATACAATAGTGGTATTGATGAACAGAGTTCTCACGACACATGGGGCCAGTCCATACCATTTTTTCTGAAATATGATGCAGTACCGTTTGTTTTAACTTCATATACGTTATCGGAGGCAATATCAGATTTAAATAAAATATGCGAAATTGCAGGTTGTGAAATTACTATTTCTGTTTCCTGTGAAAGAAACCAATTTTCAAGCCAACGACCTTACCGAGATTGGGAGACAGACCCCTTATGCACATTTTGCTATAACAACTACTTGAGTATTGTAAAGCGTGGAAGTGAGAGTACAAAATAATGTAGAGGGCAACAAAATAGTTGTCTGACTGAATGGCTTAAGGACAGTATTTGTGCTGTATGGGGTGTTATTATAGGTAACGTCTGAATAAGAACATAAGTGTACATTGATTAAAATAACTATGTGCTTGACATTTCAGTAAGTCAGTTGGTTTGGGGCCAGTTACTAGACAATAGTACTCTTTTCTCGAGTGTCGCATGCTCATTGTGTTTTCTGTTATGTAGGTACGTGCAGAGCCTTGTCAATTGCAGCTAGCTGCACACTTGCAAACTGCCCCTACTACTCCTTGGTGCCTCAGTTTGTCAATGACAAAGCTATTTTCTTAAAGTGATACATCGTGCTTAGGCTACGTCTAGAGACTGTAATTATTGTTAAGAACTTTGCTATGTTTTTTATGACTTTAATAGTTTATATCACCATTGCAGTGTTTGTATTGTAATGCAGTGTACCTGAAATTTCTCTTTGGTAATAAACAGGTCTTATAAAAATATTGAAAATTATACACTGTTTACACAATCTAGAGGTACTAGCCGTAGAATTTTTTCAGTTGCGAGTGTACCTAGATAAAGAGGGTTGTGATGACAAAATCAGTGGTTAAATTTATGTAGGTGATTCCTGGCAGCAAACCAAGAAAGGAAATACGCATAATAACATGTAGATTGAAGTGCAATTAGATATTAAACAGAGCATGTGTTTTAAAAATTGTATAGTCTGTATTAAAGTAGCATTTGTGGCTCTAAGGGCAGACCCCTCAGTTGCCACATAATAATTAATTTTAGTGTTATCACTTGTAACTACTTACTGTACATATCAGGTATTGCATTGACACAATGTGTTGTCTACACACACCAAATTTACAGTCGAGTTGGTGGCCGATGTGGACTGTAATTGTAAATGCCTTTATGGTCACTGCCATTAGCCATTGCGCCAAGTGTCAACTTGGATTGCACAGATAACATCCACATTTTGGAAATTATCTGTGAATACTTGCTTTTCAGAGACCACAAGAAGAAGTAAATTTATAAAGAACCATTCAGGTCATGCAACCTCTACTATGAATGCTTTCGAGGGAAATTTGCATGGAGCAGGAGCAGTAGCTTTACAGAAAACACACACACACAGAGGTTGCATGGGGAGAAGAGCTGTGTTATTGAAAATGATTAAAATAACCCCATCACCCAGATTCAAGATACAATTAAAAATAAAGAAATGGCTCTAAAACCTACCAGCCAATGTTGCACAAACCTAAACCAACAGAAAGATTATTATCGTGAAGAATGCCCAGAGGAGACTACCACTCTGGAAAGTGCAGCTGCGCTCAGAAGGTTGAGTGGTGGTGGTAATGGGGTAGAGGGCCCAATGGAAAACACTGCTGACTGTGCATGGGACTCGACCTGCTGCTCCCTGGCAGGTGATGGATGGCGGCTGCCGATGTGGTGCTAAGTCCCAGGGAGGGAATTTTAAGTGCTGATAGCCGCAAGTGTGGACTATAGGTTCCCGTGAGGAACTTAGTGCTGGTGGCAGTTGCAGCATGGTCTGATACTTGTGGGTGCTGCTGGCGATGTGCAGTCGTCTTACTGTCCGGCATTGCCTTGGCGTCGTGATGGTGCTGCTGGACTCTGGCGACAAGAGTGCTTATGCCTAAAAATTAAGGCATATTTATATAGTCCTGAGGCACACATTTGTTGCACTAAACCCTCACACCTAGTCACATCGCTCAGAAGGAGAGATTCTCTGTGGTGTGATGACATCAACCTGTCCCTATGGTCATTACAGCTGTGCAGTGCAGTTTTCCACTGAGCACAACTAGTCTCATCTCACAGTCCTTTACTTGTATGTTATTCTGACTCTATTGCAGCTGTTGATCTGTGACTGCTAAGGCAGTACTTTATAAATTTGCTCAGTGTTCTCAGTATGCTCTCGCAAAACAGCTTCTAAACTGCATCATAGATATGGAAAGTTTATAGGAAAATTAAGAGGCAAACTGGTTTTCATACCACAAATTCAACTCATTCAGCTACCATTCAGATTTAAAAGGCATAAGATGAGGGCAGTTGGAATATTGACAAATTGTTTTTTCCGCACAGACAACTTGGCGTGCCATGTTTGCAGGTTCAACAATCCCAAGTGTCTTTGCACCCAAAAGTAAAACAGTTAGATGCTGTACAAGTGAGATTATTGCACAATGTTTCCAATTCAGAAAACAAAAGGAAAAGAAACCAAACAAAGCAAAGACTTTCATATCCTCCTGAGACCTGAGTTTCCTGTCCTGCTGTCAAATATTCTGCATTTTCTGTTGTAATACCTGTGGCACATTTGAATGGACTGTATGCTGTAGCCATCTGGTGGGAGAAACAGTCACTACGATTACTTGGCACCAAGTAGCAGCTTTGTTTACAATGTGTTACAATGGCAGGTGAGTTCTCCATCATTATTGTGTATTTTTCGAAATTTATTTTATGGAAAAAAGGACCTATTGGAGACAGTATCTATAAGTGGTGCTTATACAATCTTTCTGTGCAATAAGGTTTGGTAGTACTGTATATTTCCATAAATTATCGTTGCAAAACAGTAATGTCCACTGTAGTGGACGCTGGGACTTGAAGTCACATTTCTGAGCACTATTTCGTAGGCATTAGTGGTGATTACCTTCGCTAATTTCCAATACATTTCGTGTTGTGACTGCTGCTCAGTGACATTATCTGATACACCACTATAATTATTTTCTCTAAGGAAAGTAGGCACTATGTTAAAACAATCATTTTCTTTAAGGATACAGATCAAAGCTAAGTTCAGAAGAAATTTTAGAACTTCTCTTGAATGGAGACATGTCAGATCTTGAGATTAGTGAGGAGGAGGATGGTGATTTTGATCTGGCAGATGATGGTGTGCAGCAACGCAATGTTCCTTCCCCAAATGAACATAGTAGCAGCAGTACTGATAATTCTGATGATGCCGAGAGTTCTTCACAGAATTGCAAGATGTTTTGGGAGAAATGCGAAAGGTAAGTGTGGTACCTTCTTGTAAATAATTTTCTATTATTCCTGATATTTTCAATCTTTCCTTCATGCTTTGTTTCCAAATTTCAGGTTTGAGGGACTCCAGGCTACCTTCTCACCCACGGAAGTTGCAGAACATAATGAGAAGCAGATCATGGACTACTTTCAGCAATACTTTGACTTGCCCTTTTATTAGGATACGTCTGAACTTAACAATATGAGATATTTACAGCAGACTGGAAGGTCTTTAAAGCTGTCTGCCAAGGAATTGCAGGTATTTATTGGAGCAACAATACAAATGCCTTGTTTGAGATACCCTAGAGTTAGGATGTACTGGGGTAAAACAACAAGAGTTATTAGCATTACTGAAATCATGACTCGAGACCGATACTTCACCATTAGAAGTAATTTGAAGGTGACAGACGATAATGCTGTAACAGAGGAAACTAGAAGGAAAGATAAGTTGTGGAAAATAAGGCCACTTTTAGAATGTGTAAAGAGAGCATGCCTCAGTTTACCTCGAACTCCTGAAGTGGCAGTGGATGAACAAATGATCCCATTTACTGGAGCATGTGCAATAAAAAAATTTGTCAGGGGAAAGCCAAATCCTGAAGGGCTTAAAAATTTTATGTTGGCTGCTCCTTCAGGACTAGTCCTTGACTTTGAGATTTATCATGGTAAAGGAACATTCCCAGAAGCTATTGGTCAACAATTAAAACAAGGAATAGGAGCCTCGGCAGTCCTCAGGCTTTGCCAGAATCTTCCAGAAGGAACACATGTGTTCTTTGATAGGTATTTTACCTCTGTTCCTTTACTGGAATCATTGGCTGAAAAAAAACTTGCCTGCCACTGGAAGTCATGAAGTCAAGAATACCCAGAGCAGTCCATCTGACAGCAGACAAGATTCTTGCAAATCAAGGATGTGGTTCTGTTGACCAGACAGTGAGAAAAGACAAACACATTTCTATTGTAAAATGGTATGTCCAAAAGCCAGTCATAACTGCATCGACAAAGGTTGGGAAGAACCCTATGAATCAATGTAAAATGTGGTCGAAAAAAGATCGGAGATACATTCAGGTTCCCTGTCCAGCAGTAATCAGCTGCTACAATAAAAATACGGGTGGCATAGACCTGATTGACAGAATGATGAGATTTTACAGGATCTGCACGAGAACCAGAAAGTGGACTGTAAAAACTATTTTTCATTTCATAGATCTGGGAATTGCAAATAGCTGGATTCAGTACAGAAGTGACCGAATTAAGAACGATGAGCCAAAGAAGAATATGCTGCAGTACCTTGATTTCAAAATTAGAATTGCTTAAGAATGATGAGCCAAAGAAGAATATCCTGCAGTACCTTGATTTCAAAATTAGAATTGCTGAGCATTTGTTAAGGGGCCAAGAGGAACAACATTCTGATGAAGATGATGAGGAATCAACTCCTAAAAGGCGAAGATTATTGCCGCCACAGTCACCTTCACCTTCTGTAACCCATTTGCCAGGAATGACTGGGTTGACAAATAGCACGAGGTGTAAGAACAGTGGCTGCACGAAGAAAACCAAAATAAAGTGCAAAGGTTGTTCAGTTTTCCTCTGTCTATCATCACAGAAAAACTGTTTCTCTGAGTATCATCAGAAATAAAACTGTTAAAATTTGTCATTTATTTTACTTTTTAAATTTATATTCATTATTTTAAATTAATAATCAGTGAATGATTCAAGTAATATCTGCCTAATAAGATTGTATTTTGTTCAACAAACTACCAATAAAGTACTTTTTTTTACATTTTCAACTTCCTTTCTAATAGTTACTTATACGTCTCCGAGACCCAGTGTCCATTGTAATGAACACTTCAGAAAACCATGAATTTAAAAGAAAAACTTTTGTGGATCTTCTGTTTAACAGATACAGAATATCTGTTTCCCAAAAAAATCATGACGATTGTCGCCAGGTCTCAGGAGGATATAGTACTAAGTAAAATTAATTGTACCTTACAGGAAATGTCAAAAACAGAGGAAAAAAATCATAGCTCTCTTAAAATAAATTTAAGAAATAATCACTCAAAACAAGCTCTACCTTACTTACCATTCAAACTAAATTTAAGTAAGGTAAAAAATAAAAGATCGCTCTGTTCCAGCTGTAAAAAAAATATGTACCTGATGGCTTCCGCAAAATGTGGCCAGTGCTAAGAACAGACTTGTGTCAGTTGGTGTGAGGAAATGCTCAAAAAATTCTGGCAAAGAAGTGCAGTACTATAAACTGTAGTGAAAGGGCATGAAGGTTAATAGGTGCAAAAACTGTGAAATGAAATTAAAAGAAATCTCTCACTTTTGTTTTCCCTAAGGAGTTGAGACTTTTGCAGTTAAGATGGCCAGTCTCTTGTCACAAGGTATTTTGATACCAAAATCATGTTTTTATTTTTATCATGGTAGAAACTATCAGGTTACCTTCCATTCGGAAACTGGATGCACTCAGCGACTGTATGTGACTTATGAATTATAGAGTGCAACTTGAAACTGTTAATAGACTTTCTTGAGATAGTTTACATCTATCTTCAAGAGTCTTCCAGTTCTGCTCCTTCAGTATCTGTGTGTTACTCTCCCATTGATTAAAACAAACCTGTGACCATTTGCGCTGCCCTTCTCTGTATGTGTTCAATATCTCCTTTTAATCTTATTTGGTGCGAGTCCCACACACTTGAGCAATATTCTAGGATGGGTCACAAGAGTGATTTGTAAGCTATCTCCTTTGTAGACTGATTGGACTTCTCCAGTATTTTACCAATAAACCAAAGTCTACCAGCTGCTTTACCCATGACTGAGCCTACGTTATCATTCCATGTCATATCCCTAGCACAATTTTACATTTCTTAACATTTAAAGCAAGTTGCACCACTTTGAAATCTTCTCAAGATCTGACTGAATATTTGTGCAGCTTCTTTCAGATAATACCTCATTATAGATGACTGCATCATCTGGATAAAGCCTGATGTTGCTTTTAATGTTGTCTGCAAGATATACAACATGAACAACAAGGGTTCCAACACACTTCTCTGAGGTATACCCAGAGTTACTTCAGCATGAGCTGACAGCACCAATGGAAGGCATTGGAGCCAGAGTTGCTCTAGCAGACTTTCAAAATAGCAATATAGATGACCCAGAACCATAATCTAATGACCAAGAACCTCTTTCAGATGACCTAGAACATGGACAAAATGGTGGAGACTTCAAATGAAGAAGTAAACAATTTAAAGGAAGGAGACTGGTTTAAGGTCAAGTATTCTTATAAGCATACAAAGGTGTTCATTGAAAAGGTTCTTCACGTTGATAAGGAAAATGGCCAATACTGTGGAACTTTTCTTCACCAGTTGATTGAGTATTCAGATGTATTTGTTTCTTTGGACAGGCCGGATGAGTGTCATTTCTTAAAAGCTGATGGCCTTGCTGTTTTGAAGACATCATCTGTGTGAAGGGGACATTACACCTTCAAGCCAAAGCTATTTCCATAGTGAGTGATTTATTTGATTAATTAGTTTCTTATTTTTATGTTATCCCAACTTTTTATAATTGAGGATGACTTTTTCAAAACTTGGTTTCTGCAAAACTGTAGTTTTTCAGGAAACACAACAGACTGTGTAGGGACTTGTAAATGGATGAAAATTTTGCGAGCTTCACAGGTAATCCATTAATTTCTAAATAGCAGTTGATGCATCCATAAATCAAAAGAAAAAGATTTATTATGCAGTTAAGATGGCCAGTCTCTTGTCACAAGGTATTTTGATACCAAAATCACGTTTTTATTTTTATCATAGTAGAAACTATCAGGTTACCTTCCATTCGGAAAGTGGATGCACTCAGTGACTGTCTTGGGATAGTTTACATCTATCTTCAAGAGTCTTCCAGTTCTGCTCCTTCAGTATCTGTGTGACACTCTCCCATTGATTAAAACAAACCTGTGACCATTTGTGCTGCCCTTCTTAGTATGTGTTCAATATCTCCTATTAATCTTATTTGGTGCGAGTCCCACACACTTGAGCAATATTCTAGGATGGGTCACAAGAGTGATTTGATTTATGGATGCATCAACAGCTATTTAGAAATCAATAGATTATCTGTGAAGCTTGCAAAATTTTCACCCATCTACAAGTCCCTAAATAGTCTGTTGTGTTTCCTGTACGCATGCATGTATTTAAAACAGACATTGAAAATACCTATTTATTTCAAAACTTGCTTTCTTCATAATATACTGATGTGCAACTACCTTTCTTATCATCCATTTACCAAGGAAACACAATAAACAAGTACATTACACACAATTTCATAAAGTATTTTTGATGTAGAATGCAGTTATTACATTAACCCATTAGTGCCGGAATTAATTTTTTTCGCGATTTTTTTAAAAAAATTGTGTTATTATGTCTGTAAAAGGTATAAATTACACAACAGAGTTGATTCGACGAAAATCATTACCGCCATTAGCGAGATATTTGATGTTGCCATATGGCAACGCTAGGCACGTTCACTAGCTAAATTTATATGGATTACAACGTCAACTAAAATAAGTAGGTTACTGAAATTTCGTATTACATATACAAGTTTTGTGCAAATTTATTATTCAAGCTTCATCATACAATTGATACTTTATAACACAGTACAATTAATAATCAAAAATCAAACATTGAACTCAGCATTATTTTACATGAAATGGAATAAAACAGTCAATATGCAATCCCACATTAAACTTTGAACACATGTTCTCACAATAGATTTACAGTCCTCGTGTGCACACCTTTTCTTCTTCTTTCCTTCTGTGTGCTGGATGATGTGGTCAGTCTTATCAAACCTAATTGAATTTGATATGCGTCTGTCGGAACGTGCCCTTGATGCAGATGGTCTCCCGGCTCCTTTTGGTAAAGTTGGTTTTCTTTGCAAGTACACTGTTGCTACTTCTCTATTGAAATCAAGCTGTGAAATAGTTTGGTAACGAGGTAATAGTTTGGTAATAAGGTAGATCTTACCTCAGATACAGATGGCTCTAGTATATTTGGACGTTGCGTAGCTGTTTCGGGTACAATTGGATCTTGTGCAGTACACATTGATGGTGCCGGCGGTTTACAGTGCTCGTAATCAAAACTGATCCTTTCGTTATTGGGCATCCTTGTTTCAGCATTAGCTCATAGTTGACGAGAGGAGAGGTTGTCTAACAATCTGTAAAAATAAGAAATGAAATAGCAAATCATAATAAAGTTGGCATCAGTATACAAACAATTACAAACCAATGATAGGCATACTTACCCGCCAACATGTTCATTTCCTGAATCTTCATCTGTCTACATTTGGATCTGGGAGCTCAACAAACACATCACCTTCAATATCGTCATTATAAAGAATCTCCAGCACCTCAGCAAGCGAGAAACCTCTTTTAAAACAAAAAAGAGAACATTCGTCCTTTTACTGAGTACAAGCGCCATATGGCAACACCGATGTTCAAACAGCGTAAAAGAATGTAATTTATTTCACAGCAAGCAATAACCTCCAAAGAATATATAGATGAGTAATTAAAGCACAACCATACTAAAAAACCAAATTACATGTCGTAAGTTACTGTGTAAAACATACTTACTCGAACTTATACTCCATTTTTCTTCGTCATTCAGCAAACAATGACTTCCAACACTGCTTACGCCGCAGAATTTAAATGTATTGTTAAAACTATTGCATTGTAGTGATCTTTAGAGTCTTGCGGAACGGAATCCAGTGCTGCCAGCACTCTCGCTTCATTGATGTCGTAGAATCAACGATTTTAAAAAAGCGTTACAAACGTTGCCATATGGCAACGCACCACGGCACTAATGGGTTAAGACAAGCATTAAAATATCTTATGTCAATCCATTGAATGTGTGTATATTCCAGTGGCTTACTCTTTTTCCCCAATGTCTACATTTTCCATCACATTACATATTTGCACTACAGCACTAGTCCACTTCAAAATAATTTCATAGAATTCCCTGGCATCATCAGGTATTTCAGTGAACTTCACTGACATTGACATATCTCAACTCTTTTCTTTATTTACATGACTCATTGATTTCATTTTTTGAGCTGAGTCCATGGCTCTGTAGGCTTTCCCTCCTTTTTAGAGGGTCTGTACTACAGTTGATTCCCTAAAATATGTATGTGTAACAGAAATCTGAACCATGAAGTTGCACTGCATTTTTATACAGGAGCTTCCAAAAGTCTGGAAAATAGTCAAATAAAATACAATTAATTTCTAATTCTGCAAGTGCAATGCTAGTCTCTTTCAACTTCTGAATGAAATATTATTCAAAAGTGTTGTTAAGTGCTTATCATCCATTTCATCATAAGTTAAGTCAGCAGCATAACAATCCCTGGATATATAATCACTTGAAAGGTCCACTTCTAGCACACAACGGCCCTGCACATTCATTATGTATCTTCTAGTGTTTTCTTTTTGTAAGAAAACCTCTTCTCTTACTTTTCTTCCTTCCAACTTCCATTACAGGTTCAGAGTATTCTTCCGTCTTTTTATTTAAAAGTAAACTTTGAAACAGAGGCTAAGAATACATAAAACATCTCTGTCATCACTGACAATGACCCAAGAATAATGCAAATGGATAGCAAGCAAATGTTATGAGGCTTTATTTTTACTTCAGGATATGTTACCAATATGAACACTGAAAATGGCATTATTAAAATCAAAAGACTTAACCCTACAAAAATTTTAGCTTGAGAAAGCATGTTTTAATGCAAAGTTTGGAATAACGGAGGGAATTCGGTATCTTCTAACCATGGACATAATTGGGTTTTGAGGTGGGAAAAAATTGCTTTTTAATAAGAAAGGCAGCCATCTCAAATAAAATATACTGTAAAAACTCATTTTGGACATTATTACAGAATGCAAGACTTGAAAAAAAAGAAAAAAAGTTCTCTATTGTATTTTTAAAATTATAGTTATGGGTTTAAAATAAACTTTATTTAAATTCTCTAATGTGAAAAATGTAAACAGTGTTTAATAAGCATCCCATTTTGAGATAAACGAAAGTTCCTTTTGTTACTGTACTTCTATAATAAATGCCATCAAGTCTTTTTTTAAAAAAGATGAACATCCCTACAGACCCCCATCATATGTTTGGATAGGGAACACACTGATAAATAAATGTCGATTCCTTTTCACCCTAACCATGGAGGGACACAAATAAACAAATATAGTGGATGTCCCGTTTATCTTGACCACCCTAACTAACTTATTGTCCAGATGCAAATTACAAAATATTTCAAGCAAATTTTCTTTAGCCGCCAGGGGGACATCAATCAGCATGATTGCCTTCATTGTAGCTTTGTTTTTTACAAAGATATGAACAGTGGTATGACTTTTTTAAATGGCACCCTGAACTTTTTATTCAGTAATTCATTTCCTGTCCTAAAGACCTATTCAAAAATGTATCACAGTGTACCATTCACTGACACAAAAAGCGCGGTGGAACCAAACGGAGAGTGACCCGTGAACAAACAAACAAATGGGAAAGGACGGACAGTGGACACAAACAACGGATGACTGAGCAAGACCTTACGACGACAACAAGCAAGAAACAACAGGGTGACAAGCGACAACCAAACGAATGCAAATGTCCACTCATAACGAAAACAAAGTACTATACACACGCTGTCTGTTGCCAAGATGCCGATAGACTCCACGAATTTCAGACTGCCTAGCTGAGCAAGAGGCAGGCACTTATATACAGGATATGGTACATTGCTATTAGCTGCTGGGACCACGTGTTCCACCATGGTGCCATCGTGTTATATGCGAGCCAGGAATGTGCGTAGCCATGGCTTACGGCATGCTGGCTGTAGAGACCCTGAAACTTGCGTGCAGGGGCAGAAACGCCCCGGACAGTGCCGAGGTGGGCGACAGATGGGAGAAGACTCGGGCTCGTCAGCCGCCATTGGTGGGGATGAAGGGACATCCGAGGTGTCCATGACAGCCGAAGGGCGATGTGTGCCTGCAAATCAGAAGCACATCCGAGATCCATTGCAAACGACGACACAAAAGCGGAGCACAGATCGTTCAAGTCCTGAAAAGGAAAAACTGTGGAAAAGACCTTAACTTGGTCGGAAATTGAAAAGCCAAACAGCTGAAACACGTCCAGGACAAAAATAGTCAAAGCCGACAGATGGTTGACAACAAACAGGGTAAGGAACTGGGGAACACGCTTGTACATCGCCTGGACGACGAACTGCCCACGGAGGAGAATGGAACCGTCTCCGTAGGCAACCAAACGGCGAGAGGGAGGTGACAACTCAGGAGAGCCCAGTCGGGTATATGTCGCCATATTAATCAGGGAGACGGTGGCCCCAGTGTCAATATGAAAACTGACATCCTCAGTGAAAAGATGGAGTGTGAGGAAAAGCTTCCGCACTGACGGGTCATCCTGTGGGACAACTGATTGCAGAGCATGGACAGTAACTTGAGGCCTGTGAGGGGCAGGACTGGAGCGAGTCAAGTGACTACAAGAAACTGATTGGATGTGGCCCTCCTTGTTACACAGCGTGTACGTTTTCCAGCGGTGGGGACATCAGCTCGAGAATGTGCAGTGAAGTACTGTGGGCAAGATGGAAGGGGGCTGCGTGCCCAGCGATGAGGGGCGACTGGAGGCGCCGATACCGTAGAGACATCGGACAATGAGGAGTCTTGACGGTGCTGGCCTCTGTTGCCCGGGCCACGTCAACGTCGCGAGGGTGGAACCCGCCGAGACACTTCGTTCGCCGCCACCTGCAGCCGCGCCATAGGATGCTCATTAGCCGCTTGAGCAATTTCAAAGGAGTGGGCAATACGGACAATCTCTTCCAAGGAGGGGTTATCGAGTTTCAGCTCCACAGTGCAGACCTCCGGATCGGGAGCCAGCTGAACCACCACAACCCAAATCAGGGAGTCAACATATGAAGCCTTACACTGCTGATTGGTGCACGTAAAATTGCATCAATGGCTGAGACCCTGCAAGTCCGTGACCCAGGAATGATACGATTGACAAGGCTGTTTATGGTACTGGTGGAACTCCAGCCGAGAGGCGACCACATGGTAGCATTGGGAATAATAGTTTGTCAGCAAAAGGCATATCTCCTGGAAAGAGAGCGCCACAGGATCAGACAACGGTGCCAACTTGCGGAGAAGAAAGAATGTGTCTGGGAAGGCCCAAGACAAAAACAACGACCGCTGCAAGAAGTCATCTGTGACTTGACACTGGAATTTGCTTAATTTTTTAGCTCTTCCAGGAGCTCCTCGACAGAATAGGAGTGAGCCATGAGGAAACTCTTCAGTTTAGACTTAAAAGCGTTTGGGCTACTGCTAAGATTTTTGAGTTCTTGTGGTAGCTTATTGAAAATGGATGCAGCAGAATACTGCACTCCTTTCTGCACAAGAGTCAAGGAAGTGCATTCCACATGCAGATTTGATTTCTGCCTAGTGTTAACTGAGTGAAAGCTGCTAACTCTTGCGAATAAGCTAATATTGCTAACAACAAACGACATTAAAGAAAATATATACTGTGAGGACAATGTCAAAATTCCCAGACTATTGAATAGGGGTCGACAAGAGGTTTTCGAACTTACACCACACATAGCTCGAACAGCCCGTTTTTGAGCCAAAAGTACCCTTTTTGAATCAGAAGAATTACCCCAAAAAATAATACCATATGACATAAGCGTATGAAAATATGCGAAGTAGACTACTTTCCGTGTTGAAATGTCACTTATTTCAGATACTGTTCTAATGGTAAATAAAGCGGCATTTAGTTTCTGAACAAGATCCTGAACATGGACTTTCCACAACAGCTTACTATCTATCCGTACGCCTAGGAAATTGAACTGTTCCGTCTCGCTTATAACATGCCCATTCTGTCTGATTAAAATATCAGTTGTTGTTGAATTGTGAGTTAGAAACTGTAAAAACTGAGTCTTACTGTGATTTAGCATGCATGTTGTTTCAGCCAATGTAAGTATGTTTCCCAGTCTTCTTTAGCATCATTAAATGGTGGGAATGACAGCAGACGTGGGAAAGCTTTGGACACCTGAGGATTTGGAAGCTGTTGTGGTAATGCGTCCCGGGCATCGACTTTGTCCATGAGCAACCGCAGCGACTGTTGTAAGATGTCTAACTGGAGCTGCTGCTGCTGCATGAGGTGCTGTTGGTGCTCCAGAAGACAGACGAACTTCGTCTCCATGCTAACAACTACCACCGTTTACCTCGTTGCCAAAATGTTGTAACCGCGGCCAGAACGGTCGTGTGACCGAGAACGAAGCGTAGCAGGACTAAACGGAGAGTGGCCCATGAACAAACAAACAAATGGGAAAGGACGGACACAAACAACAACGGACGACCGAGCGAGACCTTATGATAAAATCATGCAAGAAACAACAGGGTGACAAGCAACAACGAAACGAATCCACAGCATCCACTCGTAACGAAAACAAAGTACTATACACATGCTGTCTGTTGCCGAGATGTCAATAGACTCCACGAATTTCAGACTGCCTAGCTGAGCGAGAGGCAGGCGCTTATATACAGGATACGGTACATCGCTATTGGCTGCTGGGACCACATGCTCCGCCGTGGCACCGTCACATTATACGCGAGCCAGGAATGTGCGCAGCCACAGCTTAGAGCGCGATGGCTGTAGACACCTCTAGTGGTAATCGAGGTCCATGAGGTCTTGCGCGGATTCAAAACCTGTGGTGGTTGGTACCAGACAATGTTATTAATTATATAACACAACATTGACACTGACACTCCCAGCACTTAGTGCAGGTACTTGGGGTAATGGAACACATCCACATGCTGACGTTGACAGAGGACAAATGTAAACATAAGTAGAATGCACACCAGTCATTCTGTCATCCATCGTCAGTTGAAGAGATGGGTGAGTAGAATGTACACCAACGAAGAGAAGGTAGAAATGCTACTCATCTATGGGGAATGTAAGTTAGCAGAACAGTAATTGCAATAGTGTTTTCTTATGCACAGGTACATTTAACACAGTACTTTAGTCCTTTTAAATACTCTTGTGTAGAGTAGGCACACAATAAAGGCTGTCCTTCCTACAAACTGCATCGACATAACACTTCTTTTATTGTTGTTGTTGAAGGTAGGCAAAATGCCACACAGGCAACGGAACTGTACAGAGAGCGATATCCTTACAAGTACCCACCTTCCTGATGGATGTTATCTCGTCTTGGTGCGACACTTCAGGAAACGGGAACTTTCAACTCCTGACAATTCAATCGTCGTAGCACTCGCACAGACAAAGCTGCCGAAGTTACTGTTCTCACTTCCATTAGTATGAATCCACATGTGAGCACACGACAGCTTGAACATGAGATTGGAATTCCTAAAACCAGTGTACATCGTATTCTTACACATCACCGGTTCCATCCTTACCATGTACACCTACATCAAGAATTGCGTGGGAATGATTTCCAGAATTGTGTACAGTTCTGTCAGTGGGCACAGCAGCAAATCCTCACCAACCTGAACTTCTTCTCCAATGTTCTATTTACCGATGAATGTTCCTTCTCAAACAAAGGACAGTTAAATACAAGGCACATGCATTATTGGTCAAGCGACAATTGCTTAGACAGGTGGAACGTCAGCATCAATGGAGAGTTAACGTCTGGTGTGGGATGCTTAGTACTACAATTATTGGCCCTTATTTCATCAACGGTAGTCTAAACGGCACAGCGTGTGCCAACTTCCTCAGATGAATTCTTCCTCCTCTTCTGGATGAAGTGCCGCTGAGAACCAGAATGCTTATATGGTATCAACATGATGCATGTCCAGCACATAATCCCTTGCGTGTTCTGAACCGAATGTATCCTGCCAGATGGATCGGTCGAGGAGGAACAGTTACTTGGCCTGCTAGGTCTCCTGATTTAAATCCTCTAGACTTTTTTCTTTGGAGATGCATTAAAGACGTTGTCTGTCGTGATATTCCAACAACTCCAGAGGACATGCAGGAACCTACTGTGCTTGCTTGTAATTCTCTTCAGCAGGCAACACTAGAAGCAGTAAATAATTCTTTCATTCAACGAGTGCACCAGTGTATCGGTGTCCAGGGTCACCACTTTGAGCACCTTTGAGTGTTCTACTCCTGAGCAATGGTACAGGAGAGTCAAAGTCAATTTTGTGTTATGTTTTCATTTGTTTTCTGACAACTCCAGCAAGTGGATGGGTTTGTGATCCCGGGCTCAAAGTCAATGTTGTGTTATGTAATTAATAATATTGTTTTTCAGTGAATGGTACACTGTGATACATTTTTGAATATGTCTTTAGGAGAGGAAATGAATTACCGAATAAAAAATACAGCGTGCCATTTAAAAAAGTCATACTGCTGTTCATACTTTTGTAAAAAATAAAGCTACAACAAAGGCAATCTTGCTGATTGGTGTCCCCCAGATGACTACAGAACATTTGCTTGAAAAATTTTGTAATTTGCATCTGGAAAAACAGTTATTTAGGGTTGTCAAGATAAGTGGGACACCCTGTATGTATATGTTCAAGAAAAGGAGAGCAGCTTTTCATTATATGGTATGCTAAGCTGAGCAGTGTTGTACTCTATAGCAGCATTACCCTCAGTACCAAAGTTAGTTATTGTTCAGAAATATGTTTAAAAAAATAAACTGTTCTTATTCACCCCAGTTTACAGTATCTGTGTACAATATTGCGATAGGAGATAAAAGTTGGAAATATTCATACCAGCCAGAAGCCCAACATCAATCAACTGTCTGGGTGTTCCAAGATGAACCTGAAGCAACAGAACTGGTATGTTCACAAAGCACTTCAAAGAAAATGAGTACTCGTTTCTTGGCTTTCACTGTACCCATCACCTTAGAGGATCAAACAACAAGAAATTTTGGCAAACAACTAAAAAGTCATATCATTCATCATCATGACAATTCCAACTGTCTTATGACAAGTCAAATATTGTTTATTTTAAGGAGAAAAAACACTGTATTACTGTCTTTATCATCAAATGTGTGCAAAAGTGTGTAAAATTGAAAAGTGGATATGCCAGGAAATTATAAAACTGAAACTTCCTGGAAGATTAAAACTGCATGCCAGACAGAGACTCGAACTTGGGACCTTTGCCTTTTGTGTGCAAGTGCTCTACCAACTGAGCTACCCAAGCACGACTCATGACCCGTCGTCACAGCTTCACTTCCGCCAGTACCTTGTCTCCTATCTTCCAAACTTAATAGAAGCTCTCCTACGAAATTTGCAGAACCAGCACTCCTGGAAGAAAGGATATTGCAGAGACATGGATTTGCCACAGCCTGGGGATGTTTCCAGAGGGGCCGCAGAGTGTTCAAGAGGACCAGCGTGCTGGTCACCCATCAATTTCAAGGATAGATGAAAACGTGGCCAAAGTGAAGGCGCTTCTGGACTCCAACCAGTACATAAAATTTGTCTGTTGTTTGATGAGTTCGGGATTTCGTATGGTACCAGCCAAAAAATTGTTACTGAGGGTATGGCCATGCAAAAGGTGTGTACCAAGTTTGTGCAAAAAATCATGAGTGACAAACAAAAACTGAATCGTGTGCAAATTTCCCAGGAAATTCTGAACTGTGTTAAAGAAAACCCAAATTTTCTTCACAATGTGATTACCAGTGATGAAACATAGTGTTTTGAGTATGACCTGAAGATGAACACCAGAGCACTGACTGGCACACCGCCAATTCCCCATGTGCGAAGAATGCCAAAATGAGCAAGTCAAGGGTCAAAACCTTGGTCATCTGCTTGTTTGACCATTGTTGTCTGGTTCACCGGGCATTTGTGCCCCCTGGACAAACTGTGAATATCTGAATTTTATGTGGAAGTGTTTGAAAGGTTGCACAATGCGTCCTCCGAGTGCAGCCAGACGTCGCCACCTGTTGTTAGCTGCACCATGACGAACAATACGAGACTGGAATAGAAGGGAGAACCGATAGAGGTACTCAGGGTACCCTCCCCACACACCGTCAAGTGGCTTGCGGAGTATGGATGTAGATGTAGATGTAGATGTAGAACATGCCGTGCCACTGCATGCTGCAGGTGTTGGAACAACTCGCCAAGCACAGGGTTGCCACAATGTCTCACCCTCCCTACAGTTCAGATCTGTCACCGGCGCACTTTTTCCTATTTCCCCAGTCAAGCGGGACCTCAAGGGACACCAATTCACCTCCGTAGAAGACGTCCAAAATGCCGCGATGGCGTCTTTAAAGAGGATCAAGGAAAACGAGTTTCAGAAAGCATATGTGCAATGGGAACTGCATTATATGCATTGTGTCAAAGGACAAGGGTGCTACTTCGAGGAATACTAAGGATTTGTACCAGTTAGTTCAACAAAAAAATTTAAATTAATTCAGTCCTACTACTTATTGATTACACCCTGTATTTCTACTACTTGAGGGATCAACCTTTGTCATTTTATAACTTTCTCACAGTATTTAACATCCATACTGTATACGAAAATTATAGTGCTGGACATGTCCCAGGGCTCTCATCAAACAACATATGACTTGCAACTCTCACCTCGAGATGTATTACAAAACATCACAAAAACTACAATGACAGAAAGTGGATGATGACTAATAAAGAACCCAACAAATTTCCAGCACAATGAGACTTTTCATAAGAGTGTCTCGCATCAAATGACACTTATTTCAAAAGGCTGTCTTCTCAAACTTTCAAATACTCAACATATATATGACATGACATGCCTCCTCATTATGTTAAATGTCAAAGCTGACAGCCAGTATCAAAGAGTTTGACCTGTCCAAAATCTTTGTTTACTGCTGCCCATGCTCTGATCTAACTTTATATTTCTCATGCAAAATGTATTATATTGGGTCTAGATTTATCCCACAGTGTATCTATTGGTTCTCTGAATTTGTCAAACACTATTTCGTTATTGTATTTTATGGACTATAAGATGCACCTGCATTTATAAGCAATTTTTTTTAATAACATTTTTATTATCAGATTGCAAAGACGGACTAAAAAAATTCTTAGTTTATAAAATTGATCCGACCTTTAAAACCCCTGAAAGTTGTCATCTGAACATTCTTCTTCTTCCTCCTCCTCTTTGTCATCATTGTTGTCCTTTTCATATATAAGATTATCTTCAATGTCATCGAGAGAATTACTTGTGCCACACTTTTTGAGAGATTTAACAAGAATTTCTTCTCTCACTCTAGGGCATGACTATTTTATTCACTGACATGCTTGTTTTATTGTAGGTTGTTTTAAAGCTCCCTTTGGCATGAATTCACCTTGGGTTTCACTCATCATCCATTTCTATTCCTCTCTCATATATACTTTAAATTGTTTATTTATCGATACATCAAGAGGTTGCAATTGTGAAATAAGTCCTCCCGAAATAACAACAAACTGTGTATTTCCGTCTCAATTTATCTTTCACAGAATTTTTCAAATGACTACTACACCGATCTAGCACAAGAACAGAACTTTTCTTCAATAAAGCACCTGTCCTTGTCTTCCACATGCTGTTAACCCATAATTTCATACCAACCTAACCCATCCAGCCCCTGTCATGCATGTGAACAGCAACACCTGGCAGTATTTGAGAACATTTTGGCATTGTTTTGCACTTGAAAATGATCATCAGATTAAGTTTAGTATCGTCAGAATGTCATGAAAGAACAACAGCATAGTGAATTTTTTTGTGTCCATTTGTTTATATAGTTACAGTTTTAGCATCTTTCATGGAAACAGTTCTGTTACTTGACACATCAAATGTCAGGGGAGTTTTGTCCATATTTGCTGTTTGGCTTAGTTTCACACTGGTTTTCTTCAATGTCGAATAATAAATCGATGGAAAGATAATATTTTCTCTTTATACTCTTGCGGTGTCTTCTGAGAAATTATGGTTTTGGTTTGCTTGCTAAGTCTGTGGCACTTTATAAACCTGTAGCACCAACCAACTCCAGCCTTAAAGTCTTTTAAGTTCCACTGTAGTGCTAGCTTATGAGCATGTATTTGAATCATTTTTTATCAATTCCAATGCCATTTTGACAATGTCCTTGAATCCATTTCAATATGTCATCCTCTAGTTTGGCCATTTTGCATTCAGTGCTCTATTTGCACACTTAAGTCTTCCTCTTTTTTTTCAGGTCTTCTTTGCTAGCCTGCCAATCGTAAATGGTTTTTTCTGTTGGTGGAGGGACAAAATGCTGCTCGGCTTCTCTGTTTCCGTGTTCTTCTGCGTATGCTATTACTTTCAATTTATAGCGTGCATCATATGAATACCTTTCATTTTTTTCCATCACGAAACTAGCTACTAACAAAAATATTGTACTGTTACCGATAACACAAATAACTTTCAATTCAAGTTCACTGGCACCATAAACTGCAATGATGCATCATAGCCTAGACAATGTTCTAGGTTTGTGATGGTGGGGCAGGAGGGAGACAGTGTTAGCAAGCTTGTGAATCCCTGCAACTAATGTCGGTTATATCGATGCACTGCTGCTACCAGTTGAATCCAGTGTTGCCAGATAGAGATACATTTCCTGCGGCATCAAATATATGACCATTTTTAAGACTGGTGGGAATTTTAAATCAAATACTGGGCATTTTTATATTAATTTGAAGCATAAGACACATCTAAATTGTGGAGGCAATTTTTTGAAGAAAACAGTGTATCTTATAGTCTGGAAAATATGGTACGAGAGAGTACTTACTTTCCGGATCGATAGACACACGCAATCTTAGCTTTATAGACTAACAGTTTGTTCCTTGGGGAAGAGAGAGAGAGGGAGAAGATTAAAAAGGAAAGTCAGGATGAGAAGTATTCACATTATGTCCTCATATCTCTGAATGACTTCAACCCCTGCATTCAGATGAAATACTTCTGCAATGCTCAAAAATAATAATATGTACTTTTGTAACATATCAGTTGTTTGTTTTTCCAATTTCAGTTTTCTTTTCTGTAAGAGTTGATTTCTTAATATTCATTTGATCCCATTTGATACAGCAGTGAAGTTGTGTGTGCAAAGGGTATTCATTGAGTTCTACTTATCACAATGAAAATTTCAAACTGAAGCCACAAAAGTTCATGATCATTTTAGTCCTTCTCTGCATATTCACCTTTCAGTGCAGCCCAGTTATTCGAATGTTGGATGACATGGCAGTGAACTCTATTTTGGCCATTCAGGAAACATTCCATCTTGAAAATTACCTTATCATCATTCTTTAAATGCCTACCACACAGTGGGATGTGAGGATTGGTAACCCAAGAAGCAATATATCTGACTGTGCCCTATGCGGAATCAGATGGGGCATCGCTGTGGAGTATCTTATTGCACCTTGACTGGCCTATCAAATCACTCAACCACAATCCATACAAATTATAAAAACGGATGTACATACGTATATACGTATATTCCACATCGTCTCCTAAACCACTGGACCAATTTTAGCCAAACATGGTTCACATATCATTTATTGTCTGGAAAGAATCACCTACCTATCAAAGGGATGATGGTGGGGATGAAAAATCAGTATAGTCCATGATGCAAAAATATTCACCCTTTACTCATCCACTATTTGGGAATGAGAGCACTTAGAGACTTTCAAGAAGCTATACACATAATTTTGAATCCTTATGAAACTTTTTCTCACTGACAATCTCCACAAAATGATGAAAGGAAAAAGTTTATCACTTATAACATTTTTGCTGTCCATGCTTCCACATGAAGCATGATGTTTGAATTTATTACTTCTTTACTTCTAATTGTACTCATGACACATTTTGCAGGCGGTATTCACATATACTACTGAATGTACAAGAAAAATTACATCACTGTGTCATTGTGTGACAGTTATTTCAGGAGATATGACATCGTAAACGCTGAGATGCACAAAAAACTACCGAATATGTAAGATGTTCAGATTTACTACTTTGTTGCTACTACCTTTATTCACAACACATTTCGTAACAGTAGACATATACCACTTGATGTACCTGCAAAATTATATCATTGTACAGCACATAGTTCAGGAGATATGTTCAGTGTCATAAACATTGAGCTGTGTGAAAATGAAACTGATAGGTACGTAGTAAACTAGATATACAGGTGAAATATGTGTACAAATATGCATAAAATTTGTAAAATATGTGTGAAATATATTTGACACATGCACATGCTCAGCTCGTTTTAAACAACAATCTCTGGAACAATTTCAATCAAATTTAGTACACATAGCCCTATTAGTTACAATCTGGAAATAAATACTTTAGGGGCAAGAACCACCAGCTTCCTTTTGGGGTGAGTGTGATAACATAGAGAGGAAAGGGAGGACACAAGGAGATGGACAGCAGACATCAAGAGGAAAGGAGGAGATGGACAGAGAAAGCAAAGAGAAGATAGACAGATGGGGGGGGGGGGGGAGTAGGAGATGAACAGACAGAGACTCAAGACTCAGAAAGGAAATAGGAGAAGATGGACGCCGAAAGGAAAGTGGTAGGAATGAACGGGGAGAGGGGTGAGGAGGAGATGGACAGACAGCGGGGGGTGGAAAGAGGGAGAGGGAGGAATAGATGAAGAGAAGGAGTAAGAGGAGACTGATGAAGAGAGGGGGTGTAGGGAATGGAATTAGAGGGAGGAGAAGGATATACACACAGAGGGGATGAGGATATGGACAGACAAGGAATGAGCAGCTGAACAAAGAGACGGGCAGGAGGATATGGGCAGAGTGGGTGTGGAGTAGGTGGACAGAGGGAAGAAGTGATGGAGATGGACAGAGGCACAGGAAAAGAGGAAATGAAATAATAGAAGATTGGAATAAACACATACCTGGATGATGCCGGGTACTCAACTAATCTCATGTAAAATATGTCATAAGTGGAACAGCAGGTGGAACACAGCAATCAACATTTCCAAAAACTTGGTATTTGTACAGGATCTGCTCATCAAAGACTGGCTTTGGCTAGAGTAGCACACTTGCCCCAAACTCCTCTCCTGTGACATCCTGTTCATTTCAGAGTAGAACTTGCACCAAATGTCCTTAATTGTTTGTTAGACATATTCCAACAGCTGTCATACCGTACAGTTTTTGCCCTTAATGGTTCCCTCTACCTCTTCTTACTCATAATATTTTAATGCATTTCCAATCACATACTCTTATCCTCACAAAGTCTGCACAGAAACTCCTCATTTCTTATCAGTCCAATTACTTTTCAGCATCTGTCTGTAACAAAAACTCAAATGCTATGATTCAGTTATTTTTCCCTGGTCCTTCCATTTACCAGCTTATGAGGATATAGACCATGAGGATCACAGTAGCACTATTGTGAAACTGTCCCATCTCTTTCACAAGCTTGGTGACTTTAATGTGCACAATGTACTATGGAACTTGCCTGAGGGATCAAGTTGTCAGCAGGCTTATCATGTCAAGATATGTATTTTAAATAAGGGGAAATACACACACTTCACAACAGTCATGGGTTCCTCCCTAATTAATGATCACTTTATGGTGCGAATAAGATAACAGATCAAACAGTGCCAAAAAGGAAACAGCTGAAATGAATTCTCAACAATGCTAAGTGGATGCTGCACAGCCAACTGGCTGCTTTTGATCTTTTTGGTTGTGTCCATAAACAGCTGCATCACATTACAAGAATGCTCTTCCATGGCACTGACACATCCATTCAACATGTTATTCTTGATGGGGAGACCTCATCAGAAACAAAGGTAGCATTTGGTGGACCTTGAGGTCCAGAGATAAGGCTGATGCTATTTATGATGTAAATGAATGTTGTGGAAGATAAGGTCTGTAGCTTTATGACATGTTCACTGATGACACAATTTTGTGGAGGAGTTGATGCCATTTGAAAGTGATTATGAGATACAGCAGGACTTTCAGGTGACCAGCACCTGGTGCAATTACTATGTGATTAGCAATCAGCCAAAACCTGAAAGTAGCTGCAAATTTCTGAACAGTGCAGTTTAAGTTAATGTAGTAGGGACAGCACCTTCAGCTATCTTGTGTTAGTTGTTATTTTTATTTGTTATCGATTTTGGTGTTACATTAGATTGTCTTCAGGCCCCTCTGATCATGTGGATACCAGGAAATTATCACTACCCATGTCATCCACTATGCTGAACTGGTTCTAGATTATGTGCTGCCACCATTCACACCATAAGCAGGAAAGAAATGGCATCAGTTTTTGTTGCCTTTATAGGATGTGAAATGATGATTACCTGATTGGAAAAATACCTTGGAAGTGTAATTCATCCACAAAAGAGCTGGGATTCAAGACCCTTGTTTAACCCAAAAGTGTTGGATCTTTGACAAGTAGGATTGATGGAAGAGGTTGAAAAGTTTTTAATAAATGCTGCACTATTTGTCATTAGAGTTTCGTAGAAATGCTCAACAAATCATAATAGGAAATGCTACAAGAGAGACAATATGTGTTGCAGAGAGCCTTACTCACAAAATTCCAAGTGCCCACATTTCTAAGTGCATCTAAAATCATACTGCTTACCGTAATGTAAGTGTAATAGCCACATCACTAAAATTAGAGAAATTGAAGCTCACACAGAGAAGTATTTTCAATCTTTCTTCCAACATATCACCCATGAATGGACTAAGAAGGGAGAGGGGAGATGAAACAAGGAGTTACGCTATGTATCCTCCATCGCAAATCGCACAGTGGCTTGCAGAATACATATGTATCAACAAGTGCAAAATTATTGCTTTGGTTCAGTGAAGAAACAGATGACCGAGGATTACAGTTATAAGACTAAATACAGAAACTAAGCTTAGACATATCTGACTGATGTCTAAACCAGTGTCATGCAGCAGTTTTACCAGAGGTGAAGCTTTAATACTTCGGAGTAGCTCTGATTCAGTTGGGAGTGTAGGTAAAAAAGGAACACAGAAACCGTTGTAACCTGTCGTAACCATGACCAGAATGGTCACGGGGTGGCTGAGAAAGATCAGTGGGACCAAATGGAGAGCGGCCTGCGAACAAACAAACGAACGGAAAGGACGGACACGAAACAACGATGGACGATCGAGAGAGACCTTACCATGACGACATGCAAGAAGCAATGAAGTGACAGAGAGTACTAAACGAATCCAAGACGTCCACTAGTAATGAAAACAAAGAACGGTAAACACGCTGTCTGTTGTTGAGGCGATATGTCAAGACTCTTGCAACGATTAGACTCACTGGCTGAGCGAGAGGCAGGCACTTCAATACACGATCGGGGACGCCGCTATTGGTCGCTGGAACCACGTGTTCCACTGTGGTGCCCTAACACTAAATGCAGGCCAGGAGGCACGTGCCGCCACGGCTTACGGCGCGATGGTGCAGAGACCTCTAGGGGTCTTCGACATTCATGACATCTGGCACGGATTCAAATTTCGTGGCACATGGTACCAGATCCCTCCCCCTGAAACTTGTGCGTAGTTGCAGAAACGCCCCAGACAGTGCTGAGGTGGGGGCAGTGAGGAGAAGAGCCGGGCTCATCAACTGCTGTTGGCGCGGAGGAAAGGTTGCCCGAGGTATCCATGACAGCCGACCCAGAGTCCAGGGTGCGGGAGGGAGCCGCAGATCCACCTGGAGGCGGGGAGGGCCAGCGGCAGGCCCATGGGGAGATGGCAGCCGGGGGACAGGGGCGGTGACTCGAGGACCACGTCCGCAGCTGAAGCAGGTAGGGGAGGAGGCGGCAGTGCTAGTCCCGTGGGGGCACACGGATGGAGCTAATTATAATGGCGGTGCTCCAACCCTTTCGACATCTGCACCTACTTAACTTGCCATCCATGGGCCACGACGACCGTGGCGGGCGTCCAACCCGTCTTGCGCCTGTACTCGCGGGCCCACATAGCCGTGCCGGGGGCATACCGCTGCAAGGGCCAGTAGTGGGGGCGAGGGCGGGAGGGAGATGGCATCAGCAAATGGAGCGGGGTCCACGGCTGTCACCCATGAAGGAGCTCTGCCAGACTGCGTCCGTCAATTGGTGTAGTGCGATAGGTAGTCAAAAGCAGGGTGAGGGCCGATGTGTTTGAATATGTGTTGACTGCCTTTGTCAATTGTTGTTTAAAAGTGCGGACAAGCCTCTCCGCTGTGCCATTGGACAAAGAGTGGAAAGGGGGGCTACGGATATGTTTGATACCGTTGGCCTGACAGAAGTCGTGTAAGGAGAACGCCGTGAATTGGGGACCATTATCGGAGACCAACATGTGTGGCAGGCCATTGGCGAGAACCTAGGCCAGGGCCATGAGTGTAGCCTCCATGGTGGTGGATGCCATGCGGATGACAAATGGGTATTTGGAGAAGGCATCAACGATGAGTAACCACATGGGCCCCTAAAACGGGCCTGCAAAATCGACATTGATGCGGCCCCAGGGCTGGCGAGGCACAGGCAGGGTGCAAACGACTGAGACGACTGAGGCGAGGGGGGGGGGGGGGGGTTTGCCTGCTGATGCGCACACACAGTGCACCCACGGATCAGGCGGTCAACATCGCCATCAATGCCAGGCCAATACACTTGCTGGCGATTCAAAACTTTCATACGGGACATACCTCAGTGCCCGTAGTGTAACAAACTGAGCACCTGAAGCTGCAAATCCAGAGGGATGACCACCCAATGGGCATCCGACTCTGTGGCCAACAGATGGACATCATCGACCATGGAGAGCCTGTGGGTCAGGTGGCGCCAGGGGCTGAAATCGGACTGCATCCGATGAGTCACATAGGAGGGCCACCCATGGACCACGTAGTGGAGAACCTGCCGCAAGATAGGGTCACAGCAGGCAGCTGCAGCAATGTTAGCAGCCATAAGAGGCAGACTGTCCAGCGCATCCCGGTGGGCGGAATCAATGTGAAAGCAGAGGACCCCTGTTGGTCAAAGGTAGGATCGGGGCCTGCTGGGAGATGTGTGAAAGCGTACATGTCAGCATGGTGGGCGGTAGGCTTATACCGGATGGTGTAAGCGTAATTACGTAAAAACAACGCGCAGCACTGGAGACGTTGAGCCGTCCCCTCTGGAAGTTGAGAATGGGTTCCAAAAAGCATAACCAAGGGTTTATGGTGTGTCAGGAGGGTGAACTTTGCCCCAAAGAGATAGGTGTGAAATATTTGGCCGGCGAACACGATCACCAGGGCTTCCTTTTCAATCTGGGAGTAGTTCCATTGTGCTGTAGTCAACGTCTTAGAGGCATAAGCGATGGGCTGTTTGGAGCCATCGGCATCCCGATGCGTGAGGATGGCCCCAATGCTGTATGCCGATGCATCAGCTGCCACAACCAAGGGGTGGTCCGGAGAGAAGGGAGTATGGCAAGGGGCGGAATTCAGCATCACCTTTAAACGATGAAAAGCCTGGTCACAGGCAGAAGTCCAATCAAAAGGTACCCCTTTGCGACGCAAGGAGTTGAGCAACAGAGGCAGCCTGAGGCAAGAACTTTAAGTAATAAGTAACCTTGCCCAAAAACAACTGGAGTCCAGGTAAGTCCTTGGGATGAGGAAGGGCCTCAATGGCCACAACATTACAACCTGAAGGGCGGATGTCATCTTTGCTAAGCCAGTGGCCTAAGTATTCCACTTCCAGTTGAAAAAAACAACACTTGCCCAGCCGACAGCGTAAACCAGCAGATTGCAGAGTGTGAAATAAGGCGCTGTGGTTTTGCAAATGTTCCTGGCGGGAACGCCCAGTGACCAAGATGTCGTCCAGATAATTCACCCAAGCAGGGATAGGCTGTGTAAGCTGCTCCAGGAACTGCTGGAAAAGGGCCGGCGCCAAAGAGATACCAAAGGGAAGGTGCTTGTACTTAGACAATCTGAAAGGCGTGTTGATAATCATGATATTCTGAGGTTTGGCATCCAAGGGTAACTGGTGGTATGCTTTAGCCAGGTCGATCTTTGAAAAATACTATCCCCCGGGAAGCTTGGCGAGAAGGGCTTCCTGCCGGGGAATGGTGTAAGTGTCAACGAGGGTCTGAGCATTGACAGTAGTGCCGAAGTCCCCACGCAGCCAAAGGTTGGGTTTCTGTATGACTACCAATGGCATCACCCAGGCACTGTAAGTCACAAGCTCCAGAACACCAGCGGCCTGGAGCCGATCAAGTTCCTGCTTGACTGCCAGCCATAAGGCCACCGGAAGGGGCTGGGCCCAGAAAAAGTGAGGCTGTGCATCCGGCCGTTGGGTGACGTGTGCCTGATAACCGGAAAACCGGAAGCACATCCGAGATCCGTTGCAAACAATTATGCAAAAGCAGACCACAGATCGTCCAAGTCCTGAAAAGCAACAGCCGTGGAAATGACCTTAACTTCGTTAGAAAGTGAAAAGCCAAACAGTTGAAACGCATCCAGACCAAAAATATTCGAAGTCGACGGATGGTCGGCAACTAAGAAGGTAAGGAGCCAGGGAACACGCTTGTACACCACCTGGACGATGAACTGCCCACAAAGGAGAATGGAACCGTCTCCGTAGGCGCCCACACGGCGAGAGGGAGGTGACAACTCAGGAAAGCTCAGTCGGGTATATGTCGCCATATTAATCAGGGAGACGGTGGCCCCAGTGTCGACATGAAAACTGACATCCTTAGTGAAAAGGCAGAGTGTGAAGAAAAGCTTCTGCGCTGACAGGTCATCCTGTGGGAGGACTGACTGCAGAGCATGGACTGTATCTTGAGGCTCAGGAAGGGCAGGACTGGAGCAAGTCAAGCGACTACAGTAGACTGATTGGATGTGGCCCTCCTTGTTACACAGCATGCACGTTTTCCAGTGGTGGGGACAATCATCTCGAGAATGTGCAGTATAGCACTGTGGGCAAGATGGAAGTGGGCCGCGTGACTGGCGACAAGGGGTGACTGGAGCTGCTGATGCCATAGAGACGTCGGACAACGAGGAGTCCTGACGCCAGTAGCCTCTGTCAGCTGGGCCATGTTGACGTTGCGAGGGCGGAACCCGCTGTGACGCCTCAATCGCCACCATCTGCGGCTGCGCCATAAGACGCTCGTTAGCCGCTTGAGCAATTTTTAAAGGAGTGGGCAATGCGGAGAATCTTTTCCAAAAAAGGGGTTGTCGAGTTTCAATGCTGCAGTATGGACCCCAGGATCGGGAGCCTGCTCAACCACCACATCCTGGATCAGGGAGTCAGCATACGAAGCCTTGCACTGCTGATTGGTGCACGTAAAAACTCATCAATGGCTGAGACTCTGCTAGTCCATTACCCAGGAACGATACGATTGACCAGGCTGTTTATGGTACTGGTGGAACTCCAGCTGAGAGGCGACCACATTGCAGCGTTGGGAATAATAGTTTGTCAGCAAAAGGCATATCTCCTGGAAAGAGAGAGCCACAGGATCGGACAATGGTGCCAACTTGCAGAGAAGAAAGTACGTGTCTGGGGAGGCCCAAGACAAAAACAACGACCACTGCAAGGAGTCGTCCCTGACTTGATGAGCCATGAAATGTTGTTTCAGCCAATGTAAGTACGTTTCCCAGTCCTCTTTAGTGTCATTAAAGGGTGGGAACGACGGTGGACGTGGGAAAGCATCGGACACCAGAGGACTCTGAAGCTGTTGTGGTAACGCGTCCCAGGCATCGACTTTGTCCGTTAACAACTGCAGCGACTGTTGTAAGATGTCTAACTGGATCTGCTGCTGCTGCATGAGCTGCTGCTGTTGCTCGAGAAGACAGATCAACTTCTCCTCCATGCTAGCAACTACCACCATTTACCTCGGCGCGCCAAAAATGTTGTAAACAAGAAAGTGTGGCGGGACTAAACGGAGAGCGGCCCGCAAACAAACAAACGAATGGAAAGGACGGACACGAAACAGCAACGGATGATTGAGAGAGACCCTACGACGACAACATGCAAGAAGCAGCGGAGTGACAAAGACAACCAAACGAATCCAAGATATCTACTAGTAATGAAAACAAATAACGGTAAACACGCCGTCTGTTGTCGAGGTGATATGTCAAGACTCACGCAACATTAGACTTGCTGGTTGAACGAGAGGCAGGCGCTTAAATACACAATCGGGGATGCTGCTATTGGCCACTGGAACCACGTGTTCCACTGTGGCACCCTCACAATAAATGCAGGCCAGGAGGCGTGCGCCGCCATGGCTTACAGCGAGTTGGTACAGTGACCTCTAGGGGTATTTGACGTCCAAGGCGTCTGGCGCGGATTCAAATTCCGCAGTGCGTGGTACAAGAGAAACTAATTCAATAACTAAATGTACACACATAGTAATAAATTTTAAAAATGGAGGGTGGGGGGACTGTATGTTGATGGAGCTAAATAAATGTAAATGTCGTATGACTAGGGCCTCCCGTTGGGTAGACTGTTCACCGGGTGCAAGTCTTTCTATTTGACGCCACTTCTGCGACTTGCGCGTTGATGGGGATGAAATGATGATGATTAGGACAACACAACACCCAGTCCCTGAGCAGAGAAAATCTCCAACCCTAAGTCTAAAGATGGTAGTGTGTGAGGGTATTTGGTCTGTGAATTCATATTGTTGGGAGGAAGGACCTCACTTCAGGGTTTGACTTGAGAAAGTCACAATTGGCAGATTATCGGGGCATTTATGGGCTGGGTGGTGATGGATAATAGTGGGAAAGGAGGTTAGGAGGGCAGTTCTAACGTTTTATTTTATTTAAAAAAGTGGGAGCTGTACTAGTCAACAGGGTTAGAGGAGGATACTGCCCGGGATATGTGTTTATGGACAAGATCTGTGGGATACTAGTGAAAGAGGAAAAGCTGAGTGATGTGGTTAGTGCAGTTGTTGAGGGCTACAGTGACAGAGCAGCAAAATTTGATGTGTAGGCTGCGAAAGAGAGCACCCCATGTGCAAGAGGTAGCATTTGTCAAAATTCAGGTATTGTTGCTTACTGGTAGATTTTATGTGAACTGCCGTGCATTGGAAGTCAGTGCCATAGAAGGTGGCTTTGGGTTTGAGAAAGGACCATTCGAATTTGGAAAAGACATTATGCTGGTGCAGAAAGTTGAGGAGTTGTTCTTAACAAGCCCTGACTGCAAAGATATCATTGGTAAATATGTAAGAAGCCATAGCTTCTGGGTCTTGAGAACTGCCTCTTCTCTGTAGCTAATGAAAAGGTTTTTATTTATTTATTTATTTGCTTATTTAGTCTGACCAGATTAGGGCTTTAAAGCCCTCTCTTACATCTGACCAGGAACAACACATACAGATATATTACCAAAAAATTCATAAAAATGATAACAATCTTAGAGATGATAATAAGCATAGTAATAGTAATAAAAATAACAATAATAATAATAATAGTTGACAATAATGAAAGTAAGGATAAATGGCAATAATAACAGTATTAATAAAACAAAGTGCATTACAAATAATATAGACTAGTTTAGAACAACTTAAATCATGTTTAATCCAGGATGGAATGTAACAGTGCCAGAGAAGGAAAGTTGCTACTCACCATATAGCGGAGACGATGAGTCGCGATAGGCACAACAAAAAGATTCACACAATTATAGCTTTCAGTCATTAAGGCCTTTGTCAGCAGGAAACACACACATAGGCACGCGCGCACGCGCCCACACACACACACACACACACACACACACACACACACACGCGTGCAAACGCAACTTGCACACATGTCTGCAGTCTCAGAGAACTGAAACCACACTGCGAGCAGCAGCACCAGTGCATGATGGGAGTGGCGACTGGATTCAGGTAAGGAGGAGGCTGAGATGGGGAGGGGGAGGGATAGTATGGTGGGAGTGGCGGACAGTGAAGTGTTGCAGTTTAGATGGAGGGCAGGAAAGAAGGTGCAGAGGGGGGAGGGGGAAAGTAGCGGAAAGGAGAGAAATAAAAAGAAATTAAAAGACTGTGTGTGGCGATGAAATGATGGCTGTGTAGTGCTAGAATGGGAACAGGGTGGGGGCTGGTTGGGTAAGGACAGTGACTAACGATGGTTGAGGCCAGGAGGGTTACGGGAACGTAGGATGTATTGCAGGGAAAGTTCCCACCTGTGCAATTCAGAAAAGCTGGTGTTGGTGGGAAGGATCCATATGGCACAGGCTGTGTCTGCCACTTCCACCGTACTATCCCTCCCCGTCCCCGCCCCAGCCTCCTCCTTACCCCCACCCATTCGCCACTCCCATCATGCACTGGTGTTGCTGCTCGCAGTGCGGTTTCAGTTCTCTGAGACTGCAGACATGTGTGCAAGTTGCGTTTGCATGTGTGTGTGTGTGTGTGTGTGTGTGTGTGTGTGTGTGTGTGTGTGTGTGTGTGTGTCTGTGTCTGCTTCCATACGTTTCCAAAGGGGAATGGGGCAGGAGGAAGCCAGCAGGGAAGAGAAATCTCAATTATGTTGTGCAAATCACTTCTGCACTATGGCTGATGTGTATTGAAGAATGAACCTACAGAAACAGATTGACGTCCAGTATATAGTTGTAATACTGATGGAATCATTGCAGTATGGTGTAGTATTAACTCAGTCATTTATCCTGCAAAGCATCTCAAATCCCCGAGAAAAAATATAGCGCCAAAATGCCACAGACACATGGCCACTGAGAGATGACATTTGGACACATTTGGCGTCCAAACAAGACACCATGTGGCCTATGTACTTCTACCAGACCACCATTCACTGCATAAAATATTGATTCATCATAAAACATTACTTTCTGCCAGCCATGATATATATTTTCAACAGAAAACACTAATTGGTAGAGTCAATGATCATCACGGAACTCCCCCTTGATGCTGCACATTCCCTTTGTAGTCCAGTCCCTTTAAGCCGGCATTGAGTCATGGCAGCCAATGCAGGGAAAAAAAGTACCACGTTTACGCTGTACTGCATTTAAAAAAAATATTTTTCTGTGATGTATTTAGAAATTCATTATCTTGGACTGGTGGTGTTGTATACCAAAAATACAGTTTCCAACCGGATTCTCCATTGTCACAATGTCATTTGATTGATCTTGCACACAGCACTTAGGAATGTTGTGCTGTACCACAATTCTGACACTGGCAAAGTCCCTAACTCCACAGGAGCAATAAGGTGGTCATGAATAGCTTGTTGGTCATGAGGGAAAAAAATTTACAGTCATGAATTACATGACTGACAGTGAGGCATGGCTTTTAAGTCACTGGACTGTTGGTGAGGTGGTTTACCCATCTGTCCTTAAATCATGTACTGTAACTTGCTACTATAGAATGAATGGTGCTAAGAGAGGCATAACTCACCCACTAGACTGTCAGGCATTGCAGCAGAATACTGCCACAACAAGCCGGGATAATGTCTAACATGCTAAATTACTTCATTTGATAGTGAAATGCATCCATCTAAGAGGCAGGTGACCATTCAGAGCTGGCATACAATGAATTGTGGCATATAAATTTATTGATGCATTTTGATGTATCATCATTGCATACAGAATGAAATTCAAACCGACCATACAAAATGGTTTGTACGGATCCAGGTACCAAGTTTGGAACCTAGTTCCGCGTTTATGAGAACTATATTTTTAGTACCTTATGTGCCCATTTTTGCGTAGTTTGTTCATATGTTATTCTACGTTTGACGATGATGTATCAAAACGCATCAGTACATTAATGTGCAACCAAAACCTTCCACAATTCATTGTGTGATAAATTTCTCCAGAATAATGTTCCTGTTCGGGAAGATAATCTTACAAGGGAAAGCAGTTTAATCCTTCTAAATGTCTCCTTAAAGAGTTTAGTCACTAGGATCTAGTAACTGAAAAATAGAGGTCAGCAGTCATCACATTTGACTGCTTCACTAGTGTCACCTAGGGAGTTGGCACTAATGTCGTGGGGATCAGATCCACAGACATATGTTCATTTTTATTTTTCATGTGGGTAATTAGAAGTATCTGATAAAACTGAAGATCACTTTGAACAATAATTACAGGATGATATAATAATACAGGCAAGCAGAGAAGTCCAACATGTTGCAGATAATCATAATGCATATCATTCATACTATCATACTATACCAAGCAATTGTGGTCCTAGCAATGTCTGAATTCCTTCAACATCATGTCCCACTTGTCCTCTGCAAATGATTTGTTTGCAAATGATTTGTTTTACAGACGTACCTCATTTTCCCCAGAATCCTTCCAGCAAATCTAAGACTTATATTTATCTTCCTTACTATTGACTGTTATTGATTAGTGCACAAGCAAGCACACCTCACGCACGCACACGACTGCCAACTTCAGCATTCCGGCCCGAGATGCAGGAGTTTGTGGTTGTAAGGCGTGCTTGCTTGTGTGTGAAAGGTGTGTCCATCTCTTTTACTGATGAAGGCTGTGACCAAAAGCTTTATGGAACTGTCTTTTAATTGTGCCTGT
Source organism: Schistocerca americana (assembly GCF_021461395.2). Taxonomy (NCBI): domain Eukaryota; kingdom Metazoa; phylum Arthropoda; class Insecta; order Orthoptera; family Acrididae; genus Schistocerca; species Schistocerca americana. The sequence continues at coordinate 751,462,983 of NC_060120.1, forward strand.
CTGCAACTTGATGTGTCTTCTTTATGGTATGTAGCAATCTGTCTTTTCCTTCATTGTTGATATTCCTACTGTAGTGATTCAAGAATTTCTGTGTAAATTCTAGAACCACTCGGCCTTCTACCAGCCTGAACACACAATATTCTGGATATGAGTGTGTGATGGTAAATTCCTATCTACTGCGCATCACAGGTGCAGGTTTAAAATCAGTCACAGGAAGAAGGTTGATGTGGCGGTCAAATGGCACCAACAAGTACCTGTTGGGCAATCCAGAGATGTGTTAGTGAGTGTGTATGGAAGAACCATGAAATCTATATGTAGCTTTGTGCTTATTGTGTCACAGACTATTGTTATGTGAAACAATAACAGTTGAAAAAGTACTCTTGTAGACTTTTTTACATTTTAAGGAAGTTATGGGAGTCAAGCCACCTTTCTTTTAACTGTAACTCATTTTGTTTCTAATGTTCAATGATACGAGGTACTTACAGAAAGTTACATATGTATGTTGAAACTGTGAATTATATTGTGTATGAAAGTCAAATACATCTTTAACTGACAAAAAGTAAAGTTTGTATGTCTACTTCCACACTTTAAGTTGACACGAAACGTTAGAACATGGCGACCTGCGTGAAAGGACCGAAAAAACATGAATTTTCAGTCAAAAATGAGAAAAGAAGCTGTTGTGTGTTGCCATAGGAGCCAAACATAATGTGACAAGGAATTTACTCTGAAACATTGGAATATGTTCAAGTATCTAATGGAGCAAAATTTAATGAAAAATGAAGACATGAAAAATTCACAATGATAAAACATCAAAGAAGGTTTAGACGTATTTGTCTAAAAAGAAATACGCATAGAATGCTTCAACCAAGAAGATCCAGTGCAGGGAATATACAGCTCTCACACATGTCGCGGGGATGCAGGCACGGAAACCAACATACATCTGATGCCACGCATCAGCTGCTGATCACCAGTGCTGACCTGCCTCTACATCCGCTCACCTACGCTATGAGAACCCTATGTCGGGTGAGCGTGAAACAAAGCTTCATTACTTCAGTATGAAATGGTACAAGATACTTTTGAGTGAACTTTATTTGTGTAGTTATCATATTTAAAGTTAGTTTTAAATGCTTACAAGAGCTAAAGGATACAAGAACATGGAAAATATACGACAGGTAGAAGAAACTCAAGACCCAGCTATGGCCATGAGAAACAGCAAAGAAGTGCCTGACTGGGCTGAGTTGATAAATTTAATCAAAGCTCAGAGTGCAGCTCTAATTAAAAGAACTAGGTTTGGTAAATTCTCAATTAAATGTTCAGAGGGAAACTCTAAATAGTCAAACAACTACTTTAGGTTTGTTAAACGCCAAAGTCAACTCTTAAAGCAAGTAATTTAGTAATCTATGTGAAGGCATGGGTGCTTTGAAGGCTGAATTCGATGTCATAAGTAATAAAGTAGAGAAGTTAAAAGTAGATCTAAAAAATGGGGTTACAACCTCTTTGACTACTCATGTAAATCATATGTTTACTGACCTTAGTCAGAAACAGAATGATACCTTTCAAGATTTGTCAAAAAGTTTAGAACTTAACTTTGAGAACAAATGTAATAATGTAGAATCTCAACTTATTGAAAAGTTAGGCTCTTTTTGAAAATGTGTACAATATTAAGTTTAATGATTTAAGATATGGGTTGTATACTTTGCAAGAGAGTGTAGATAAGCAGAATGAGTTAACGCCAGTCATTCATTCACAAATTACAGGTGTCAGTACACAGGTAGACAATGTAGAAAGGAATTTCAAAGAGAAAATAGCTAACTCTGATATTATAAATGTAATTAGTTTGGAGGAACAATTTGGGGAAATTATAGATTGAAAAGTTACCGAGAGAATAACATCCGGCAATGTATTGCCTATTCCTTCTTCTGAACTTTATGATACCAGGAAGGGTATGGACAACCTATGGAAAGAGATTCAGCTTATCTAAGATAAAGCAGAAAAAAGGGTATCCTCACCATCATTGTATTAACTAGTGAAGCTATGACTGATTTACAATGGGGAGCTAATTCAGGGTCATCTAGACAATTCCCTAAGTTTAAGCCGGACGGAGAGGTACATTCAACCCATTTCTTAAAAAGATCTAACCAAGCTTTGCCAAAATATTGGGAAGATTCCAAGAAGATTGAACTTGCGGTGGGGTACCTTTTAGGGGCACCCTCAGAATGGGGAACAGCAAATATTGAGAGTTTTTCCTCTTGGGAAGACTTTCAAAAGAAATTTAAAGGAAATTACTAGTCTACCAGTTCACAAGAAAAGTTAATATCAGATCCATGGGACCCGGGCAGGGTCATCTATCCGCCAGGGACATTAACATTCCGAGTTAATGGGCGAAGTAATGGCCATCGGATCCTGAGTTGTTTTCGGTGTTTCTTCCAAAATAGTTTTCTTGCACCAAATTCCTTTAAAATCTAGAACTATTCTGTAATTTTATTCCTTAGAAAACCAAATAAATAGAGAACAACTTAAGAGAATTACAGAAAAAAGTGATATCCAAACAAAATAAACTGAATAAAGTAGTGTCTTAGGTTAGGTTAGTGGTGTTTAACGTCCCGTCGACAACGAGGTCATTAGAGACGGAGCGCAAGCTCGGTTTAGGGAAGGATGGGGAAGGAAATCGGCCGTGCCCTTTCAAAGGAACCATCCCGGCATTTGCCTAAATCGATTTAGGGAAATCACGGAAAACCTAAATCAGGATGGCTGGAGAAGGGATTGAACCGTCGTCCTCCCGAATGCGAGTCCAGTGTGCTAACCACTGTGCAACCTCGCTCGGTAAAAGTAGTGTATTTGTGGAAAATATAATATGATGTGACTAATTGAACAATTGTTATACCGAAGTGTATATCTTTTCTATTTTGTATAGAGTATTTTATACCTTTTATGAGATGTGATATAAATGGGAGGGTTTGTATAAATTTTGAAAGGGGTTGGTACTGTAGCTAAAAGCTTGATTTACAAGAACTGATAAATCATGATTAACACAAAACACACCTTTCAAACAACCCTCACAAACAAGTGTGCCTGATTCTTCTTCATTTGCCATTTCCATAGGGTTGTTAGGATTTCCTTCGGGGAGCTCAAAGGGTGAAGGTGGGACAAGTCCATTTTGTAGGAGATGATTTAACACCAAACCTCCTCTGGCGTCTCACTCAAGTACCTGAGAGGAAGGGGGGTGGGAAGGGTTTCCTGTCTTTGGTGCTCCTGCTTTCTCTTCTCCAATCCTAGCAACCACATCTATTTTTTCCTTTCTTACTTTGAGGACTTGTCTATCTTTTCCCTCTTTCCAGATTCATAAACTTCTATCACTGAAATCCTTACTTATTTCCGTGGTTACTAATAACCTACATCTTATCTTTAGATAAGAAGGCCGAAGAATCAGACTACACGGAAACACATCCACTTATACACAAATATACACTTCTACGCAAACATTAAATTATATAAGACAAAGCCTGTCACAATGTGAGAACCACCAGGTGTTGTAGAGGAAAACGTGTGTCCATAGGGAATTATGCACACATATATGGGGAGTTATGACGGTTCTACGTCGAATATACACAAGGAGAGGTGCCCATACATAACGAACAACTATAAAATAGAAGTGAGTAATGGATAAGTAAGAAAAAGGTGTGAGCAACGTCAATGCAATAAAAACTTTGATGAATTGAAGGGTAGGGGGACATAAGTAATATATATAGACATAATATCTATTGAAAGTATAGAAGTTGATAAGTAGCGGAGGACTCTAGGGAGTGAATGATATATTAAAGAATGAATGTGAAGTTTAAGATAGATTTATATCTTTACCAGAAGATACTTAATTATGGTAATGAACCGTGAGGCCTACTCAGAAAGCATAAGGGGGGGGGGGGGGGCTATCCTAGCAATCACAAAGTATAATGCACAGACGTACCTATGTGCAGATAGGACGATCTGCGACCTAAAGGGGCGTACCTACCGGAATGGAAAGAGAAAGTGCTCTCATAAGGTCAACCCACAAGCAAGAAATAGGTGCTTATTCTAGGAGACGGGGACAGTATTGTGACAAGTGTTACAAATTTTATACGAATTATTCTGGAAAGTGTAAATTCTACGAACAACTAGTGTTATTATGTTTTGTGGAAGTAAACGAGGGTCAAAATAATACTTTCATTTCGCCCAGAGTTCCTCCAAGCTACAACTAATGAAAATAGTGGATACTAGGAAAAAGGTAGTACAAAAAGATAAGAACAAAAAATAGATTACTCATGTTCATCAACACCTGCAAGTTTTCAATTGAAAAAGGAAATAAAGAAAAGAAAAAGCGTCCTCACAATTCCTAAATATTAGTAATGCTGACGGCGGAGGGGGGGGGGGGGGGGGGAGGGGGAGAGAGAAGAGAATAAATGCTCTCTTAACAACGTAAGGTAAGGAGAGATATGTATGTATGTATGTAAACATATGTAAAAAATGTATACTGTTAAGAAATGAAATGTTATTATGAGTGATATTACTTGCATAATGATTATGTATAAAGTATTGCGTGTTCGATTTGGGTGGGGGGGAGGGGGGAATATATAGTGATTCGAGAATTTCTGTGTAAATTCTAGAACCACTCAGCCTTCTACTGTCTCGAACACACAGATATTCTGGATATGAGAGAGAGAGATATATCTACTGCACGTGTCATTATTGTGTGTGCAGGTTTAAAAGCAGTTGCGGAAAGAAGGTAGACGTGGCGGTCGAACGGTACCGACAAGTACCTGTCGGGCAATCCATAGATCTTTTAGTGAGTGTGTATGGAAGAACCATGGAGTCTATATGCAGCTTTGTGCTTATTGGGTCACTGACTATTGTTATGTGAAACAAGAACAGTTGCAAAGTACTCTTGTGGACTTTTGACTCAGCCTTCATAGAGGCAATATGTATTTTCAGACTCTTTTTTTACTTTAAGAAAGTCATGGGAGTCAAGTCAACTTTCTTTTAACTGTAACTCATTTTGTTTCTAATGTTCGATGGTATGAGGTACTTACAGAAAGTTACATATGTATGATGAAAGTATGAATTATATTGTGCATGAAAGTCAAATACATCATTAACTGATGAAAAGGGAAGTTTGTATGTCTACTCATTTTATAGGTGGAAAGAGGCTTAAAAGTTCCTGTACCTAGCGCTATTCGACAGAGAAGAAGTCAAGATATTTTCCAGCAGCCGACTATCCCGTAAAGAAGAGGGGCTGCAAAATTCCAAGTAAGTCACCTCGTAAAGAAGGGAATGTGGTTTGGGGAAATAAATCAGTGTAACCCACACCTACTTTCACACTTTAAGTCGTTACAATGTTAAGACTACCTGGAGTTTCCATTGTTTGATTTCATTCTTTCATTTAGCCACATTTAAAGAGAACTGCCATTCAGTGCACAAAGTAGAATCACTATTAAGTTGTTTTGCATTTGCTTATAATCATCAGCAAAGATACTTTGCTGTAGACAACTGCATTTTCAACAAACAATTTGTGGGTACTTCAGACTCTCCTTGAGATATCACGTATTTGTACTGAGAACTTTACACTTTCTCGAGGCACATTTTAACATTTTCTGTCCATTATAGTGTACTGGGTTCTGAAGTGAATAAAGTGCACTGCATATTCAGTACTGCGTTCAATTAGACAAAAATTCTTCCAGCCAGTCCCACACTTGTAAAGATATTATGTATGTTGTATACTGGTTTGTAGCAGTAAAGTGTTAGTATCAAATGCCTTTCAGAAATCTAGGAGACATAATCTTCTACTGCACTTGCATCCACTATTTGCAAGAAACTGGGTGTGAAAAATGCCAGCTGCATTTCACAAAATTGCTTTTTCCTCAACATTTATCAACTGCTTCCAAAAAGTATATTTCTTTCAGAAATGTCACAATACTCAAGCCAACTGCAGAATATACTCTAGGAACTTGCAATGAACTGATGATACGTGGATGGCCAGTTCCCTCACACTACAACGCAAAATGCACACATGGTTAAAACACACTTTGTTACAGGAACAAATTGGGTACTTAACTTCAATGATGTCCAATCTGAAGCTCTGTGGTTAACAGGACAAAAATCACATGTACTAATTCTTGAACCTCGTCTGTGTCCATATCACTGCTATATACAATGACTAATGTTCCCTCACAGCTAACTAAGGTGTGAGGTGATGACTATCATTGTGGGAGACTTAGAGCAAAGTGTGATGTATTGAGGTACAATGCGAATTGAGTCCTGACGCAACTTACTGAGGTACTGGGATAGATATCAAGACAGCTCGATCAGCAGGGGGACTCTGCCCAGGGTGTGTTAGCAGCGTGTAGCCTGGGGTATGTCTTGGTATTCTCTTCTCATAGGCATCCTTAGTTCTGTGCTTGCTATACAATGTTCCCTAGTGCCAACTGGAGTGCTGGCGAAGGCGTACGCCAGCATATAGAGTGCACTTTGGAACAGGCGCAGAAAACTTAGCACTCACTTTCATGTATGTTTAGGTGTGGGGCAGTCCCTTAGCCAATGTTGTATTCTTTATGGGTGACGTAAGGCAAACATAACAAGTATTAATTTAAAGTGATGAGGGGAAGGTCAAACCATCTCCAATAGGACCAGGCTTAGTAAGCACTGTGGTGTTTAAACCAACTTCCTGGTTAATATTTGATGGAACTACAACACAAAAGAAGTTTTGTCAGTATTCTTGTCCACTCTGAGTAGTCTTGGCCCTGAGCACTATGGCTCGGAGCACTATAGGACTTAACATCTATGGTCATCAGTCCCCTAGAACTTAGAACTGCTTAAACCTAACTAACCTAAGGACATCACACAACACCCAGTCATCATGACGCAGAGAAAAATCCCTGACCCAGCCGGGAATCGAACCCGGGCGCGGGGAGCGAGAACACCGCACGACCACGAGCTGTGGACTGAGTAGCCTTGCTTTCAATATTGGTAGAGCTCATTTCAGTAGCAGTCACTTCTTGGTAAAATGGTAGTACAGTCCTAAGTGTGAATGCATTTTTAGATTAGAATTTAATGATTTTGGCTTCCTGGCTGTCTTCTGACTTCACCAGAAAATCAATGCAGTGTTACCATGGGTTTCCGCAGAAATTATTCCTGTGGAGGAGGTGCAAGGTTCTAAAATTGCTATTACTGATATAAATAAGTCGGTCTGTTTCAAGATATTTATATCATGCGAACTAAACTATACAGGTGACACAAAAAACTTATTATACTCCAGAGAATTAACAGTTACCCACTCAGTATACAAATAAAGTGTCTATACTCCAGGGGCAGGGGCAAGTGCCCTATCTCCCCCCCCCCCCCCTCCCCTCCCCACCCTCCTCCACTTGTTTTTGGTACTCCATCTTCCCACAGTTCCATTGATTGTTGAGTGGTTTTTTCCCCTCAGTCGCATCACACACGGCAGATAATCTAAGAGGTGCATTTCCAGCAGGTTCTTTTTAAGAGTCATCCATATTGTTTGTTACCTGGTATGCATCATTTCTGGAAGGTTCTCAAAATTTCTTGTGTTTGTATATTCTGGAATATTCAATGTCTATATAAATACCAGCAAACCATGTCAATGAGTTCATTTCTTTCTATTCTGGCTGCATGTTGGTGTTCACGTTGTTAATTAATTGTTAATATGTTTCAGATAGGGACCAGATTGTGGTTATGATGTGTGATTGATTGATGTATATTCTAGGTAATTCAAAACGTGTACATCACTATGTTTCAAATTAGGAAACATAAAATCCATTGGCTACACAGACAGGAACTGGAATAAAAGCAGTACATTGTTCCCATGGTCAGTATATTCAGGAGACCAATGCATTCCAAAACAGCAGTAAGTCAGCTGCATGTCAGGCATCCATAAGTGTTGTCCGGAGCTGCTGTTCAGGACTTGATTCAGTGGCAAAGGATTTGACTGAGTCACCAAATACAATAGGTGGGATGACATGAGTTTGGCAAATAAGTATATTTATTTTTGCACATCCCTGCAGCAGTTTGAGAACAAGGGGAGGCTCAATGGCTGGTATAAATTCCAGGCCAGACTGAAGATGTTTGGCGACAATCAGCAGCAAGTCTGTGTACTGGAAGAACAAGTGAAGAACAGTTCTAACATCTTGGGGAAATGGCACAGTGCTACATACAAAATGTTTTAGTACTATGCTACCCACACTGTGAATCCTAACATGACAGGACCTGCCAAAATCTCAAACATGATAAATGGAATCACAGAAGACATGTAACACACTCTTCTGATAAAGGATGATAGATAAACTCCAGTGGAAGACTCTGCAGGAGAGGCGCTCAAGTAGCTCGGTATGGGCTTTTGTTGAAGTTTCGAGAACATACCTTCACCGAGGAGTCAAGCAGTATATTGCTCCCTCGTACGTATATCTCATGAAGAGACCATGAGGATAAAATCAGAGAGATTAGAGCCCACACAGAGGCTTTCTTTCCACAAACAATACAAGACTGGAATAGAAGGGAGAACCGATAGAGGTACTCAAAGTACCCTCCGCCACACACTGTCAAGTGGCTTGCGGAGTATGGATGTAGATGTAGATGAATGACAAAATAATTCATCAAGTGGTGCCAACAAATTGAGGGAATGGAATAGAACAGATTCAGACGAAAGAGGTATGACCAATGCTGGAATGTGGTCCCTATGGCAGTTGTGGAAGACCACTATGACCTCACCTTTCTTGTATGCCAGGTTGTAAGAGAAGAGAGATACCATTTTATGGCAGCCCCAACAGTCAGACTGAGTAAGCAAGCAATAGAAAACATAAATGTCTACCCCATACGTCGAGATAACTGACAATGTTGAAGAAGAGGTTTATTGCTCTTTAGCATTAATCTAAACAACCACTCGAGTGTGCAAGGAAGAATGGGGAGTCTGCCAACTCAGACCTGTGCTGCAGTAGTCCAAACCATCACCCATCCAACACATGTACAACCACCTTCTCTGCCACATATAATGTCCTTCAGAAGAACAGACATTAGGAGGGCAGAGAACAGCATATTGGTGTTTCCACTGTGGATGCTCTGGACATGTTGTACACTACTGCAGAGAACAAAGATGAGTTTTCAACGACTACTACGCCACCAGATGTCACCCAGCATGACAGTTCTGTTCACAACAGTGAACTGCAAAGTATTATAGTCAGCCTTTGGGATGAAGCCTATTGCTAAACACTGGATGATGATGCTCCCCAACATGGTTCAAATGGCTCTGAGCACTATGGGACTTAACTTCTGTGGTCATCAGTCCCCTAGAACTTAGAACTACTTAAACCTAACTAACCTAAGGACATCACACACATCCATGCCCGAGGCAGGATTCGAACCTGCGATCGTAGCGGTCACGCGGTTCCAGACTGAAGTGCCTTTAACCGCACGGCCACACCGGCCAGCGCTCCCCAACATGCCCTAGCCATTCTCCACTGCCATATAAAAGTATCAATTGATCACCAAGCCGCTGAATTCAGGAGAAATCTAAGCAAGGGTATCATTTATGGATGACAGTCACCAAGAAGTCACAAAATCTCAATCACCACCACCACCACCACCACCACCGACCAACCTGTCTGGGTGCTAGTCGACTCAGGGGCTTCCTTTTCAGTGATGACGAATGTTTATCGTCATCGGCTAAGTAATACTACATCCAGTGATATGAAAGCAACTGCACTAAAAGTCACAAATGAGAAGTATGTACAGCTGAAAGAAACACATATTGCAAGAATAACTATCAAGGACAGAATACAGTCCTTCAAATCTGCAATTTCAGAATGTAGTCGTATGTTGTTCTCTGATGGGACTTCATGCTGACATCACAAGCAGTCACAGACTGTGGATGATGAGAGCTCTAGAATGACGAACCTATTTTGACAAGCACATGTAACAAATATTGCTCTGGGCATTTGTTTTCCAGTGAAGGCATTGTTATCCCACCATCGTAAATAAGACAAATTCCAAATATCAATCTAGACACTTAAACTGAAGCTTTTGTTGATTGCAAAAAGCTACTCAGGCTCACAAGAGAAACCTACATGCCAGCACTGATCATAAGCATTGTAGGTGGTGAAGCAGAACTGTGGATCACTAATTGTCAGGAGCAACAACACCTCATCTCTAAATGTGTGTAGGTATGAAGAGCTGAACCAGTCTAAGAAGAGCAGAAAAAAAAGGTAATTGTGCTCCACGGCCATTACAGACAAAGGGGCCAAGAAAAAATTTCAGCAAGTACTGGCCGTTTTTCAACAATTTTCTGATGCTCTCAAATCTGAAGTGAGGGAAAGACAGACCATGCAGCCCACGCTGAAACACCGTATCAACAGTGGGGGATTATCTTCTAAGTAGCCAAGTGCTCATACAGGGTATCGCCGGCTGAACAACATATAATCTGGAAGAAAGTGAAGAAAACACTTTAAGATGACACTGGACCTTCAGGGAATCCTCTGTTCTCTCCTGTGATCCATGAGTAGAAGAAGGAGCATGGCACATGGAATTTCTGCATTGAATACTGATGACTGAACAAAATCATGAATAAAGATGTCTACCCATTTCTCCACATTGATGACCCCTCGATTGCTTGAGAGGAGCAATGTATTTCTCAGCTATGGACACGCAAGCAAGGTATTGGCAAATGGAGGTTGATGAGGCTGAACAGGAAGAGACTGCTTTTATAACTTCTGACAGTCTCTGTCAGTTTACAATTATTTGGACTACATAGCACTCCACCACCTTTGAACGTATGATGGACAACCTGCTTTGACACCTTAAATGGACAAAATGTCTGTTTTTTTATTTTTATTTTGAAGAAACATGAAGAACATCTAAGCCACCCAACAACTAAGTAGAAGTGTGTTCAGACTGCAGGTCTCTGTCTGAACTTGAAAAAGTGTCTCTTCAGAGCCCAAATATACTATAGAAGAAGGGTGAAATGAATAGTGGTATCAGTTTTACGTAGAAATGTTTGTAGACGTAAAAAGTGTATATATGTAAGCATCTTGCATGTGGCAACAAACTGGAGGTTTAATTCTTCAGGCTTTTCCAGCAATCTTTTGACATTTTGAAAAAAACTGGAGGTTATTTTTTGATATTCAGAATTTTAATAACATTCTACATAAAAAAACAAAGTACAAAATCTTTTCAGATTTGCATTTGAATACAGTAACAAAAGTTAACAACAACAGGGTCAGAAGAATGCTGTAAGAACACATTACACATAGTTTCAGTTATTTGTCATTCTTGGCTAACACACCAATTTCACAGCCTCATTGTGAATACTGTTAACAGCACACTTCCTTACAGTTACATTACTTTTTAGTCATAATCCTCTGCCACTTTAGTTTATGCAATTCACTTGTTAAAACAGTAAATCTTACAGATAACTTAACTTCAGAATATAAGCCACAGCACTGTTGTAATGGTGTAGTTTCTGATGGGAGCTTACAAGAAATTCACATGAACAAACCGTAGTATTCTGTTATGAATTCAATTTACATTTAACAAATAACAGTTGAAAAGCTGACTGCATGCAGTGTTTGAATTTAAAATAATTATAACTGTTCCATACTAAGTCACTTAAAAAAATAATAACAACATCAACAATAATAAGCAACAGTTCTTATTTCCAACATTACAAACATTTCCACTGTAAAAAGAGTAGCCTATTTGTAACACAATTCAACACATTGTTTCAGCTGAGTGTTTACGTATGCATATCTGGAATGCCTAAAACTTAATTAAAGTGAGTCGGTTTCGTGAACAAACAGCACAGACACCAGTGCATACGTACAGGGCTACTATAAATAATTCATTTGCTTTAAAAGTTCTATATTTTCCAAAATATTACATTTACAGTCATGACTGATGTTGAAGTAGAGCTGTAAACTCACCAAGTTTGCATTGTACCCAGTAGTTGCTGTTATGAGTGCAATGCCTTGACAAAACGGTGACAAAGCAAGAGGATGAACATTTTGCCTTCAAGGTGATATTCAGCAATGGAGCAACCTTGCATTTATATGGAAATGTTAATCGCCACAATAGGTGACTGTGGGGCACTGAAAATCCTCATGAAACTGTGGTAAATGAAACAGATTTACTGAATGTGAATGTTTTCTGTGCAGTGTCGCAGATGAAGCTGTATAGGGTTTATGGTTATATTAATGCATCAATCATATTTGTACATGTAATACTTTGGAAAATAAGGAGCTATGAAAATGAGTGAATCATTTGTAGTAGCCCTGTACTAACAATCCAGAGAAATCTTCTCTTTGATATAATTAATGATTGTAAACAATGTGTACAAGTGCACAGCCCATATCTTGAACACAAAATTACAGCAATATTGTCCTCATATTATTGACCTGAACACATTTTTAACAACACAATTCTTTGATTACTCACAGTTCACTTTTTCCTGCCATCTACCCATGTGGTGCTTACTAATCTTTAGTAACCAAAACCAAATGCTAGTCAGTTAGAATGTATTTTACGAAGCATGACAGATTCACTGAAACCAACTGTAGCTGAAAGTTAACAACATTTTTCTGAAGATGAGGGTGGGGGGAGGGGGGGGGGGGCAGTTCTTGACACGAGTATTGGTTTGAAAGTAAATTATATTGTCTTTTTAGTCATATCCTGCAGCTCCACTCTTAAAAATACAACAGTATGTTGATACTTCTTTTACTAAATGTACCGAAGTAAACTGTTGTATTTATCTCCAAAGAGAAACTAGGACTTGTAATTTTTTGCTTATTCTGTTAGTTCTGCCATAATATCATTTTATTTTTCTTTGGCAAGGTCTCCTTGTATTTACATACTTATGGTATGTGTTAATTGTTATATACTGATTTTCTTTCCCATCCCCCTTTCTCTTTATTACTCTAGTCAATGCCACCATCTTTTTTTTACAAAAAGCTTTTGTACTGACAATTAGGTCTACTATACAGAGAAGCTGCCATTATTGTTTTCAAAAGACCTTATAGCAAAAACATGTTGAATTATGAGCACCTATTGTATTTACGTACCAACAAAGATTCTTAATTTTAAGCATTTACAATAAGATCATTCAAACAATATTTTTACATTTAATTTTCATAACTTTATTTGAGAAAATATTGGACACAGATTGAGTATTAATCAGTTAATTTTCATTTGTGGTTAACATAAATAATTGGTTCATTAAAAACTCTCTTCATGTTTTGCTGTGAACTAAACTTTATCTATTGATTGCAGGGAACCATAACATTAGACAAGCCATTTTCTTCTTCTCTGAGTGTGAATGTGTGCTTGACAACATGTGTGTGCTCTCACATGTGGATGAGCATGCACACTCCCATGTGTTAATGCATGTCCATGTAACAGGATCATTAGGATGATTTAACTTTGAGAGAAACTATACCAAGAGAGAAAGACAAAGTGCATGCGCATTTGCACATTTGCTTCAGAGCACATACACATGCATGTTCCCACATGTGCGCATGCTCTTACGTGTGAATGCATGTATGCTCGCGTAAGATACACATGTGCTCCCATACACACTGCAGCACACAAGCACATTCTCTCTCTCTCTCTCTCTCTCTCTCTCTCTCTCTCTCTCTCTCTCTCTCTCTCTCTCTCTTTCTTCTCTCCCCCTGCCTCCAGTTTTTTGAAGTGAAGCTGACAGAATAGCAATGAGCATTTCATATAAAAAAAATTCAGTTGTAAACTCTAGCTACTAACTTGAACAATCAGATATGGCATGACCTGAATAAAGGAATACAAGTCTTCAGTTTCCTTTCACAAATAGGAGTAAACTACATTGCAAACTGCTCTAACTTTGATTTTCAAGAATGTAAGTGTCTCCAGACTATAAACCCTAAACTGCAACTGCATTTAGTATTTTTATAACCTCTTAATCTTGTTAATTGATTTTTCTTTTTGAGTAACTAATGTAAAAGAAAAGAAAAATGATCATGTACTGTTAGTTTCATTTGTCCCATGTGTTGGTTCACTAGACATTACCGTCTATGTCAGCTTTACAAAATAAAAAAAAATTAAAATGTTTATATTTCTGAAACCTCTTATCTACATACCACAGTAGCAACTGTGCTCCATCTGCACTACATATATCATTCTTCTTAGACATGTAGAAAACAATCTTATTTAAAAGCTACAGCATTTTTCCAAAAAACTTATGTTTTCAGCGTGTTGAAGGAGAATGATGCAAGTAGTTTGGTGGGAGGAGAACTGGTCAGGGGAAACCTATACACCCCAACAAAACTGAATATTCAGAGGATGAAAGGCTAAGAGAGAAATGAGACTCTAAAAAAGCAGTATGGAGAAGGTCACATTACTACATTTATTCAATGAAATACAATTGGAAGTCACTTCCAAAGGATAGTATCTAACAGTTTTCCTGAAGATATTCCACATGAGTATGATGTGATGACTGCTAAAATTGCTGAAATGCGTCTCACTCATCTGGCTAGTCAGAGGGTTACGACGACTAATGCAAGGACACTAATAAGGAGTTGGTGGGTGAAGGGTTTCGCTCGCTGATGATTCTTTCTGATTTAGTTACTTCATTTGGGACAAACTAACTCAACAATCAAATCTGTGAATTTATACATGAAACTTGTAAATCAAACAGGGAGACACAACAGAGAATCAGAAAGGTATGCATACAACACGTTTCTTCCCAAATATTATTAAATGTGGTTATCAGAGCATGAAAAAATTGACCAGACAGATGTATTCAAACTTGACATTTTGTTTTTCCTGTTCATCTGGGAACTGACTGATGTGTGGCAGCTGCCTATTTCCAAAAGCAGGCATTCCTGTATTATGACAGTATGGGAGAAGATAATGAGTCAAGTCCATTAACTAAATGGAATTACTTGTACCAAGAAGCTGCACAGAGATCAACTGAATCACTTAGTGAAGACATATGGGAGATCTGGTGTGTGAAGCATATCCCAATGCAAAGCAACAAAAGTGACTGTGGTATTGTTATGCACAAGTATGTAGACTGCATTACACATAATGTTAAGCTGGAGTTCTCCCAGAGTGACATGCCAGAAATAAAAGAGATGATGGAAGAAAAACAAAGCTGTAAAAAAAGTTGGTACACCACTTACTATGAAATTCAAGAGAATGATCAGAAATTCCCAAAGTCTCCCCCTACAGCTGCCTGTAATTAATTATTTTCCATATAAGTGTGTAAGTATTTTGAGTGTGTGTAATGCAAACACAGTGAGCAAGATTATGTGACCAATGAAGATGATGGCAACATCAGCAACATAGATTCTTAACAGCAAAAGCCTTGATCCATAAAGGACTCACAACACATAATATAATAGTTTTCAAGTCTGAACAGGCTGAATACCCTCACAGACAATTACTGTACAAACTATAGTGAATGATGACAGTAGGATGCACTAGCAGTTTAGCATTTGCTTTCAAGAACAAAATTCTGGTTCTCAACATCTGTGTCACATTACATAGTGAAATAAATGTTTCTCAGCATCAAAATTTAAAATATACTTGATTGTTTCTGGTTTTGCACAACATATTCTAAGAATACAGTATATAAATTAAAACTTCAAATCATTAATTCAACTACAATATCACAAAACATGACAAATTACGCACGAACAGGATTGGTGTAAGAGCACCTGTCAGTGAAATCTAAAATGTCTTAACAATTTAAAAGTTGTGATGCTTTTCCAAAGCAAATATTTTGCATCATAGAGTTAACTGAAGACTGTCACCTACAATAAAATAGTATTATAAATATCAGTAGATCCAGGTATGACTTCTCACTTCTTAATTAAAAGAAAATCTGGTCAATTATATGAGATTGAATGATTATATATGTATATTAAATGTGATGTGAAGTTTGGAGTTATTTCAGTCTATGAACCATTACACTGTGTTACAAAATCTATCACAGATAATGGCATCTTTACATCTACTTCTCGATACTTTATCTTCCAGACAGAACAATACACGAGTATAAAATATATTTCTGTTAGACAATTATGGGAAGACTTATAATACTGTGAAACTTACAAAGGCAAGAACAATCTGATACCACACATACTTAAAACAAGCAGGAAAGAATATCTCTCTCTCACTCACTCACTCACTCACACACACACACACACACACACACACACACACACACACACACACACACACACACACACTCTAATTCCACAATAAATATTATACAATAAATCAACAATGCAATAAGTAAGATCAGCAATGCAAATCACAAAATTCCTGCATCTTAAATTATTTTTCTGTGCATTTTCCCTCAAGTGCAACACAAAACTACTTTGTTATTTGCTTTATCTGTGGTAAGCCTGCCACAACTATTGTCTGCTACAGATTTAGTATTTCTAATAACTAGAAAATACATGTATAATTTGTGGCACTAATTGTGTGTGGAATGATGAAATTAAATATTACGAACATAAACTATTTGAGAGAAAAACATATGATAAATATTATTAACTATCAATATGATATCTCTGTTTACTTCAGGAGAATGTGATGTGTTACAACTCAGCTGTGCTGCACAGTAGTGCCTGTGAAAAGTTCACACCACACCGGGCAATGTTCTGTGGCACAGCCACCCCACAGCCATCCTTTAGGAATAGCGAGATGTGACAGACCTTGCCTCACAATACCCCAAACACCTGGAAATAAAATGTTTGTTACAAACACTAATTACTTTCTGATATCACTGCAGAGCAAACCACATGAACCAAGTTACACAATAAAACATAAAATAAGTAGTAATGAAAGATATTTCTCATAACAAAGAGAAAGACAGATAGTATTTGATTAAAATGTAAGGATTAAATTTCTGGAGCCCATCACATAACGCAAATATTTAGGGGCAACACATTCACTTTGTCACAGCATACAAAGCATTGTTTGTATCTGAATTTTTCTGGTGAGAGGTTACTTCCACAGTTGATTATCAGAGACATTTAGTCTCATCAAAGTAGTGTCCATTCTAAGCCAGTGATTTCCAATATGTTCATTAAGCATTTTTTGCAATAAGTTTGTCTGAATGACAGAGCTGCAGAATAAATATAGTTACAGTTGAAACAACTACGAGGGTGGTTTGAGAAGTTCTCGGAACAGAATAGAAAAAAGGTACTTACATCACTGAAGCTCTTTTTATTTTTCAATGTAGTCTCTTTGTAGATTAATGCAGTTGGTCCAATGATGTTCCATTGCTTTGAATCCATTACAAAAATGAGTTTCCTCCAGGCCTGCAAAATAGTTGTCAATTCCGGCTCTCAGTTCTTCGTTTCAAGTGAATCTCCGTCCACCACGAAAAATTTTCAGTTTTAGGAAGAGATGGAAGTCTGACAGAGCCATATCAGCTGAATAAGGTGGGCGTGGCAACAATTCATACCTTAGTTCATGTAATTTTGCCATGGCGATGGCACGTGTGTGGGTGTGCGTTGCAAGTCGCCTCACCCATCTTGCAGATAAGTTTTTCATTTCTAATTCATCAGTTAAAATATGATATACCCTTTCAGATGACATCTGGCAAGCATGTACAATTTCACACACTTTCAATCAGCGATCCTCCATGACCATTTTGTGCCCTTTTGCAATGCTTTCTGGAGTATTGATACATCTCTGCTGACCACTACACAGATCATCGTCTAAGTTCTCCCAACCAAGTTTAAATTCATTTGTCCACTTGTTAACAGTTGAATACGAGGAAGCAAAGTCTCCCAATGTATTCTGGAAATCGGCATGAATGTCCTTAGCTTTCATACCTTTCCTTATGAAGTACTTAATCACTGCTCAAATCTCGATTTTTTCAATCTTCGCAAATCACTACATGGGAATAAGAACAACAGAGCCATGCCACAGCCACAGCCACAGCTCTCTCCACAAGAGCACTGACATGGCACATGTTTACAGTCAACAGTCCAAGCAATATAATATGAACAACTCGTTGCGCTACTGCTGACTTCTCATGGTGATTCTGAGAACTTTTAAAACCACCTCGTAATACCAGAACAAAATACAACAACTTAGAAGAAGCCACAGCTATCGAAGAACACTCATTTACAGGATGGAACAACAACAATGTGGCAATATGGTCAGGACAGATTGCTACTCACCACATAGAGGAGACAGTGAGTTGCAGATATGCACAATGCAACTGCACACTAGAAATATTTTCACCTTTCAGGAGAATGCCTTCAGAAGTAGATCTCTCACACATGCAAACAGCAACAACAATGACAAACCCCCCCCCCCCCCCCCCCACACACACACACACACACACGGCCACTGCCAAGGGGCACTAAGACTGACTGCGACTGCTTCTGATGTTCGCTGCAATCCAGCTGTGGTCTGTAGTTGAAGTGTGGAAGAGGTGTTGGTTGGGAATGGGGAGGAGGAGGAGGAGATTAGTGTTTAACGTCCCGTCTACAACGAGGTCATTAGAGACGGAGCGCAAGCTCGGATGAGGGAAGGATGGGGAAGGAAGTCAGCCGTGCCCTTTCAAAGGAACCATCCCGGCATTTGCCTGAAGCGATTTAGGGAAATCACAGAAAACCTAAATCAGGATGGCCGGAGACGGGATTGAACCGTCATCCTCCCGAATGCGAGTCCAGTGTGCTAACCACTGCGCCACCTCGCTCGGTTGGGAATGGGGATGGACGGTAAGTTATAGGGAGGGAAGGTGCAGGTACTGCCTGTCTGCATGTGCAGGGACAGGGTAGGGCAGTTAGGTGCAGCATTGGGAGACTGTGCTGGGAAATGGGGGGGGGGGGGGGGGGCTGCAGAGAAGTAGAGAGGAGGTAATCCTTTGTAGGTGCACTGAGGGATAGTGTGTGTGTGTGTGTGTGTGTGTGTGTGTGTGTGTGTGTACTGGAGTGGGAGCAGGGGAAGACACATGTGGGAGAAGGATGGGCACTGGTGAATGCGGCCAGAGGGGTTACAGGAATGAAGAATGTGTTGTAGAGAGAGTTCCCATCTGCACAATTCGAAAAAACTGAGCTGATGTTGGTGGGAAGAATCCAGATGACACAGGCTGTGAAGCAGTCACTAAAACGAGGCACACCATGTTCAGCGACATGTTCAACAACTGGGTGCTCCAGCTATCTCTTGGCCATATTTTGGCAGTGGCCATTCATGCAGACAGCTTGTTACTTGCCATGCCCAAATACACTGCAGGATAGTAGTTGCAGCCAAGTTTACACACACATCAAAAATTTTTTTGCATAATCCTGGTTCCCAGAACTCCTGAAGATAGACGTTGACTGTGAATATTGTATCACAGACACAGTCCCTTTGACTGTTCAGAGACGTCACTAAACAGGCCTAAATATGTAAACAACCATGCATGAGCAGTGCCTATTAGATGGAGGGGGTCCAACAGCCAATCAGCTCCAGTCATTCCATCTGCAAGGAGGTACACGGCTCGTGTTGTCTATAGTTCAACCATGTCTAGATGGTCAATACCGCAGTTTGATCGCGTCCACATTGTTACTTTGTGCCAGGAAGGGCTCTCAACAAGGGAAGTGTCCAGGCATCTTAGAGTGAACCAAAGCAATGTTGATCAGACATGGAGGAGATGCAGAGAGACAGGAACAGTCAATGACATGCCTCGCTCAGGCCACCCAAGAGCTACTACTGCAGTGGATGACCGCTACCTAAGAATTATGGCTCAGAGGAACCCTGACAGCAATGCCACCATGTTAAATAATGCCTTTCATGCAGCCACAGGACGTTATGTTACAACTCAAACTATGCGCAATAGGCTGCATGATGCACAACTTCACTCCCGACGTCCATGGCAAGGTCCATCTTTGCAACCACGACACCATGCAGTGTGGTGCAGAAGGGCCCAACAACATGCCAAATGGACCGCTCAGGACTGACATCACGTTCTCTTCACTGATGGTGTCGCATTTGCCTTCAACCAGACAATCGTCAGAGACGTGTTTGGAGGCAACCCGGTCAAGGTGAACGCCTTAGACACACTGTCCACCGAGTGCAGCAAGGTGGAGGTTCCCTACTGTTTTGGAGTGGCATTATTTGGGGCCGACCTACGCCACTGGTGGTCATGGAAGGTGCCATAATTGCTGTATGATACGTGAATGCCATCCTCTGACTGATAGGGTAACCATGTTGGCAGCATATTGGCGAGGCATTCGTTTTCGTGGATGACAATTCGCGCCCTCATCATGCACATCTTGTGAATGACTTCCTTCAGGATAACGACATCGCCTTGACTAGAGTGGCCAGCCTGTTCTCCAGACATGAACCCTATTGAACATGCCTGGGATAGATTGAAAAGGGCTGTTTATGGACGGTGTGACCCACCAACTGCACTGAGGGATCTACGCTAAATCGCCATTGAGGAGTGGGACAATCTGGACCAACAGTGTCTTGATGAACTTGTGGATAGTATGCCACGACAAATACGGGCATGCATCAATGCAAGAGGACGTGCTACTTGGTGTTAGAGGTACCAGTGTGTACAGCAATCTGGACCACCATCTCTGAAGGTGTCGCTATATGGTGGTACAATATGAAATGTGTGGTTTTCATGAGCAATAAAAAGGGCAAAAATGATGTTTATGTCGATATCTATTCCAATTTTCTTTACAGTTTCCGGAACTCTCAGAACTGAGGTGATGCAAAACTTTTTGTGATGTGTGTAGATCACATGGCTACTTTCACAGGTGGGCCAGTCTTTGACGGGGTAGGAGATGCCAGTGACACAACTGGAATAAGTGATAGTGGGAGGATGTATGAGACAGGCCTTGTATATGGGTCTATTGCAGGAATATGAGGCAAGGGGTGGGGAGCAGGGGTGTAGTAGTGACAGACAAGGATAGTGCACAGGGTGGGTGCGTGGGTGCATGGGTGGGTCGTGAGAGGGGTGGGGGAGATAGTAGGGAGGATATTTCTCCTTTTGGGGCAGGATGAGAGACAGTCGAAATAGTGATATTTAGTGTTCTATCTATTATACCAAGGGTGGTTTACTGCAATGCAGAGATGCTAACCTGATGGGTGGACATTGGGAACATTGAATTCTGTGCCAGTGATTGCCATGTCTGTACCTGTAACCGAGGTGGTGCCACGAGAAACCAGCCCTTCCCCACTTATCAATGTTAATCCCTGATGGTGCAGAGCTGTGAGTAGAATAAATTTTGCTTGTGTGGAACAGCCAAGAGCAGCTATGTAAGTGCATAGTTTTCTTGTTACTACCAGTGATATGTAATGTGGATGCATTTTGTGTAGTGAGCAGTTAATTGTACTTTCATTTTCAGGGACTTAATATTATTATTTTTGTTGTGTATTTCCTTTGAAAAATTTTCATTCTTTCTCTCATACAAATTATACTGTAGGGAAATTTGTTAGCCTTTAATGAATTTTGCTTGCTTTCCTTGTCTTATTGATATCAAAATGATTAAAATTGTAATTATATTTCTTGTGACAGGCTGCACTGCAGGTATACTCACATATGTATGCGAATTCTACTAACATGGATTGTATTTTCATGTCTTTCTGTATCTCTTGCTTAATTTATATGGTATGGCATTGTGGTCATTTACCAACTACATCTACTTTCATGGGACCAGGTATCTGACCCCTCCATCCCCACCACTGGAAGGACTATATTTTCTTGTTTTTCAATTGTCTTTGAGAATTGGTATGTAAGCATAGTGTGTTACTGTTGCCCACCCTGACACTATATCAATAGCTGACTCTCTGGATAGGGTGGAGTGTGGTATAATTATTAATGAGATTTGTGTGTGAGCTCAGCAATGAATCCCACTGTAGTGTTGGAGATGTGGCCTGCAAAAAAGGAAAACTGCTTTATTTTGGCAAAAAGTGGTCAAAGCACTCACCACAGAAGTTGTGTGTTTTACAGCAGTTACAGCAGTGTACGAATCAGTGATTTATTATAAACGGTGTAATTTCCTCATCTGTGTCTCATGTCATATAGGGCAACAATAAGCTGTGTCACAATGGTTATGAAACCAACAGACATAGTGATCATTCTAACAGATAGAGACGTATGTGGCTGGAAATTTACATGTGGAGATACTTTTGTTTGCACATCATGCTGAGAGGTCAACATGCAGCAGTGCCACATAACGGTAATGCAAGCACTTGTAAAAATCAGTAATAGCATCATTAGGATAATTTAACTTTAATTGCAACAAACTAAGCTAACTGCTAAAACTATCTGAACAGTGACTCTGTGCGACTGCAGTATTAGTAATCAAACAGGGTGACTAATCAGCATGATAATAAGTTCTGATGGGGAAGTCTTCAACACCTCTGTGACAAAATCCAGCAAAATTACACATTCACTGGAAACCAATTTTTAGGCATGTGGCTTAAACATGATTTTAAATGGTAGACACACACAATTTCACACAAAGCAAGCTTTCACACTGTTCGAATTGTATACTTTGATCAGCACCACAGCTTTCCACAGTACGAGATTATATTCTGCGGTAACATAACTGCTAGCTCTGTCATCATCAGGATCAAAAACAGAACTATAAAAGCAACGCAACATGTGCAACAAACAGATTCCTGCAGGCCCCTCTTTCGAAAGTCTTTCAACCTCTCACTCTCCTACATTTTTGTTCTAAAAACATGTCAGTGGTGGCATATGTTATTGTTTTCTTGGGAAAGCAGCTGTTGAAGGTCAATACAAACCCTTCTATAAATGCATCAAATTCAGAATTTACAACTGTCACATTATAAACATCCCTCCCATTATTTTTCTGTAAAGCTACCTTGAAATTTTCTGATGTCCATCCATTAATTACTCTAAAAATGGGATTTCTCCGGGGCTCATACCTCATGTTCTGTTAGTGAGAGAAAGGCAGGGTCAAGTGTTCTGGACAGCTCTTGAGCTAGGGATCATGGGTACATCCAACACAAGGGCCGTCTTACTGTAACTATCCTACAGTACAGGGTCGAAGTATGAGTATTATACACTTCCTCCTGCTTAGGCAAATGGAGCAAATCGGTTGGTTCTTTTTGCATTTTATGTGGCATACAGTGTGCCTTAAGGGACTTATGGAGGCCCACTTAGTTTATGGGTAGTTCCTGAGAAAACCCAAAGTAGTGTTTTTACACAATTTTTTCACTGTCAGCAGCTCATATCTAAATAATTAAGCACAGGGTATTGCTAAAATTTCAATGGTAAATTCTCTAGGCATTTATCTAGAAATGCCATCTTTCCAATTTAAAAATCTTTATCCATTACCAAGATACACCCCAAAAACATAGTTTTTGGGTACCAAAACTGAGCTGCAGATTTCAAGACAGTTATTCACAACAAATGGCTGTAACTTTTATGACCGATTCCTAAGGTCTTGATCTCTAACAGCCTGAAAATTTTTCTTTACATCCGTATCTGTTTCTGAGATATAGAGGTTTACAGTTACCCTATTTGTGCACGTAAAACACAACAGGTAAAAATTCGGTGTGAAACAAAAACCGTAGTTTATAGTATGTAGCATGGAGAAATATGCTGTGAAGAATCTCCATTATCATCACAAGGATTCTGGAAACCCCCATGTGCACCACATGAAAAATTTTTGTGCACATAAAATCCAATCTGAAGAGTACAATTAGTTTGGTGATTTAATTTCATGTAAGGAAACTACCATCAATTTGTGAGCCATAAAGTTCTTTTCATATGAGTGATATGCCCTGCTGCAGCAGAGAAAAGAAGGGAGCCAGCGGAAAAATGATCCTATCAGAGCATAAAAAATGGTGACTTCCTCCTGTTTAACATACTTTGACTAAAAAGTGGGTTACCAGATGCCTCATTCTGCCTTCCTCAGCACCTTTAAAAATTTTTCCAAAAATTTTGGCATATGAACATATTCCCACTTTTTTATGCTGAGAGAGGAGGAGACATTGGCAGTGGTAAGGAGACATAAAAGTAATAAATACTGGAAGGTAGCAGACGGTGGTTGTATAGAACGAGCAAAGGAGGGATGCATTAGCAGTGGAACATAGGTGACAAAGACAAAACAGTGCTAGGAAAAGAGTGAGGGAGACAGTACCAGGTGGAGAGGAATAAAGAGAAGGAGAAAGTGGAAGTGGGTTAGAGCCGGTGATAATGAGAGACAGAGTCTGTGACAATGATAACAAGGAAGAGGGAGATAATGACAGTGAGAACAGAAAGCAGCAGTGGGAAGGGATGAATGAGAAAGCAACATTAGGAGAGAGCAACAGGGAGACAGTGACAATGAGAGGAGACAGTAGTAGTAGTAGTAGTAGTAGTAGTACAAAATGAAGGAGACTGTGATTGAGACACAGGAGAAAGTAGAGACACAAAGAGATGATGACAAAGAGTTGGGCTGAGTGAGTGAGTAAGTGAGTGAGAATAAGCAAGTGAGAGTGGATGGGTATGAGTGGCTTACAGCAATGGACTAATGGGTGTGAGTGAGTTACAGTTAGGGGAGCTTGTGGGAGTGAGAGGTGAGTTGCATGTTGAAATGAGCAGGGATATGTTTTCATGAAAAAAGTTTTGGGAAAATTTTTAAAGGTGCTCAGGAAGGCAGAATAAGGCAGCCGGTGAACAACTTTTCTGTCAAAGTATTTTAATTCAACAGGAGCCTATTCACCTTTTCTTGTGCTCCAGTAGTAGTTCTGCTATGTAATTCTGCTGGGGAAATTAAAAATATATGTGAGATTATAGGCCTTATGTAACATTTTCAAACTTAATTGCTTTTAAGCTCTCCACAGCCTATTTTTTTCTGAGTGGAGTAATATTGATTCAAATATTCCAATGGACATTTGAATTGTCCCACTGGGAATCTATATACTGTAGCAATTATACATGGCCTTTCCATTAACAGCAGTTCACAAGGAAATTACTGAATAGATTTGAGCTCAGTATTATTTTTAAATTACATGACAACTACTAATTTTTATGTTTAACACAAAATATTTCTATATTTATTTGGCTGTTAGACAGACCTAATGCATCAACTTCCTTAAGACATTCTAGATCACGTAAACAGATAAGTAGTTCATTAACTTTGTTTTTTAGTCCTCTAACATTCTGATGAATATCAGTAGGCTCATTCACACTTGTTTCTTTTAGTGTGACACTTCATTCATCTGGACCATTTTTAAATCAGTTTGTACAAATGAAATACTTAGACAAAAAGGCTTACATCTCACATATGTAATATCAAGAATTTCATTGCTTGTAACAGTACACCCTCCCCCTACACTTCTTGCTGTCACTTCAGATACCAATCTTTCCCCTTCCTGTTAAAAGTGTAGACCATGTCTTTTTTATCCTCCTCTTCCAATAGCTCATTTTTTAATGGTTTCTACAGTAGATCCAATCACCAATTTGTTTTTCTTATATCTGTTTGTTAACATGTAAATTACAAGCAAAAAGCAACTGATCAGAGATGATACAATACCTCAGACTTTTAGAACAAGCATAAAATTCTCACGAAACCAAAAAGCAGTAGATTTCTGGGAGTAACTATCATACTGGCACCACAATACTGACTACCACATGTAACTTGCTATTAATATGGAGGCTCAAAGATCCAGTATTAATAAATACCTTAGATTTTCCTTAAGTTTGATGGCCTGGAGTTGGAAGCATTTAGCTTCATGATGCAACTGATAAGCTAATTGATTAAATATGCATAAAAAACTGATATTCCAACCAATGAAATTGTGTCAAATGAAAAAATACCTGCAGCAGGCTAGGGGCCAGTACTTATTTCTTATTGCAAAAAATTCGCAGTTTTCCTTCACCCTTTTTTTTTTTTTTTTTTTTTCGAACACTAACTATTTTGATCAAAACTGGAACTTTTATGAAATAATTTTCACTTAGTTCCCAAAAAATGGGGACATCATTAGTCTAAAAGATGAATGAGTAAGCACGGAGAAGGGAAAGACCATTACCTGTAAACAGTGATTGTGCATTTTTGTTAAGAAGGACGTTATCTGCATATTTTACCACTGGATTCTCATTAGCATTTGTAGAAATTGTGGTAGGAATTATCGTCCTATAATGTACTTTCAGACTATCATCCATCTCTGTGGAGAGAATAAAGAAATCCAATTAAATCACATAACAAAACAATCTTTTTTTGTAACGTAACATGTCTTGGTGACTCAAACTTCTTATGTACTACAGAATTTTTATGGCAGTAAAAATATGGGATGAATTATTACGTTTCAGATCTGAATTAGTAATCTACAAGTTCTAGTTAAACACTATGAACTAAGACACTAAGAACTTACGTAATTCAATTTACTTCCAGAGGAGTTAAATATCTTCATAAATATTTTAACAATTTTTTTTATCATGGTCTGACATGGTAGCCAATATATTTTGTTTCATAATGTAAGGTTTCATGAAAGGAATCTCGCATGTATTCCTGAAATTTAGGTTCCATTCATGAGACAACAAAGATGTTTATGATCTGACTGTTTTATTTATTTATGACTCCCGTGACACATTTAAGGCATCAGTGTCACAAAATGAAATAAAAAATCAAAACGAGAAAATACAGTGAGATACCCACAGCTGGCTTACTGACGGTTCAAAAACTTACAATAGCTTTTCAAGCAAACTATCATTTTTTTTTTTTTTTTAATATCTCTCTCTCTCTCTCTCTCTCTCTCTCTCTCTCTCTCTCTCTCTCTCTCTCTCTCTCTCACACACACACACACACACACACACACACACACACACACTTTCACTCACTAAATCCTAAGGAGGGAGGGATAAGGAAAGTGATGAGTGGTAGGTCTTGCTTCTTAATAAAAAATGAAAGAGAAGAGAAAAGTGACCCCACTGGGTGCAGGTTTGGGTGTGGGAGTCATGGGAGATTAGCAATTAATAACTACTCAGCTATGACAATCATGCCATTAGAGAACAGTATTTTCACCAAGAATGATTTGTGCCTTGTCACGGCTGAGATACCTTGTCAAGAAGGTGAAACTGCTATTTAAACATCAACAACTGATTCAATTCAGCCACTCTTGGACATGCTTCTATCTGACAGAGCTGCAAAATTGACAGTTTTTTTACCATATGAAGTAATTGTGTTTTTTCTGCAACTTCTGACTGTAAAAAATATAAATTTAGGAAACCTAATAAGAAATTTCCATCTATATATCTCACTATAACACACTAGTGATTAAAATGCTTCTTAATAAAAAATGAAATGAACTGAACAAGAAGAAAAACTCAAAACAGTGTCAGATGAAATCACCGATACTAAAAGCCCTAAACTAGTAATTTCTTTTAAAAAGAAGAGAGCAATGTGCCATTTGCTGGCACAGATGATGGTATGGACCAAAAACACTACATTATTTATGGTGAAAAAAGGAAATCTGAATTATGGTTCCCACATATCATGTGCAAGCAATACCATGTTCACTAACCAGAGTGAAATTCAAGTCAAACGCCATCCATGGAAATGTAGTTATGATTTTTTGATTGGCTGTTGAGTGTGTTTTGAATGGCAGTAATTTACACTACTGGCCATTAAAATTGCTACACCATGAAGATGACATGCTACAGTCGCAAAATTTAATCGACAGGAAGATGATGCTATGATATGCAAATGATTAGCTTTTCAGAGCATTCACACAACATTGGCACCGGTGGCGACACCTACAACTTGCTGACATGAGGAAAGTTTCCAACCGATTTCTCATGCACAAACAGCAGTTGACCGGCGTTGCCTGGTGAAACGTTGTTGTGATGCCTCATGTAAGGAGGAGAAATTCGTACCATCATGTTTCCGACTTTGATAAAGGTCAGATTGTAGCCTATCGCGATTGCGGTTTATCGTACTGCGACACTTCTGCTCGCGTTGGTCGAGATCCAATGACTGTTAGCAGAATATGGAATCGGTGGGTTCAGGAGGGTAATACAGAATGCTGTGCTGAATCCCAATGGCCTCGTATCACTAGCAGCCGAGATGACAGGCATCTTAACCACATGGCTGTAATGGATCGTGCAGCCACATCTCGATCCCTGAGTCAACACAGATGGGGACGTTTGCAAGACAACAACCATCTGCATGAACAGTTCGATGACGTTTGCAGGAGCATGGGCTATCAGCTCAGAGACCATGGCTGCAGTTACCCTTGATGCTTCATCACAGACAGGACCGCCTGTGACGGTGTACTCAATGACGAACCTGGGTACACACATGGCAAAACGTCATTTTTTCGGATGAATCCAGGTTCTGTTTACGGCATCATGATGGTCGCATCCATGTTTGGCGACATCGCGGTGCACGCACTTTGGAAGAGTGTATTCGTCATTGCCATACTGGCTTATCACCAGGCGTGATGGTATGGGGTGCCATTGGTTACACGTCTCAGTCACCTCTTGTTCGCATTGATGGCACTTTGAACAGTGGATGTTACATTTCAGATGTGTTACGAGCTGTGGCTCTACCCTTCATTCGATCCCTGCAAAACCCTACATTTCAGCAGGATAATGCACGACCGCGTGTTGCAAGTCCTGTACAGGCCTTCCTTGATACAGAAAATATTCGACTGTTGCCCTGGCCAGCACATTCTCCAGATCTCTCACCAATTGAAAATGTCCGGTCAATGGTGGTCGAGCAACTGGCACATCACAATACGCTAGTCACTACTCTTGATGAACTGTGGTATCGTGTTGAAGCTGCATGGGCAGCTGTACCTGTACACGCCATCCAGGCTCTGTTTGACTCAATGCCCAGGTGTATCAAGGCTATTATTACGGCCAGAGGTGGTTGTTCTGGGTACTGATTTCTCAGGATCTACGCACCCAAATTGCGTGAAAATGTAATCACATGTCAGTTCTAGTATAATATATTCTTCCAATGAATACCGGTTTATCATCTGCATTTCTTCTTGGTGTAGCAATTTTAATGGCCAATAGTGTAATAGTAGTAAAGGTGGAGTAATGAAACAGTTTCTAGCAGGCCAATATTGTTGGTACAGAATCAAATTTATTTCCTTAACTTGGGAAGTCACTATATTTATTGCGATACATTTTTTAAATCATCAAAACTTAGCAAAGCCATAAAACAAATACAACTTGTAGCTGAAATAAATCTCTGTCATAGTTTGTCATCGTCCCTGACCCAGTGTGTCACCTTACCTGAATGTTGTGGTATGATGGTAAAAATGAATTTTTTTAAATATAATTTTATACTTGACAGTCACAAGAAGATTATCATTGGGTTACAGCCCCCAGCAACAAATAATAATAATAACAGGATAAATATCCTGTTTTTATCTGGCCATCTCAAATGACTTTCTCAATTGCTAAAGCACTGGATATAACAGACCATTAATATAAAACTGTTTGTGTTTGTGATTGTTTCAAGAACACATTTGTCACACTGATTTCATTAAACCACATGTAACATATTACAAATAGGAACAGGAGATTTATTTATTCATTCTGTTCCATGTCGATCTTCTGTACAGTACGAGGATCACTTTTTTAAGTAATTACAAATGACTAGCAGATCACACCATTGAGATGTAACTTTACTATTGTTTTAAAGCTTGTCCCTTGTTACTGTTAAAACAGTAGCAGTGTTTATTCTGAGCATTTAAAGAACTGGTGTTGTGAAAGAACTGTAAATTTTACATGAAGTTTTGTTGGATGATAAATCATCCAAAGAAAAGATTCTTCACAATTAGTCTGCAGAATTTCATCATGGTCATGCTTGCAACAATCATGAATTTTGTGAAGGGCAATCAATATCGATTGTTGTTCCAAAAAATGTTGATGCTATGCGTAACATGATTGAAGAGGGATGGCAAGTGAGTTACCAGGAGACTGAGGCATATTTAGGCATACTGAAGGCTGCATGCAGCCTCCTGGATTTTGGTTTATGCATGAACATTTAACTGTGAAAATCTCTTCCCCAATGGATTTCACACAAATTGACCAAAGCTCAAAAAGAAGCTAGTTTCGATATTTTTGGGAAGAAATGCATGAAAATTCAACTGATGAAATGCAAAATCTGTATACAAAATTGTAACAGCAGAAAAAAAATTTTGAAATATGAGTCTGAAATCAAGCAACAGTCAATTCTTTGGGTGTTCCAAGGTGAACTGAAACCTACAAAAGTGATACATCCACAAAGCCCTCTCATGACATGAATACTTGTTTCTTTGCTTGCATTGGACATGTCACTTTATAAGATCAAAGAACAGGAAACCAGTAATACAACTGAAAACATCATCATCATCATCCTGTTTCACAGAATGACGTTATTAGAAAGCTCAGCAACTTTTTCAGCACGGCTGCTTGTGTGTCTACCAAACACTATACAGTGAGCACAACAAAATTAGTTACCTTTGTTTTTCTTAAGGCCAGTGAAATCTCCTAATATTATTAGTAACTCATCTTCTTGGAAGTTATCATGTGTCATCTGCTCTATACTGGAGAAGGAATCTTCATTGCTGTCTTTTACATACATATTAAGTAATGATATTACAGTATCAGTAACCTGAAACAGTATGAGAAAGATATGCATTGTTAGCTCTTAAATTAAAGTTCAAAAATAGTAAAATTGTTCTTTAATATAAGGGAGCATAGGCGTGCAAAAGTCCCTGACTTTAGCACCTTCCAATTGGAACTGAAAAATTAATTTGGCACCACATGTAAGCTTAATCTCTCATTATGTAACTGTGTGAATGTCAGGAAGTTCCACATCTGTGGAGTTACATCATGAAGTTTTCACCAAAATGCTAGGCATCTCATGGGAGTGTGTTGGTTTCATTATCAACAATATCCTAGATATAAGGAAACTTTCCGCATAGTCGGTGCCAAAATGTTTGAACAGTGAATGGAAGAAAGCCCCAGATGAGACATCCAGAGTTGTGGTAGCTAATTTTGGAAACTTATGGTTAGGTTGCTGACTTAGGATTAATCCTGGCTCCACATTTATTATCTTGAAATAAAGGAACAATCAAAGGAAAGGCACTACAGTGGGACTCTGTGACCAGAAAGTTCCACATCCAGAAATCAATCAAAAAAGTCACGGCACCCATTTCCTGACACGAAGATGTTATTCTCTGCTGGTGGGCCATCTTTCTCGGCTTTCTAGTATAACAGGAGAGTATTACACCAGCCTCCTCAACTGTTCACCATGGAAAATTCATCCAAGGGGTGATTTTGTGGTGAGACAATGTGCCCTTGTAAATGTCCCTAGTTGTAGATGCCAAATTAAAGGCCTTACGTTTCCAGCTGATTGACCATCTCTCTCATTTAACTGACGTGGCCCCTCTGGACCACCATCTATTTCCTAACCTGAAGAAACATCTCATGGGTCATCATCATTTAGACACCAATGAACATGTCGAACAAGCTGCTGAGAGCTCATTTGACTATGGATCACATTTTTTTCTTACTTAATGGACTAGAAAATATGCATCAATGATTTAAGAAGAGGTAGGGGTGCAATATGTTAAATAAATGTGTACTGTCAAAACTCTGACACTATTCTTTTTGTGCAAAGCCAAGAACTATTCAAAATCCCCCTCCCCTACACTCTCAGATTTTTCTCGGAATTTTTAAATAACTACTGACTCAGAAATATCAAACAGCCACAGACTGAAACACAAACTAAAGGTAGGTGAAGATTAATTTCATTTATACATTTTTGTCCTTAATTTTTAAATACAACTAGAGAGAAATTGAAGACATGATACGTAATGTACCATAAAGAAATCTAAATATGACATTTGTTCACCGAAAGGTAGAGAGATACACATGCTGAAAGACTATGAACAGTACAGGGACCTATTTGGAATTATCATATATATGAGGCAGTAACTCACAAATCTGAATCACTAGAAAAAAACCATTTTGGCCAACAGAAGTAGAAAGAAACATCTGATGAGAAAAATGTGCTTTTTATGCAGAGGTTTGAGTGACTTAGTCATTACAAAATTTGTAAATTTTATTTCCTGTATTTCTTTCTCTTCAAATAAAGGATTAATACTGCTGGAAGATTTACATGTGTACACTAATTTGTCGGTTTGTCAGTCCTGCTGTATTTTTTCCTGTTTTGAACAACTGTAAGTAGATTATCTTCTTCTATCTCAGATGATGGTGATGATGATGATGACGACAACGTTTGGTTTGTGGGGTGCTCAATTGTGCGGTTATCAGTGCCCGTACAAATTCCCAACCTTTGCTCAGTCCTATCTCGCCACTTCCATAAATTATGATGAAATGATGACAACACAAACAGCCAGTCATCATGAGGCAGGTAGGATGATGATGATGATGATGATGATGATGATGATGATATCAGAAGTAGATTATTCAGAATATAGCAAAAAACCATAGAACAACAAGAGAACACCAGCAGTGAGAAATTGTCAAAGAGAAAAGGGAAGAACCGGGCATGTGTCAAAGAAAAGGTAGGTTCAAGGCAAAGGAGGTAAAGTAAGATCAGTAATTACAAAAGTGATTTTTATTGTAATTATGAAGAAAATAATGACAGTAGTAGTAGTAGTAGTAGTAAATAATACCACCAGTAAAATAATAAAGTATTCACAGGACAGACAAATGTACATTTGATTCACAGTGACAGCTACTCTCAGTGACTGACTTGCAGTGGCTTGAATATCTTCATATACTGAGGAAGTTCAATACCTCATCTCTTGCAAAATTTACAAGGTCTCTCTGTTTCCCACATCGTCATTAGGTTGGCATGCACTACATTGACACTTCGGCTCATATCAAGTTCACCAATACACTCCAATACAGCCACTTTCACAGTTGGCCATCAACACACACTGTTGGCGACACTTATCATCTTGTTGAGCATGTTATGAAATATAAAAGCAAGAATCTCGAGTTTGATCATTTGGAGACTACTATTACCCACAAACATCACTTCAAAAACTTTATACGTTCTCAATTTATGCTAGTTTTTTCCTTATCCCCTTCCATAGCCTTCCCTCACACAGCTTTTCTATTAACATTCAACAATCCATATATTAAGTCCCCCCCCCCCCCCCATACAGCATTAGCTTACCTTACCAATACTTGTATTATAGTAATTATTATATTATCCCCTTCTCTGACCCTCCTGCAAAGCCACAGACTGCATGGACTGTAATTAAGAAAGTGTCATGAAAATCTCTCTATTGGGGAAACTTCACTGAACTGTTCTTCCTCATCCACTCTACAGCTCTGATCTTGTAACTTCTAATTTCTATCTCTTTGGCTAACTGGAGGGGACACACTGCAGAAAGCAATACATAGATGATGATGAAGTTACTGATCCAGTAAGACGATAGTTCCGACGTTGACCAGTAGTGGCGGCACCATGCACGCATACAGGCCATCACACTGAGTAGACATTACATTGAAAAACAAGGTTTAGTTGCCAAAAGAGTGGAGAATAATATGGTGTACAGGGGGATAGGGAAATGCAAAAGCTCAGTATGAACATATTGGAGACCTTGAAGTGAAATGGAAAGAAGATAAGAATTTCTAGTCAGATCAGTATATGGCCATATCAACAGCAGCAGAAAATGGTTTAACGAGAGTAGGAAGCATCATGAATAGAATGATGTGGCAGACAGAAAATTATTGTGAATAGTTCAGTAATATGATTATTCTGATCAGAATCAAAAGCAAATCTATGTCAACAACATATGTTCAGATATACATAATTATGTCACAAGCACAAAACGAAGAGACAGAAAGTATGTGGACACTGGAAGGATGATGATACTCTAAAAAGAATGGGGTATTGGAATGATGTAATAGGGAAAGAAATAGAAGACAGAGTTACAGCAGAATAAGGGTTTGGTAGTAGGAATGAAAGGGTAGGTAACATAATACAGTATTTTCTTTGGGAGATGTTGGAGAATTCCCACTTCAGCACCTATAGTTTCATGAAGTTCCGATATGTGGTGGCACTATACATAGCCTTCAAAATGGTGTCTGTAATGGGGGTGTGTTCCAAGCAGACTTGTCTGCGTTTCTTTTAGTGGAAAACCAGAGCATCACAGATATGCACTTGCAGAATGTATACGGAGACTTGGAAGTGAAAAACAGCACAATGAGTCATTGTGTGAGGCACCTGTCATCATCAAAACAATGCTGCGCAAACCCATCCAGTCTCCCATGTGCCAGCTGGACACACACAGTTGTGACTCTTGTGATGTTGGAATGTGTGGACACCTCATTTGATGTGATTAACAGATCACGATTAAACATCTCGCTCCACAACTGTATGTCTCTGTTAGTAGTGCTGATACACTCATCCAAAATTTGCGGCACTTAAAGGTGTGTGCCCCCTGGGTTCCTTGCTGCCTAACAGAAGACTACAAAGAACAATCAAGGACCATCTGTGCAGAATTTCTTGCGTGTTGTGAGGCTGATCTTGCCAATTTTTTGTAGTACATCGTCACAGGTGATGAAACTTGAGTTTATCATTTTGAACCAGAATGGAAACGGCAATCTATGGTGTGTGGCACCAAACTGCCCCTCCTCCAAAGAAAAAGTTCAAAGTTGCACCCTAAGCCAGTAATGCGCTCAGAAGGGGTTATTCTGTTTGATGTCCTCCCTCATGGTGCAACAATCAACCCTGAAATTTAGTCTTCTACCATCAGGAAATTGAAGGAATGATCTTAGCATGTTGTTGCCACAAAAATGCAAATGAACTACTACTTTGCCATGAGAATGCAATGCCTCACACAAGTTTGTGCACCTGAGAGGACCTCATAAAACTTCATTGAACTGTTCTTCCTCATCCACTCTACAGCTCTGATCTTGTAACTTCTAATTTCTAATTGTTCGGCTCACTGAAGGACGCACTCTGCAGAAAGCAATACACAGATGATGAGAAGTCACTGATGTTGCAAGACAATAGTTCTGACGTTGATCAGTACTGGTACCATGCACACATACAGGCCCTCCCAATAAGGTGGCATACGGCCATCACACTGAATAGACATTACATTAAAAATAGGTTTTACTTGCCAAAAGAGTGGGGAACAATATGGTGTATAGTAATCCTGAATAAAACCAACCTGCTTTCAGAAAAAAGTGTTGCATTACCTACTAAACGCCCCAACGCCCCAACTCTACGACTGAACATATGACAATGATGAACAACGCAGTAGATGGTTCAGTTAAAGAGGAAAGGACATCTCTAACAAAAAGGGCAATCACAGAAGATGAACAGACAAATATATGTACAAGGAAGGTAACTGAAAAGAAGCCTTGAGAACAGAATGAATATGTCAGTTGACAGACAAAAGAAGAAAGCATAAAACCACTCAGGAGAAAAGTCACTTAGGAATGAAATAAATATGAAGTGTAGGGAAGCTAAAGCAAAATTGTACAGGAAAAAGTGAAGAAATTAAAAAAGGAATTGTCATTGGAAGGATAGATCCTGCATGTAGAAAAGTAATAACACCTTTAGTGAAATTAAAAGCAAAGGTGTCAACATTATGAATGAAAGAGCAACTTCACTGTTAAAAACAGAGGAAAGAGCAGATAAGTGGAAAGAGTACACTGAAGGCCCCTACAGAGGTGAAGAATTGCTTTTGGTATTTCTAAAATCATTGAGTCACATGGAAACAAACTGACTATTCAAGTTTGTAGAATCTGCGGGATTAAAGATATACCATCAGACTTTTGGAAAAATATCATCCACAAAATTCTTAAGACAGCAAGGGCATGTAAGTGTGTGAATCAACTCATGAATCCAAGTTGCTGACAAGAACAATATACAGAAAATGTAAAATGAAAATTGAGGATCTGTCAGATGACAGTTAGTTTGGCTTTAGGAAAGAGAAAGCCACCAGAGAGGTAGTCCTAACAAAGTGCTTGATAGTGGCAGCATAGGCTTTGTCAACCTACAGAAAGGGCTCAGCGACATAAAAAGGTGCAAAATGTTCGAAATTCTCAGAAGAACAGCTTTAAGCTATAGGGAATTATGGTAATATACAATGTGTACAAAAACCCAGAGGGGAAAAATAAATATGAAAGCTCAAGAATGAGGTGCTCAGAGTAAAATGGGTGTAAGACATATGGAGAACACTGACAAGGAGGAAGAGAGGATGACAGGACATGTGTTAAAACATCTCAGAATACCTTCCATGATACTAGAGAGAGTTGCAAAGGGTAAAATTTCAAGGGGAAGACGATTGGAATATACTCAAAAAATAACTTACAGGTTGCATGCAAATGCTACCCTGAGATGAAGAGGTTGGTAACGGAGAGTAAGTTCTGGTGGGCTGCGTCAAACCAGTCTCAGAAAACTAATGATGAAAAAGAAAGTATAACTGCAGCAGATATCCCTTTCACCTTGAGTGAAACAAGAGGAAATATTACAGTTCATCACTTTGGCTACATAAATTTGTCTACCCACTGATAAAAAATTTGAAAAATGCTTTGTACTATCTCACAATAAATGTGGAGAAAATCAAAAATTTTTGTAGGTTTCAACAGGTAATGATCAATTACTCAATCTGTGCATTTCACCACCATCATGTGCAAATTGTTTCCTTCATATGCCACAATACCCATAAATCTATACCCTGTACGACCAAATATACTTGGTCATATCCGCTCTTCCACTTTCAAAAGGAATCATTAACTCATATGCAGTTATCAATAACAGGTATCAAAGTTAACAAACGAATAACTATATTGAAATTGTAATCTATTTACAAATTTAAACATCTCTGAAAATAAAAATGAAAATTTTATTTCGTAACAACCTTGAATTTCATTAGCAGGACTCCAATACTGCGTGCCAACTTAGGACAGGCTTCACTTAGTTCAACTTCCTTTACTTGCAGAATCTGCAGGTCATTCCTGCAATCATAAATAAATCCAAGGCCAGCTGAACCCTGGAAGACAATGCAAATGATATTAAAATCACATTAAAAATATCTAAGGAATTCAGTACAAAGCAAATACATAAAGAAGCTATATCACACCTGGAAAATGGTTTAGATAAAAAATGTATTAATAGGTAATATACAGTTGGAAGCATTACTAATGTGAGATAAAATTCATTTGTTAATGCCATAGTTCATTGATGGAAGCACGAAATTAAAAAAAAAAAGAGTGTGGAATATATATTTACAGTTTGTTATTTTCAAATCTAGAAAACTGCACAGAAATGTTATCACAACATAAAAGTTCAGCATTCAGAATACAATTGCAAACATTTTCCCATCAATGAATCACCAACAAAGTATGACATTCCTCTGGGCTTGATCCTATCCCTGTAAATGTTTCTGATGTAATTGGATAGACGGGTCTCCAAAAATTTGTGCCATTTGCTGATGACACTCATGCATAACTGACTGGATGTAGAATATAAAGTGTGCAGTCAACAGCAGAAAATTTGATGTCAACACAAACAAACTAATGTTACTGAAATATAACAATGAAAACAATCACTTTTTGACAATAATGTTACTGAAAATGTTAAAGAAAGAACAAAAAGCAGTATGTGTGAACTGTGAGATTTTCTCCACTCACCCAAAAATCTGTCCTAGTACGATTGAAAGGCAAAATAAGAATATGTAGGTGTCACAAAACTTTTGGGCTATGGGTTCAATATGGGCTGAAAAGGGTTATACTGATAACCAACTTGTCAAAAACACTCAAGAGTGTGCTACGATTTTAGAGTATTAAAATTTACAAGTACACAAAGAATGAGGAAGGCAAACCATGCTTAGTTCCATTCATTACTCTGCTATGGAATCAGTTTCTCAGAAAAAGCCAGTCACAGCTTGAATGCATTTATAACACCAAAATAAGGGAAAGAAATCACACTGAGAATAATTAATGCCTTCAAAAAATTGTGTCTTGTAAATTTTACTGTACTGGACTATACTATACATGTTAGTTTATCCACAAAATCAACTTTTTCCCTAGGGACTACTTATGGAAAAATGTCATCTTAAGACATAACTAAGATGAGAGAAAAATTCAAAGAAACTATTTCCAGATCACCATAATACCACAAAAGTGTATCACTATACGACAACAGACTAGAATAAATAAAAATTGCTCCAGAACCAGCACTTGAGAAAAAATATAGGAAGCATTTCTAATGAAGCTCTCTGTTATAGATATGCAAAAACAGTAACTGTTATTTAAACTGATTAACTGAACTTGTTTGGAGCACAGTAAATCATTAACAGCAGCAACAACAGCAGCAGCAGCACCATCCACTGGTGGATACAGGCCTGCTCTTGACTTTTCTTTTCACAAGTTGGTCAGCAGCACCCGTCCAGGCAGCAGTCTTTGGAGCACAGAGTTCGTTTGTGAGTAGTAACAAGCTTTTAACAACAATAAGCGAATTATTTACTTTGTGCATTTCAGTTTGAAATCTCAAATTTCTTGGGTATTTGTATTTCCGGTAGCCACAGTTTGGCATCTTTAACTACTGTGTACCATACATTTCTCCCATTTGTTTTGCATTAGGCATTTATTTTTATGTAAATGACACTTACAACTGCAGAACTTGTTAGTTGGTCAACAGCTCCCATCTAGCAGCATTTCAGAGCACAGCATTTTGTTTGCAAGTTCCATGTTTTAATCACAGTTTATTCTACAGTTCCTCTGACTTTAGGATGGATAGATACTGTGATTGCTAGGTTCATATCTGAACTAAGCTGGTGATCCTCAACTTGCAGCTCCAAGCAGTGCTGGCTTTGGTTACACAACTTGAGGCTTTCGCCAAAGGGCATCACTGTTGGAGGCTGGATGTAGGGATGCAAGGCATGTCCAGTTTGTCCCTCATGTCCTCCGATTGATCCACTACTGTGACTGTCCTGGGTACTGCACACATTGAGAACAACCCCTCAGTTGTGGTCTAGACGAAAGTTGTTTCTCATGTGTGGGAAGCAGTGAAAGACTTCCTGAGGCGTTGATGAACAGGTTTTGGGTCTGTATGTGGCTGACAAAGGCACTGAGCCAGATGCAGTTGCTGGCCCTGTTTCAGAGGAAGCCTCTTGGTTTGACAAGATCTGGCCATTCAAATGGCATGACTTTACTAGTAGTTGGGAGCTCCAATGTTTGGCACATAAGGGGCCCCTTAGGGATGTGGGGAAGAAATCCAATGTACACTCTGTGTGCGTACCGGGATGTGAGATTCCATATGAGGGACAAGTACTTCTGGATGCCATAAAGAGCACAGGGTGTAGCCAACTGCAGGTGTTGGCTCATGTCAGCACAAACAATGTGTGTCACTTTGGATCAGAAGAGATTCTCTCTGGTTTTAGGTGGTAGCTGAATTGGTAGTTTGCCAGTCTTGCTTGTGAGATGAAGACAAAGCTCACCATCTGTAGCGCTATTGACAGGACTGACTGTGCACCTTTGGTACGGAGCCACGAGGAGAGAGTGAATCAGAGGCTCAGATGGTTCTGCGACCATGTAGATTGTAGAATTCTTGACTTGCACCATAGGATGATGAGGTTTTGGGTTCTGCAGAATAGGTCAGGTGTCCATTACACACAGGAGATAACTACAAGGGTAGTAGGAGATGTGAGGAATGGAATGAGCAGTTTTTTAGGTTAGAGGGTCTCAGGAAAGTGCAGAAAGGGCTTCAGGTTCAAAGGTTGTAGAACAAACACGGGAAGAGGGTAGGCACAGAAACAGTTGAGAAAGAACCATGACTGCAAGCACTAATCGTTACAGGTACCAAAAGCTAGTTGAAGCCATAAATAAGTTCAGTCAAAATTTTTACAAAGGTCCTAACAATCTCTAAAAAGGATAGATTACAAACAGTTGGTGGTGGAGTCTTTGTTGCTATTATAAGTAGTTTAACTTGTAGCAAATTGAAATAGATATTTCCTGTGATAGTATGAGTAGAAGTTATACTTGACAACCGGAATAAATTAATAACTGATTCCTTTTACTGATCCCCCAAATCAAATTATACAGCTGATGAACAGTTCAAAGAACTCGTACAATTATAGTAGGTGGTGACTTCAATCTACCCTCAATTTGTTAGTGAAAATACATATTCAAAGCTGGTGTTAGGTAGAAATTGTCCTAAACGTTTCCTGTGAAAATTATTTTGAGTAATTAGTTCAGGTGCCTACTCAAAGTGTAAATGGTTGTGAAAACATACTTGATCTCTTAGCAACAAATTATGCTGAGCAAGTAGGGGGCATCAACATGGATGTAGAGATTAGCAAGGGCAAGATATTGTAGTGAGGCTAACCATCTCAACATCCTAATTCAGCAAAATTAAACACAAAATATATCTATTTAAAAATGCAAATAAAATTTTGCTCCACACCTTCCTACGTAACAGCTGCCACTCCTTCCCAAATAACTATGTAAGTTTAGACGAGATAAGGCTTAAATTCAAAGAAATAGTATCCGAGGCAATTGAGAGATTTATACCAATAAAATTAATAAGAGATGGTGCTGATTCCCCATGGTACACAAAATCTCCAAGACTGGCTAAATTTTACTGAAGCTTGAAACACAGCCCGCACTTCAATGTGGGATGTTTTTAACAGCTTTCACAATGAAGAAACTCAGCACAGCTTTCAATGTGGGATGTTTTTAATGGATTCCAAAATGAAACTGTATCTCTAAATCTGACAGAAAATCCAGAGAGATTCTGGTCTTAGGTAATGTACATCAGTGGAAAGGCACAATCAATACTCTCACTGCACAATACCAATTGCAAAATTACCAATGGCAGTTCCACTAGAGCAGAGTTACTGAATTCAATTTTCAGAAATTCCTTCACCAAAGAAGATGAAGTAAATATTCCAGAATTCAAATCAAGAACAACTGCCAAGGTGTTTAATTTAGAAGTAGGCACCCTCGGTGTAGTGAAGCAGCTTAAATCACTTAATGAAGACCTGTCTTCTGGTCCATACAGCATACTAGTAAGCTTCCTTTCAAAGTATTCTCATGCAATAGCCCCATACATATACATATACATCCGCTCACTTGGTGAGAGATCCATACCAAAAGACTGTAAAGTTGCACAGGTCACACCAAAACTCAAGAACGGAGTAATCCACTGAATTACAGACCCATATCACTAATATCAATTTTCAGTAGGATTCTGGAACATATATTATGTTTGAACACTATGAATTACCTCAAAGTTAAAAGAGTATTGACTCAGTCAGTACAGATTCAGAAAATATCATTCCTGAGAAACACAAGTAGCTCTTCATTTGCATGAAGTAATGAGTGCTGTTGATAGGGGATGTCAAATTGATTGCATACTTTTAGATTTCCTCATAAGAGTTATCTAATCAAATTGCATGGCTATGGTATGTATCATTTCAGTTGTGCGACCAGATCCGTGATTTCCTCTCAGAAAGGTTGCAGTACATAATAATAAATAGAAAATCACAAGGTAAAATGGAAGTGATGTCCCGTGTTCCCCAAAGAAGTGTTATAGGCCCTCTGATGTTTCAAATCTACATAAACAATTTAAGAGAGAATTGAGTGCC
This sequence comes from Schistocerca americana, assembly GCF_021461395.2. Classification (NCBI taxonomy): domain Eukaryota; kingdom Metazoa; phylum Arthropoda; class Insecta; order Orthoptera; family Acrididae; genus Schistocerca; species Schistocerca americana. The sequence goes on from NC_060120.1 coordinate 751,504,545, forward strand.
CTATTAGACTGTTTGCACATGGTGTTGTCATTTACTGTCTAGTAAAGCAATCACAAGATCAAAACCAATTGCAATATTACTTAGACACAATACCCGTATCATGCAAAAAGTGCCAATTGTCTCTCAATAATGAAAAGCCTAATATCATCCACATGAGAGAGAGAAAAAAACTACAGGCTGTAAATTTGACTAAAATACCTATGAATTGCAATTAGGAACAACTTACGCTGAAACGATCACATAGACAAAGTTACAGGGAAGGCAAACCAAAGACTACTTTTTATTGGCAGAACACTTAGAATGTAAAAGGTCTACTAAAAAGACTGCTTACACTACACTTGTTCACCCTCTGCTAGAGTATCGCTGTGCTACATAGGATCATTACCAGATAGGACTGACAAGACGTCAGAAAAGTACAAAGAAGATTGGGTTGATTTGGAGGGAAAGACCAAACAGCGGATTAGGGAAGTCGGCTGTGCCCTGCCAAAGGAACCATCCCGGCATTTGCCTGAAGCGATTTAGGGAAATCACGGAAAAACTAAATCAGGATGGCTGGATGCGAGATTGAACTGTTGCCCTCCCGAATGCAAGTCCAGTTTGCTAACCACTGTGTCACCTCGCTCGGTTACAACGAAGGGCAACTCATTTTGCATTATTGGCGAAACTGGGGAGAGAGTGTCACAGATACGATAAGCAATTTGGGATGCCAATCAATAAAACAAAGGCATTTTTCATTGTGTTGAGATCTTTTCATGAAATTTCTATCACCAACTTTCTCCTCTGAATGAGAAAATATTTTACAGGGTTGATTTGGGGAGGAGAACAAACTGCGAGGTCATTGGTCTCATCAGATTAGGGAAGGATGGGGAAGGAAGTCAGATGTGCCCTTTCAAAGGAACTATCCGAGCATTTGGCTGAAGCGATTTAGGGAAATCACAGAAAAACTAAATCAGGATGGCAGGACGCGAGAGAAATGATTGTCATAATAAAATAAGAGAAACCAGAGCTTTACAGATAGATTTAAGTGTTGATTTTTCTCATACGCTAGTAGAGAGTGGAACAGTAGAGAAATAGTCTGAAGATAGTTCAAAGAACCCTTGCCAGGAACATAGGTGCGAACTGCGGAGTAGTCACACAGATGTGAATCTATGTATGGTCTTCGAAGACAAGCACCCATGCTGCTCTGCAGGTTTTGTAATGTCTTTCACCCACCTTCCATTATGGCGTCATCTCTGTCTTTCCTTTTCTCTTGGAACCCAGCATAGAATGACAATATGAGAGGGAGTAGAGGGGGAGGGGGGGGGGATGTGCAGTGCTTGCTGGCTCGCTGGCTGGCTGGCTGTGCATGTGCAGGTCAACCATCACCTGTTCTGTTTGATGTACCTATTCTAGTGCATGTCTGTTTAATGATATAAGTGTATCAAGTGTCAAATTAATTACCCAGTATATTCCTAATTGACCCAGCATCAAACCAGTTTCATTATGACTGGTTTCATATTCGGTGAAAGTAGAATGTGCATATTTAGTTCCAAACATCACAATTTATGATGATGATTATAACTGCTTTCATCATCACAGAACCAGGACATGTGGATAATGTATAGATGCTCTTGCTCAGGGAAATGTGTCCACTTTAAGAAGATTATCACTGCTGTAGTTGCGCGTACTGAGCATGTTGCATTGTCACTGTGTACCAGCCACCATCATAGGTTGAGGCAAAGTCTTTCTTACATTTACGTGGGTCCAAACATTCAAATGGTTGTAAAACTCTGCCTTGGCAATTTACTGACAAACAGTTCCTTTAATACACACACATTCCAACTAACTGAATCTCAGTGTAACATTGTCACCATCATCACTGATTTCACATATCAACTAATACTAAATTTTCAGATTCAGTTATTATGAAAGTGATAACAACATGCAGCAAAACATTTTCCTTGAATTTATAACTGTCATACATCCAAACTGTAAACGGCTACATACGATTTCTTATTTGTGCACTTTAGGTTGTTTTGTTTTGGTACACAAAAGCAACTAGGGTCATATGCTCCCCTTGGTGAGAGGGCCGAGAAGAGGTCATCCAAGTCGCTGGGAGAGGATTAATTCCCAAGAGACTGTTCCCATGAAGGGTGGACCAATGGTGACGCTGAAGTGACACAACCTGCTGACAGACGGCAACACAGAGATTATCGGAAGGAATGGAAGAACTAGTGGGCCAAGGTACGAGGGCTGCAACCTTGGCTGAAGTGTCAACGGGCTCATTCCCGGTCAGATCGACATGACCAGGAACCCACAAAAACATCACAGTGGCTCCATCAAAAGTGAGCAAGTGACAGCTTTCCTGGACCCATTTCACTAAGAGATGGATGGTGTACAGCACACAGAGGCTCTGGAAAGCACTAAGAGAGTCTGAGCAGATGACGCAATTGAAAATCCTTTGTCACCGTGTGTACTGCGTGGCCGGATACAGGGCGAGGAGCTCTGCTGTAAATAATTAGCAGTGTTCTGGAAGCCGATACTGAAAATTGTCGGCACCAATGACGAAAGCACACCCGACACCATGGTCCATCTGAGAGCCATCAGTGTACATAAAGGTACTATCATGAAGGTCCGTGTGAAGGCTGTGAAACTTACAGCAATAGAACAAGGCTGGAGTAGTGATCTAACAAAGAAAATGAAGGCCAAGGTGAACAAAGACTGCCACACAAAGACAAGGTGGTGAAAGGTTCACACCCATTTGGAAAGTGGCAGGTAACGTGAAGTTAAAGCTGTGGGAGCAAGAGCCAAAAGCTAACTCCAGGAGGTAACAGAGATGAGGGACGCACCCTATACTGGCGATCACAAGAATCATTGTAGGAGATGGCATAGCATGGGTGGCCAGGCATGGCAGAAAATTGGCATGCGTATCTGCTGAGGAGAAAGGCGGTAAGACAGCAGTAGTTTGGTAGATTCTGCATACAGACTCTCAACCAGGCTAGTGTAAAAGGCACCAGTGGCCAAATGGATGCCATGATAATGGATAGTACTGAGACATTGTAAGAGAGACAGATGTGCAGATGAATAAACAAAACACACACAGTGTAGTTTTGAAAGTGCTGCTGAGGACAAGGACATTGAGGGACCATGTATAGTGGGCAGCCATGTAAGAGTAAGGACAGTGGAAGACACTAATTGCACCACCAAAAATTCATACAATCAGTTTTGACAGTGGAAAAGCAAAAGCCATTGTTGATGCTCCATGAGTAATGACGATCGAGACATCGCTGATGACCCCGACAAGAAGACAAGTCCATGGAGAACTGCAATAAATCACAAAATAGTCAATGAAAAGGGAGCCGGAGATGCCAGATGGGAGACAGGCTATAACACAGTTAACAGCGATAACAAAGAGGACGACGCTCAGGTTGGAACCCCTGAGGCACACGGTTTTACTGGATAAAGGTGTCCAATAAGGCAGAACCTGTAAGTTCCTTGAAACCTTGGTCTCTTCAAAATTCCTGAAGGAAATGAGGCATGGGGCCATGAAAGCCCCACGTGTAGAGAGTACGGAGGATTCCATTCCTCCAGCAGGTGTTATAGATTTTCTCCAAATCAAAAAACACAGCCGCAGTCTGGTATTTCCACAGAAAATCATTCATGACATGGGTTGACAAAGTGATGAGATGGTCAACTGTAGAACAGTGTGGTTGAAATCCACACTGTGTAGTAGTTAACAAATTGGGACATTCGAGCCACCATACCAGCCAGGCATGAATCTTTTTTTCCATCACCTTGCAACCGTAGCTGGTCAAAGAAACTGGGGGATAACTAGAAGGAAGGTGTTTGTCCTTACAGGGCTTAGGTATAAGTATGACAGTGGCTTCATGCCAGCATCTGGGAACGTGCCCTCAGCCCAGATGTGATTGTACATATGAAAGAGAATGTGCCTGCCCACAAGAGAAAGGTTCTGCAACATCAGAATGTGAACATCATCCGGCCCTGGGGCAGAGGCTTGGGATGAAGTGAGAGCATGATCTAGCTTCCTCATAGTAAAGGCGACATTGTAGCACTCGCGATTCTGAGAAGAGAAGATTATCACCCGAGCCTCCTCCACTCTGATTGAGGAAGGCAGGTTGATACTGGGCGGAGCTCGAAATCTCCATAAAATAATGGCCTAAGATGTTGGAGATAGCAATAGGGTCCACTATGACATCATCAGCTATTGTCAGGCCAGAAATTGGGGAACGGACCTCGGTCCCAGAGAGCCATCGGAAGTTGGCCCACACAACAGGAGGGAAAAGGTGAAGTGAGGAAGGAAAATGCAGACGGCAAAAGCTTGAAACCAGGTAGTCAGGGAGATGGGTTGCCTGTGATCATTATCCCACAGAACAGCATGAACCCCTCCCCTACCCTACCCCCCCCCTCCACCCCATGAGATAGAATGCCATTCTTAGTGGGAAGGTCAAAGCAGACCCGGTAGAGATGTGAGAGCTCTAAGCAGTCATGAGGATGCAATTTGATTCCTGAAGGCAGAGAACAAGCGGCAGCTGCAGTTCCAAGAGCAGCCGTAAGTCCTCTTTTTTGGATCAAAGATTGTGCATGTTTGACTGGAGGAGAGTCATAACAAGGAAAGGGGAACAGGGAAAAAATGAAGGGGTATCACCTCGGCAGCTGCTAATGCCAGCCTTCGAAGACTCACTGCTACAGGGTGCGAACACTGGAGGATTCTGCTCCATGAGATCTACATAGGCGTCGGCACTCTCCTTCTGTCAGTGTGCAGAGTCCAGGGCAGAGAAACAGTTGGCGGTGTGCACCAGTGACATGGGTCAGCCGGGTGAGAGTATCACATGGTGACACGGTCGAACAGGATCTTCAAGTCAGCAAAGGAGAAGACCATTTCCCTTTGATTTCTTGGAGTCTTTCCAGTTGGCAGAGGAAGACTCAGATGTTTATTGGCTGGAGGGACATAAGTTTTCACGAGAGCATTCTTTCTGTCCTTTCCATCCTGCTGGTTGTGTAGCAGGTGAATTTGCCCCATGAGGTGAAAGTTTGGTGGCTTGTTGCACAGCTGGAGAAGGATACAGGGATGCTACCAGAACACTAGGTGATTTTATAACCGCGGTGCTGAATTTGATGACATATGCCTGCGTGGCCATGTCTTTCATGGAGCGAGATGTAGCAAGAACAGTACTGTAAGTGCTAGACGGTAGAATGCAGGGTTTCCAATTACCCAATAGCTTACGAGTGACTGGTAAGGCACTTTTTTCTTCGCCTGGATCTTCAGGACGCCCCACCCATTGAGATGCAAGGGACTATCACAGAAGGACGCTGCATGGCCGCCATTACACTGATACAGCAGGGAGGAGGATGAGGAGGACGAGGAGGAGGAGGAGGAGGAGGAGGAGGCAGACAATCACTCTCCTGGGCATCCCTACCACAGGTTACACATTTGGCCGAGTGTTGACAGGACATTTGAATGTAGTTGTAATGATGACACTGATAACAGCACATCAGGTTCGAAATGTATGGTCAGATTATGATAACTTCATAGCCTGCTTCAATTTTTGATGGAAGCACCAGTCTATTGAAAGTGAGTAAAAGGGTGCGTGTGAACACTAAGGATGCATCTACCTTTTTCATCGCCTGATGCACTGCAATCATGCCCTGATCAGAGAGGTATGCTTGGATTTCTGCCTTGGTCAGATCATCAAGCAGCCTAGTGTAAATATTTGAAGAATTCAGTGTTCGATGGGCTAGACATGAACATTATAGCCATGGAGCAGCAAAGCTGCAAGAAGTTGTTGTGCTTGAGAATCAGACATTGTCTCCAAAAGGAAAGTGCCATTGTGTAAAGTAGAACAGGATTCCACAGGGTCAGGAATTGCATCATCACCTTTCTGAATAATAAACGGATTTACCATCGCAAAGGACTGACTGTCTTCAGTACTTGAAATCATGAGGAACTCCGGTGCAACTGGGACTGTCTTTGAATCATTAGTTTCATTCTGTTTGCATATATTAACATTGACTGTGAAGATAATTGGCTCAGCTCATTGTGAGAAAATCCCTGAGAACTGCCAGTGTCTCCGATGGTGTGCTACTTCTAGCTGGGGGTCTCCCTCAGAGGGTAAAGCACCCGCTTTAGGGGTTTGTTCACACCTCAGGTCACACCTCCCAAACACCTGACACAGGGACCAATCAGCAATTTGGGAAGGTAGCAGTTCAGGCAATCACCCCTCCCTGGGAGCTGGTCTGTACCAGGGGTTATGTGCGAACCCTACCTGTTCTACCTGTTGATCCGGTGCTGGGAATCATGCGTTACCCAGTCACCTCTTATGTGTCAGGTGCATGGGCCGACCTTCAGGAGTGCATGGGGAGGAAGAACTAAAAGAGGAACCTCAAACGCCGAAGCAGAGGAAGGGCAGGAGAAGGGGAATGGGGAAAAAAAAGGAATAAAAAACAGTGGAGAGGCTGTTCTAATGTCAGCTACTAAAAATGCAGAACACATTCCCAAAAACATGCCAGACAGGTTCCCCAAGGGAGGGGAAAAAGAATAGCAAGAGGATAGACATTCAGCACGGAAGGGAAAAGATGAAGCAAGGGTTGGGACCCCATGGTAGCCATGCACAAACCTGCCAAAGAGTGGAGAGCACCCTTGAGGGCCCACCTTAGGTTATTAGTGTCTTTATACAGTGGCCCGTCTCAGCCACTCACACTGTAGTAGAGTTTCCTCTTATGGGTGTTATGTTCAGACAGGGTGAACCTGTCACATTTAACAGATACTCAACTCCAGCAGCATTTCTTTACATTTTGGTACCTGATATCCCTGTTGTCTCTCGTAAGAGAGATCAGCTGCATTTTCTCTGATGTTTCAGAAGATATTTGAAATTTCGTTTTTGAATTGTGCAACTGGAGTTAGCCAAAACAATCACTGTTTATCATGTCTTTCAAGCAATGCCCACAGTCAACAGAAAGCATCAGTTTGTTTCCCATAACAAACAAAATTATTTTTCAAACAAAATTATTTTTAAATCAGAATTTTGCAAGTCCATTCAACAGAAAGCTCTCAATTAGTCTAGACTTAGATTTGTTTTTTCATTATGTATTAACCTGACAGTAAAATATGAAGAATAAATCAGCAATCCAGCAGCGAACTAAAGCTCTGCATGCTTGGCAATAGCAGTCAGCTCTTTGAGCTTTACTGTCCCCATTAATACATATAAATGAGCCGATATCCGGCAGTTCTCCTGTGTTTTTATGGAACACATAAAATACTGCTTTAAAAATAATTTTGTTTGTAATGGGAAACAAACTAATGCTTTCCATCAACACTGGTCACTGCATGAAACACATAGTGAGCAGTAATTGTTTCAGATGACTCCAGCTACACAATTCAAAAACAAAATCACAAATATCTGCTGAAACACTAGAGAAAATGCACCTGACCAGTCCCAGGACAGATATCTTATGCATCAATGTGAGACCCTGACCAGTCTTAAGAGACACACCTTATAGCTAAATGTTTTTGAATCCATGAGAGACCATTTTTGATTTCAAATAATACAGGCAATCGTTTCAACTCGAGTGTGCGTGATTTACAAAAATCATGCAAGTGGTTATTTTTCTTTTGTAAGCTATTTGCACATGTAATAGGGGCAAGGAGTTCCAAAGTGACTCCTATAGTAATGAGTTAAGTTTTACCACTTCATTAAGGATTTATTCAGTTTTTCCGCAGCTCTGGAGTGCCGTTTCTCGAAATTTTTGGAACATGGTCATTTCTAGTAGCAACCATAATAAAGAGGACCAATTTGCTTTCACTGATCACTTAATGAGTCTGAGCATACAACGAATTTCACCAACTGGATATATTTCATCTTCTCTAGTGCCCCAAGATCATGTTGAATTCACTGAACACAGAAATTCATTTGGAAGATCGATACTGAGGTCACAATCAACGAAAACAGCAGACCAGCCAAGATGTCCCTTGCCTACAATCATCAGTGAATGCTGATACATAATTGCATTAATCATTTAAAATTTCATAAAACACAAAATTAAAAACATATCTAAAATTATTTTCATGTTCCAAACTTGAGTTTGGGTTGGTGAAATGAGACCATGCTTTAGGCTTATTGCAAATGCCCTCATTAATTGTGGACAACTGAAGACAATTTGTTCCACAAAAGTGCAAGATTCTCAAACAGCAGGCAACCTTTTGACTGTTGCCACTGGATGAAGTCTTTGAACACAAGCTAGGGTGTGGGGTTGGTTCTGTGGAAGACCGAGACCCTCGTGATAATCAGTCATCTTGAGCCTTATAAAAGTGAGCAGAGGTGCCTTGAATTTTGAGGTCACAGATCCTCTTAACATAATTCCTTTTGTGGCTCTCTCTCATGTCAATGGTAACTTCATGAAAATACATCAAGTAGGTGACAGCAGAGTAATGCAGTGTGTTATTTACAACTATAGTCACCCATCATTTGGCCCTATCAGAAGTAAGGTTATCCTTAGGTGAAAATTATACCCTTTTAACACAGGGTACAAGCGAGTTTAAACTTTTCCCTGCAAATTTAAATACATGGTTCTACCACAAACTGAAAGTTTTAGCCCACCCATGTGCCTTGAACCCATCAATTTCCATTGCAGTACAGCAGCAATCCAGGCAGTGAAGTTCTTTATCTTTCACTATACCATCCTGCCAAGTTAAGAATCTAAAAATATGATGAAATGGCTAAGGGGCAGGGATGTACACTCACAAGGACTTCATAATTCCTAGTATCTGTTGAAATGCCATTAGACAAATCGTAAAAAACTACCACTGAGTGGCATGATGGTCTAGGACTCTCACTTTCTTGTTGTTTTGGTCTGTAGTCTGAAGAATGATTTGAAACAGCTGATCATACTAGTCTATCCTGTGTGAGTCTCATTTATCTCAACATGAAGATTGCAACCTACATCCACTGACGAACGTGCTTGTGGTAGTCAGATCCCGGCTTTCTTTACAATTCCTTTACAGTTATTATCTGCCGTTACCAAAATTAACTATTTTTTGATGCCTCAGTATGTGTCCTGCAGATCAATCCCTTCATTTAGTCAAGTTTTACTATAAATTTATCTTTTCCTTGATTTGATTCAGTACCTTTTCATTAGCTGTCTCTGACCTATTGATATAATATTCAACATTCTCCTATAACATCATGTTTCAAAAGCTCTTATCCTCTACTTGTATCTATTGTTTAGCATTGAAGTTTCACATATGTATAAGACTACAATCTTTACAAATAGTTTCAAGTTTTAAAAAAATACTTCCTCACACTTATAGTTATACTGAACTTGTGACTCAGCCTGGCTACACACGAGTAGCATTAAGTATTTATGACCAGACGACTTGAATGACCCAGCATTTTTTGTTTGCAGGTCACTGCATAGAATTATCAATAACTTTCGGAGTCCAACGTTAAGTAACTGAATGTCGTGGCTTTCATATAACTTATGCAATGTTAACAACACGTGGCAGAAAAGTTGGCTGGAGGCAAACTTAATTGGCTTTTGGAGTGACATCTCATGGCAATGATGGGAGCACATCGTGATGTAAGTAATATGTTTACAACCAAAGTAAATACCGTATGTGAATCACATGTTTATGTGTGATATTCAGTATGTACTGGAGGTTGGCTAAGGTGGCACAGATAAAAGAAAAAATACAGATGATATACATGTACAGTGCACATGTTTAGCTCAGTCACAGCACTCTGCTTGTGACGCTTAGTATGCACTGTGATGCACTGCTGAGACTCATTGCTGCAATTCTTTGCTGTGGACTTTTTATGGCAGAATATTTTGCCATGCCACACAAATAATCATTTATAGGACTGATTCAAGGAAGGCAGAAAGAGAAAAGTTGAGTCATCTGCTGCACTGCTAAAAATACACACTGTATACAAACGAAGCAAAGTTGCTGAAGTACTTGTTTGGAAAATGTTCTGCTTGCAGCATAAAAAATAAAACACCACATATTCTGAATTCACGTGTTTTCACTATGCTACTGTTCTCAAACAATTCCAGGGAGATCACTGGTTAAAAACATTCGATTAGTTCAAGTTTTAAGTCTCACGTCACAGCCTGGTTATCTTTCCGTTACTGGTCATATTTATTACAATACTTCAAAGCTGAATAACTCACTGCCCATTGTCCAAAGAATCTGCAGTGAATTAAGAGTGCAAATTGCCATTGCTAATGTGAGGGAAGCAGAAATTGGCAGTCTGAAATTTACATATTTCAAAACGAACATTTCCACATAACTGAGAGGTGAAGCTAGCTTAAATAGCTGAGTAAAAAATGTGACCCAGCTAAGATTCAGTCCCCACAACCTTCCAGCATCCAACCACATATTCTACTGCTGGACCAGCACATTTGATGGGAATTACATCTGGCTTGCTGCATTCTCCCTATTACATTTTTACAAGTGGATTTGCATGTACATATTTTTCACTTTTAGTATTTGCATTAGTCTGTGACATCATATTCATCTTTTGTGCTACTTTTTTTTCTTCCACTGTAGTAGCAAATGGTTATTTGAGGGTAGGTGCTTTTGTGCCTTAAATACTTTTCTCTCAGTTTGCTGTGTAGTACTCACTCAGGAAATTCAATTTCCTGGGTATTCTGCTGCACCTAGTAAAGTGGACAACTTTGAGACAAAGAGATAGATTACTGGGAGGTTGGAAGAGAAAGAACAGGACAGAGAGGATAATAAAGTGTAACTTTATTTTAAATAATAAAGCTAAAAACAGTATTACCAATATTTAATGAACCTCAATAAGAATAGCGAGACTTGTTTGAAAAATAAACAAAAAGCATTACACATAAACCATTTGAGTGTATGACAAAATGTGCTCACAATCAGAAGAAGAACTGCAAGAATTCTAAAAAGAGAATAAATTCTTTTACTCTTATCAGAATATTTTATTTGATTATTGTATGTGACAGCACTACTTTCAAAACATTTTGCAGCCAGTGCACTACCAATTATCCTATCCACCCTCACTTTCCAGATAAAATCAAAGCCTCAACTTGTTCCCTGTAGAAACTAAATTTTTATTTAATTGATCAGCAATGCTCAGAAAATCATTGGTGAATACTGTACATATATCTGATTTGTCAGTAACAGAAATATTTTTACTATGAACTGACTTTATGTCATTAACCTTATGCTGCTGACCAGACACTTCGTTCACAACTGACCATATGGCTTTAATTTTATCCTGTGAATTAGCTATTCTATTTGCGTACCACATACTCTTTGCCTTCCTAATAACTTTTTAAGCACCTCACAATACTGTTTGTAATGGGCTACTGCAACTTGACTGTGCCTACTTATATCAAAATGTTAGAATTCCCACTTTGTTCTACATTATATCCTTATCCCACTAGTCAGCCACTCGGGCTGCCTATTACTGCTAGTACGCCATTTACAACATTCTAATGGAAAGAAATGCTCAAAGGGCATGAGAAATGTGTTAAGGAAAGCATTATATTTATCACCTATGTTATTGACACTATAAACAATCTGCCACTCTTGTTCCTTGACAAGGTTTAAAAAACTCTATTGCTGTTGGATTAACTTTCCTACAAAGTTTGTAATTATATGTGACATTTGTTTGAGTACAAAAGCCTTTTAGTGTTAAAATTTGTGCATTATGGTCTGAAAGGCCAATCACCCTTTTACTAACAGAATGCCCATCTAGTAGTGAAGAATGAATAAAAATATTGTCTATGGCTGTGCTACTGTATCCGGGTACACTAGTAGGAAAAAACACAGTCTGCATCAGATCATATAAATTTAGGAAATCTACCAACATCTCTTTCTTGCTCCATCATATACAAAATTTATATTGAAGTCACCACATACAACTAAATTTTGGTACTTCCTACAAAGTGAATCAATAATCCCCTCTAGCTACAGCAGAAATGCTCTGAAGACAGAGTTAGGGGACCTATAAATAACAACAATTAGAAGTTTAGTTTCACTAAATTCAACTGCCCCTGCACAACATTCAAATATCTGTTCAGTGCAGTGCCATGATATGTCTACGGACTCAAATGGAATACTGTTTCTTACGTACATAGGCACTCCCCCACCCCGCAAGGATCTCCTTGACAAACAGCCAGCTAATCTGCATCCTGGTGAAGGAAGCCCCTGAATTGGCAAATTATTTAAGTGTTGCCCCGACATATCAATAATTTCAGAGTCAATATCTATAAGTAGTTCACTAACTTTATCTCTAATACCTCTTATATCTTGATGAAATACGCTAATTCCTTCTCTACTTGGAAACATGACATCCTTTGAAGGTGAGCTCTTAGAGGTACTTCCTTTAAACATTTATACCTCCATATACCACCAATTTCATCATGTGGCAAGATAAAATGGTTAATCCCTTAATTCTCATCCCCCCACCCCCATACATGAAGGCATGTCTGCACCCAGGCAAACACATCCTGAGAAATTTGTGTTTATGATTTATGCACAATAATAATGTAAATTTTGAACACCTTTTTCCCACTTTATTAATTCCCAACATTTCTGCATCTGACATGGACCATACCATTCCATTTTAATAACTCTTTTTACTACAGTATTTCTGTTGGAAGGGGCTCATCCTCTGTCATGTCACTAAATTTTTCTATTTTGGTGAAACTTGTCACGGTGTAAGTACACAATTCGAGGTAAAATTACAGTAGTGTACAAGTTCTGCCACTGCTAAGCAATGAAACCATCTTGTTTCTTTTTTCCATACCATTTATGGTGCAGAAAACCAGGATAACAAAACAAGTAGGCTGCCTAAAAATAAGTCTTCAGTTTGCAAATACGTCGTACTAACCTTGAAATTTTCAACTGTTTTCTCACAGGTGCAGCACTTCCAGTTTTTTGAATTATCCTTCCATTCTGCAACTTTACGTAGTGTTGGACTGTTAAGTTCTTCACATATCTGAAACATTAAATTATACAATCTCTGATGCTATGCTGTCAATATTTTGAAATGTGAAACTAATTTGTGACTTAGTATTACAGCATCTATGAAAATATGAATCTGATATAGTTACAAAATAAACTCTGAATCAAATTATTGTTGCCAAAAATAACTCCTGCATTGCAATCAACAAAGTCTTTGTTTTCATAAAAATGTTTTTCAAGCACCAACCCTCCCAGAAATGTGTAATCAGCTCATTGCTCGTACACGTTCAACATGTATTGTGTTTCTCCAATTCCCCTCCTACTTTTTTTTATGTGCATTCTTCCTGACAAGTACTTTAATTTGATATGGAAAATCGTGTCAATAATGATTAACACTTCTTTGGTTTTAATACCTTTAACAATTTAACTGCAAGTTTGATTAAAACAGCACAGAAGAAAGAACACTCACGTATTCATGTACACACAACAAATGAATTTTTACATTAAAATACATAATTGAATAAAGTACTACTAAAAGGTTTAAATGGCATAACTATTCACCCAGCAAACTTTGTCATCTGAATATGACTCTACATCCAAGAAAACCTTCTGTGTGCTCCCTACCAAAAAGTCCTCAATCCAGTCAAAAATTTCACTTGATACCCCATATGCTCATTCTTTTGACAATAAGCATAGGTGGGCCACTGAGATGAATGATTTCTGGGAATCAAGAAATACTTCATCTACCTGATTGTCTTGATCCAATGGTTTCAGTATGTCATGTAAGAAAAGTGCAAGTTGTTTCCACATGATCAGTGTTTTTGAAATCCATGCTGGTTGGCATTGAGGAGGTCATTCTGTTCAAGATACCTCATTATGTTTGAGCTCAGAGTATGTTCTAAAATTCTGCAACAAATCGATGATAAGGATATGGGACAGTAGTTTTGCAGATCAGTTCTAATACCCTTATTGTAGATGGATGTGACCTACCTACCTACCTACCTACCTACCTACCTACCTACCTCCCTCCCTCCCTCCCCCCCCCCCCCCCCCCCCAGGGATCTACGATACATTACTATCAGAAGAAGGGCTAACTCAGCCACAAATTCAGTATAGAATCTGACAGGGATTCCATCGGCCCTGAAGCTTGTTCAACTTTAATGATTTCAGCTGTTTCCCATCATCACTGACACTAACACTTACTTCATTCATCTTTTCAGTGGTACGGGGATTAAATTGGGGCAATTCTCCTGGGTTTTTCGTTATAAAGGAATATTCTGCTACAGTAGTCACTGAAGGCATCATGCATTGCTCTCTTGACAGCTAAACATGTTTCATTCAGCATTTCTCTATCTATAGCCTTATGCTTTGTTTTACCTATACTATGCAGTAATCTCTGTTTCTTTTCCGTGATGTATATCATGGAGGTTCCCTCCCATTATGAACTGTTATACTGGGTACATGTCTATCCAGTGGATGGTTAACTGTTCTTTTAAACTTGAGCCAGAGTTCCTCTACATGCTCGTGCCCTTTGCTGAATGTTTCAAGTTCCTCATTGAGATATGACACTACTGATTTTTTACATTGTTTACTGAACATATCTATCTTTCTTCTTGTTTTAGTTGTACTTTGCACTTTGGTAATCACTGCTGCCACAACTACATCATGGTCTCTGATACTAGTTTTGATGTGGAAATTCTAAAAAAGGTCAGGTCTATTTGTTGCCATTAGATCCAATATATTTCCATCACAATTGGGGTTCCTAACTATCTGTTCTAGACAGTTTTCAAGAAGGTATTTAGCAAAGTTTCACAGGATGTCTTATCATGCCCACCACTAACAAAACTGTAACTTTCCCACTCAGTTACTTTTTGGATGACTGAAGTCTCCGCTGATGATGGCAGTATGATTGGGGAACTTACGTACAAGTGAACTGAGATTTTCCTCTAAAGTTCATTTTATGCCCACTCATAATACTGAGTCTTTCTCGAACAAACTCACATGTAGCTTCAATTTCTATCTCGGTGGATTTGAGTTTTTTGTCAACTGCAACAAATACACCATTTTCATTTCCCTCGCAAATCTCACTGCTACCAATTTCAGGTTTCAGCCAGCTTTCTGTACCTAGTATTATGTGAGCTTTACTGCTTTTCATGAGCACTTCAAACTCTGGTACTTAAATGGGAATGCTTTGGTAATTTATCATTAGGATTATCTGTGGGAGGCACTTCTTTCGATCTTACATTGATACTTCTGGATTTCCTACAGCTATTGTTATCTGGATTGGATGGAGAGCCACCTAATCAAAAAAACCTTTGTGTGCACCCCACACACAGTCAGCTACCTGAGTTGCAGCCTCTGATGTATAGTGCATACCTGATCCATTTACGGAGATCCTACAGTTCTCAACACTATGGCACAAGTCCTGGAAGTCACAACCAGAACCTTTGAAGTATCTGATTCAGGCCTTCCACTCGATTCAGAAACAAATGGCCAAGATCAATTCTGGGGATAATGCTGAAAATTGTGAGCTTTACTGAAACTCCATACACATGGCTAGTCTTCTCAACCTGCTCTGGCAGTCACTGGAATGACACAAGAATGACCTCAGAGCTCAAACAACAGCCATCACTTGTTCCAAATTGCACCACAATCTGCAGCTGGTTGCACTCTGTTCCCTCGACGATTGCTGGAATAGCCTCTACAACATGTTGAATGAGACCCCTAGGCATACACACTGACTGCACCTTGTGTCCTCCCCTGTCCCTTGCTGCCATTTCCCTAAGGGGTCCCATCATCACTCGCCGTCCATTTGAACTGCAGACGATTAACAGACTCCTACCCTTTTGCATTTTCCTTCTCCTGACACCAGACAAAACAGGTTTCCCCAAAACAAGTGAAGTGAGTCTCACTCACCCAGTTTCAGAAAAAGATAGCAGCTCAAACTTGTTGGTTAGGGGGATCCGTACAAAACCCTGAGTCCTCCCTGGTCCCCATCCATCCCGTACAGGACATCTAGATTACCATTGACAAGCCACTCACAGTCAAGTAGAAGAGTAATAATAGATCCTGTACTTTCTGCCAAGGATACAGGATCCACAGGCGAGAATAGTACTTGAGGCACCTCTGATACAGGTATCACAGTTACACAACACAACTCTCAGTATCTCTTCCGACACACCACCTCGCAGCAGCTGCCAATCCTTTGACAGTAGCCAGAGAGCAATTTCCAGCTGCTTATGAACATCAAACACCTCATCCCATGTTTGAGAATGTCATTCACTGTGGCGCTGCATTGTGGCTGATACAACGTATTACAAGGCAGTGAACAAATAACTTCAAATTAAGCCCACTTATTATCTTTTCTCTGCTGAGCTAAAAGGTTGCTAATTACTTTTAAGAATTGTGGCAAATACACAAAACAAGATTTCTGTTAAGGCAACACAAAAACCTGTGGTAAAAATTACTAGTGTCCTAAAATGTTTTGATGTTAATTATAGTGTAGGTTTTAGCAAACTCGAAAACTGAGTTAATTTACAATAAATACAGATAATGTATAGGGCTACACCTCTTTAAGGGAAAACTAGATGTAACACAATATGTCAGTCAGAAAATCTGCTTCAGTAACTAAATCACAAATGCTGATTTACTACAAATTGCTTGTAAATTATGCAAAGGACAATGGTAGCTTCCGAAAAGTCTCAAAAATTCCTTTTTTTTATTTGCGTTGATATACAATGAAATTCAGGGGTGATGTATTCTTTGGCTGAACTGTGAATCACAAATCCTGATTTGCTATGAAATGAATTACATATCCAAAACACTTGCACCAGTAACTTACAAAAATATAGTTTTTTTAAGTGTCCAAAAATTCTCAAAATAACGTATTTCTCACATAATTGCACAATGTAATTGGAGAACAATTATTTTGAATGAGGATAAGTCTACTGTTCCCAAAAACTTTAGAAGAGCACAATTAAGTTTAAGCCTACAATTGATAACAACAGTATTAGTTTATCACATCACTTGCGAATGTTTGAAATTTCACAACAGAACACAATACAATCAATGAAAGATTATGTAGAAGTGATGCAGACAGTAAAATACATGAATCTAGGTCTTTAAATTGGCACACGATCTTGTACACGTGGACTAACACAAAGGAAAATTCTGAAGTCTGCTTTTATATATAAATAAGTGTGCTTAATGCACTGATTTTTTACTTAGTTGATTCTGTGCACACTTCTACACCAGTGTGGTGGAGAAGAATACTGCAGCACACGTTTATCTCGATCAAAACTGCTAAAATGTACAGCATCAACAAAGCACATTTTCTGCCTGTTCCAGCTAATAATGCTTGCACAGTTCAGCATATTGAAGCATTGACCTTTAGTCAGTTAATGCACAACTCAGAGCAATAAAAACAGATAAAACAGCTGTACTTTTTTTGGTGATGCACTTGTGAAGTCCTGAGTGAGTGATAACACTGTTATGCCAGAGCACAAATCTTTGAAAGAATTTGCAAGTGTATTCCTACATGTGGGCACTGAATTCTCATTGAATCATTTTCCAGTCATGTAGGGGAGTGTTGGCAGTTTTTGAGTGCGAGGTGCTCGGAAGGCAGAAACCTTAGATCGTGGAGCCAGCAGCCAGCCTGAAATAATGTTCAATGAATGAAGGGGACTCTTATGCTGTTTTGTGTTTCTGGGTATTATAAAAAAAAATTGCTGCTAGCCAGCTGGAGGAGGAGAAGTGTATACATTTAAGTCCAATAGTTGGATCAAGGAATCTTCTTGGAAGTTGTTACAAAACTACAGAGCTTTAATAATTGATTTTGGAGCCACGAGAAGTTTAAATCTGTCTTGATTTAATACTATTATCAGTGCAGAGGTTTAATCCAAGTTCATCAATAAATGTTTCTGAGTGAACAACACCTCAGTTCAAAATGGTTCAAATGGCTCTGAGCACTATGGGACTTAACATTTGAGGTCATCAGTCCCCTATAACTTAGAATTACTTAAACCTAACTAACCTAAGGACATCACACACATCCATGCCTGAGGCAGGATTCAAACTTGCAACCATAGTGGTCGCGCGGTTCCAGACTGAAGTGCCTAGAACCGCTCGGCCACACCGACCGGCCAACACCTTGGGAACTGGAATGAATTTTGACTCTGTTGCAGCTTGTGTGCTGATTTGAAACTTCTTGGCAGGTAGAGCACGAGGTATTGGCGGAAGTTAAGCTGTGATGGCAGGGCATGAGTTGGATAGCTTAGTCAATAGAGCACATGCCTACCATAGGCAAAGGTTCAGGTTCAAGTCCCAGTCCAGTACACACTTCTGATGTGCAAGGATGTTTCAATATGTCAGGTACTGTATCTTGGTCACTGCACATCACAGAGTATGTGCATCCTGTCTGCATTTGCAAGTGGGACTTCACATGATGCCACGGAAGCTCCAAGGATGATTGAAAGAGCTGTTTCATGTATTTTGTTATTTTCATCAGAACCTAGATGAGGACCTCGTGGGTATGAAGAAAGAGTAGTTGTCACCATCTCATTTGGTGATTCTGAACAAAACATGTAATATAAAAATAGGTCTTGTTCTTAAGTTTCTGAGAAAACTAATGAAAAAAAATGGTCAATAGGACAAATGTAGATGTTAGTAGATAAAACATTATGATTTAATGGTTCGTTTAATTTGTACCCATTTTGCAACTCTAATAGACAGTTGCTGTGTTGCTGATCTGAGCTCATTTTATGGTCCTTTGCTTGAAGTCTGGAATTACCTTTGCAGAACCTGTAGACAAAGGTCATGGCACTACATTCTGCGTGTGTGAAGACTTGTGATAGTTTCACTACAATGACCTGTACTGTTTTGACTGTACATGTAACAACACTGTAGTACACTAGTGCAACTACTGTAATACTGAGTTGTGAGGTAAACAACATGTATACTTGCAGGACTCATTGCTCCACCATGGACAAATAAGTGCACATTGAAATGATTAGTAAAGACAACATTACATAGCCTAATGTTGCTCTGGTTGCATTCGCATCTGAGTGCTGGTGAAGGACATGTGACTGACATATGTGACTTCCAAACAGCTGTTTGTTAGATACGGTTAAGAAAAGGGGCAACACATGGAGCTTAAACAGTGTTAACCCATACATCCACATATTGCAGCTCTTACACTATTGCAATTATCTACAGAATGAAGAAGTTGTTGTTTTTTACTCATTAGTTACAATGTCGTGTATTAGCTACCGATTAACAATTGTTAAGAAAGTTGTATTTGTAACTATCCTACACTCTACTTCCATTGCTTTGCTCCTCTCAAGAAAACATTAAAAATATACCCAAATGTAATAGTATAAAAAACATTATCTCCAAGTACAAAAATATACACTCCTCCTTAGACTGAAGCATAAAGGATGGGCACTGACAGGGAAGACATGAGAGTTATCTTTTATACTCTCAACAACTATATATTCACATCAATACAGTTATACATGACATTGAAAAAGATGGTGTATAAAATACATACCTTTTTTAAAGTAAAACTGTCCATAACTTCCTGAACAGCTATCACAGAAAACCTGCAACCAAAAGTACTATTAAAGTAAACTGACAAATGTATGTTTAAATCTGTTATGCATTGCCAACACTGTCAAATGTTGGCTCTCTTAAGATAGCAATGTTATCAACCAAAAGCATGACTTACACTTTGCTTTAAAGGATACATATATGAGAATAATAAAATAACTGATAACCCAGAGGCACTGAGCTGATAAACTAACTACAGCAAAAATAAACTACAGGCAGCAGGGGGGGGGGGGGGGGGGTGTCTAGGGTTCAGAGAGAGGAAGCTAGGCACTAATTTCATATCTACAACTAACAGTAAGGGGGTGTCAATCACCATGACATAATGGAAGGTCACAGAAAGTAAATATACTTAGTTATTATTCCATGTAATAATTACGATCATTTGAACGGGTGACAACTCTCCCCCCCACTCCCCCGCCTCCCAAATCATTTTCCCTGTCAGAAGACTCCACACCCGAAAGAGGAAACAGGGAAGGGGTGACAAAACAGGCAGAGAGAGAGAGAGAGAGAGAGTATTCAGCACTTCTGGCATGTTGATTCACCACTCCATATCCCTTTAAAAGTGAATGAATGGTCTGGCCTCTCAATTACTACTTACACTCTTTAGTTTCTGCAGAAGGTGTGACAACACCACTTCTCGACAGTCAGTGTGGTGCTTCAGGCTGACTACCAGGCCATGTAGGGCTGAAAATTGGCTTGAATACCAACCTCCATCACAGAACTGGAGAGAGCACTGGAGAACCCTGCAGTGAACTAACTACCAAAGAAGGCAACACAGATACTGCTGGCTCTGCTAGAAGGGTGGAAGGACACGAAGGATATGGCAATGACACTTCATCCAATGGCAGTGGGGATGAGGCCATGTTCGTTGACAAAGAGGGAGAGGAGGCAGAAGGTAAGGGAGGTGGGTTGAAATCCGGTGGGTTGAAATCCATAGACTCAATCACAGCAGGTGGAGGTGGTAGTTTCACCGGGGCAAAATGGGGCAGGCGATGGTAGGAAGTCGGAGGGCACGGAGTGGATGGCAACAGTGAGGCACGATGCTGCAAGTGGAAGCCTCGTCTGGGAACAACGTCGCATTCAACGCTGTCATTCAGCTGACTGGAAGGCTGCAATGCCAAAACACCCCCAGCGCAAGGGCACAACTGGTTGGCATGATGAGTCGTGCTGCTCTCCACAGACATCCATTACGAACAACTGCCATCCATTGTGGCCCACCACAACATCCGGCAGCCATCCCAGCCACCAGCCAAAGGATCAGGCCCAAACGGCAGCCTCAGCAGGGAAATGCAGTGGGCCAAGGAGGTCTGTGGCATGTGACTTAGGATGCAATAAATCAAGAAGATGCTGTACCTGGCTCTCATGCTGGATTGCACATGTTGACCAGGCATTCCTGGTACATAGCCAGAAAACTTGACAATGCATCAACACAGGAATGGGTAGACATGGACTACTACATCTGGGTCTTGAATGTAAGCTTAAAGCACTCCACCTCCGAGTTAGAAGCCGAGAGAAATGGAGTGGTAATCTGATGCTGAATGCCACTGCAGATGCAAAAGTGTTCAAACCCTCACAACAAAAATTGCCTACTGTTATCAGACAGTAGAATGCAAAGGGATACCTCAATGGAAAAAGTAACTGAGCATGCACGAATGGTGGTAGAAAATGACGTGGACGACAGCTTGTCTATGCATACGAAATTTGACAACGTATCTACAACCAACCACCACATGCTGCCCAAAAAGGGACCCATGCAGTTTACATACCAAGGATGCTCTGGGTATACCCAAGGAGAGAACTGGCACAGTGGTATGGTCCAGTTCTGTGCACAAGCCCCTCAAGTCCGCATCAGATGTTTGACATCACAAGTCTTTGTCCAAGTTATACCCCAGTGTGACACATGCAGCAACTGGAGAATGCAAGGATGCAGGGGACAATCACTCAACTGCATTGCTCCTCTGTGGCAATCATGAGGACCCCAAAGATAATGCTGAGTCAAGCACAAAGGAGAAAAAAGTATGCCCGCACTGGATACGCAACCAATGAGACGTGCTCCAGGCAACTCATCTGGACCACTGAAGCCATTTTCTGGAAAAGTGCATCAACCACCGGGGCAGTTGTGACCTCTCATGCTGTCAACAGAAAATCTGACAGGGTTTGCTGCAAGCCATCATCCAAGGTAAACACAAGAGCCTCTTGCTGGTCAAACTCCAGCGCATCAGTATAAGCATGGTGGGTGGTGGAGCACTAATGAACGCTATAAGAATAGCTGCTGAGAGAGAGGGTCTACTGCTGCAACTAGTGGACAGTCCTATCTGGGAACTCAGAATGAGGACCAAATAAGGAAACCAATAGCTTGTGATCAGTGATGAGGAGGTACCTCACCTCATACAGGAAAGCGTGGAGCTTTTTGGCCCCGAAAATAACAGCTAGTGCCTCCTTTTCCACCTGTGAATAGTTCCATTGCACAGCAGAAAGTGTCTTCAAAGTGTAAGCACGGGCTATTTGGTGCCATCCAGGTTCCGATGAGACCAATGCCATACTAGTATGCATCACAGCACAGGTTTAAAGGGGTACTGAGCATAAGAGAATCCAGGCAAAGGGTACAGTAAAAACACTGCTTGAGAGACTGGAAAGCTCACTGGCAGTCCACAAGCCACACAAACTCAATGTCCTTCTGGCAGAGATGATTAAGAGTCTGCCAGATGTGCATATCATGGGGAATAAACTAAGCATAATGTCAAGTCTTATGCAAAAAAAGACTGGGTCTCCTTCAGATTCGTGGGCACTTGTAGGTTGATAATGGCCTCAACGGGAACAAGGCCTTGTTTTACTAAGCACATGACCCAAAAATGCACCTATGGATAGAACTTGCAATGAAGGCCATTCAGTAGAAACCACTAGAAAACTGACTGAAGATAAGCATCACTCAAGTTGATGCGGGGAAAAACATTGTTCCCTCCTCCCTCCCACTCCACCCCAACAACTTTGCCAACAACTCCACCTGCCACAGATTGCAATACAAATTCACGACAGATTGCGCATTGGCCATCTGTTCAAAATCAACACAGAGGCACACGGCACCTTTGGGTTTCTGAATTACCAGCAAAGGAGTGTCCTACTGACTCACTGAAATTGGAGAAACCACCCTGATCCTGCCAACACTGCAACTCAGCTTTTTACCTTGTAGCACATGGCAAAGGGAATGTGATGGGGTAAAAAATTTTGGGACCACCAGTGGCTTATGAGAAACGTGCCTCAAAATTTTCTGCCCAGCCCAAGGTACTCTCAAACAGTGGGCTATAGGATTGCAGTAAAGAGTCCAAATCATGAAAAGGAATAAACTGAGACAGTAAATGCACTTGTCCAAGATCTGAAAGCTGGAAACAGGAAAGGTATTGAGCCCAGAGATATTTTGCACCAGTGATAAATTGACCACTAATAATGTTAAGTTGCTGTTCAACATTCTTGTAATGCGCAGAGGTAGAGAATTGCCCTCTGAATGGAATGCACTGTTTACTGTAAGACACAACCTGACGGAGCAGTCATTGCAGCATCGGATACCCCAAGATACTGTATGTATCCCAACTAATGAGGCTGACTATGCTTCCACTGACTAATGTGGCTTCCACACATGGAGAGTCACAGCGACATGACAAATGACAGTCAGGGCAGGACCATTGGCTCACCCAACGAGTGGGAAGCGAATGACATTGAGGACTCGAAAAATCCTGCCAATAGGAATTACGATGCTGCAACTAGTGTGAACATGTCTTGCTCATTGCAGGTGAGGTCAGGCTGTGATGCAACACCTTGGCACTGGTGGTAACACAAGTTGACTTCGCTAGAGGTTTGGCTGCCTGGGGTATCCCATGGTGCATCAAGTGCTTTTTATCACACACACCCAGCTGAGCCACCTGCCAGTTATCAGAAAGGGCATTCCTTCCCACTACCGTAACCTCATGCGACTCTGAATTTTAGGCAATGTTGGCTAAAGAAGGATCGGACAAGGTCAATGCCCTAATCTGAATCTCGTAATCAGGAATTGACCCATCACTTCGTGAATTAGCAAGTCAGCATAAGAGGTGGCTAACCGGACACTCAAGACGACACTTGTGTGAGAGGCCATGCAAATCTGTGATCCAGGCCACGTATGACTGCCCAAAGTGATTGCGATGCTTGTTAAAATGCAACCATGCTGCTGCTATCACATGGGTTTGAGGACCGAAATACTGTCTGAACAACTGACGAAACTCGTCGAAGGATAGCTTCTTGGGCTCAGTTGAGGGCTTTAAAATTTGGAAAACTTCATGTAAACCCACACTGCTGGTCAACAACACGGTAGCTCTATCAACCAGATCAACAATATGCCTTACCAGACAGTGCAGCGAGAACCAGCACGGATAATTATCCCACTTTCTGGAGACTTATGGAAACTAGCAAATGACACAGGGTGTGGAGAAGAAAATTGACTCCCTGGGGAGACAAGGGTGTGGATTAAGTTCATATTCCGGGTTATCAGCACCTGCAGCTGCTCCTGTTGATGTTGCTGGTGCAACTACTGCTGGTTCTCCTGTAGGCACCACTGTTCCTGTCAGCTTTGTTGAACTGCCAGGTCCATGGTTGACCAAAGTGAACACCATGGAAAAAAAGAGGAGCAGCACACATGTAAGAATGTCCTTTGTTATCACTTTATTATCTGCAGAAAGTGTGAGAATGCTGCCACTCAACGTGGTTGGCATGGTACTTTACGCTGAAGGTGGCTTGGCAACAAACAGGGAACAGAACCCCATGAATGGGACTAACTTGCCGTGCAAATTGAAGTAAGGGCTGTCATGGGTGTCTAATGACCATGCACAGCGACAACTCTCAACACGAGCTCTAGACTATGTCCGCAGCAGTCTAACTCTGCAGGAGCACTGCCTGCTCTGTTCACTGCTGCTCGCAAGTAAACACTTCAGAGGGTCTGCCCATATGACGCGACATGTGCGCCCTCCATGGAAGGTTCCTGAACTACTCTGCTGTTCTACCAGTGCCAATTGATCTGCCTCCATTGGGAGGTCTGCTGTGGGGATACTAAAGACTTCTATCAGGTTTTTCTGTTACCACATTACTATGATAAAAAAAATGAAATAATACAGAAGAAGATGGCAACGAGGGGGCAAAAAGAGCAATCATGGAAAGGGAAACAACCTGTCAATTGAAGACAAAGTATTGCATAAAAAAGTAAACCACAATCAATTTTTGGCTTAAAGTCCACTAACTGCATTTTTTCCCCCTCCGAACAATAAGATTCCTAAAACCCTCATCAGACTCATTCTTCATTGATGACATCTTCATGGTCTGGATTGAGGATGAGGACACCCTATCCACATTCTTCCAGAACTTCAACACCTTCTCCCCCATTTGCTTCACCTGGTCCTACCTAACCCAACAAGCCACCTTCCTTGATGTTGACGTCCACCTCAAAAGATGGCTACGCCAGCACCTCCACACACATCAAACCTACCAACCAAACTACACCTCCACTTCAACAGCTGCCACCCATTCCAAACCAAGAAGTCTCTTCCATACAGCCTAGTCACCCATCGCTGTCACATCTATAGTGACGAGCGGTCCCTCTCGAAATACACTGAGGATCTCCTTGAGGCCTTCACAGACTGTAATTACCCTCCCAACCTTGTACAAAAGCAGATCTTCTGTGCCTTATCTTTATCGCCACCCACCACCTCCCAAAGTTCCACCGTCCAGCCACAGAGGTGCATTCCCTTCGTGACTCAATACCACCCAGTACTGGAGCAACTGAATCACATCCTCCACCAGGGTTTCAACTACCTCTCTCTGTGTCCTGAAATGAGGAATCCATCCCTCCTCTCCCACAGTGGTATTCCACTGCCCACTGGACATAAACAATATCCTTCTTCATCCCTACTCCAATATCCTTGTCCATCATTACTCCACCCCTGCTTCCAACGCCCTTGCCACACACTTGCCTCATAGACCTAGATGTGAGACCTGTCCCATATATCATCCCACCACCATCTACTCTACTCCATTCTAGTCACAAGCATCACCTACCCTCAACAAAGGCAGGGCTACCTGTGAAACCAGTCATGTGATCTACAAGCGAAGCTGCAAACACTGTGCCGCATTCTATGTGGACACGACAACTAACAAGTTGTCTCTGTGCATGAATGGCCACCGACAAACTGTGGCCAAGAAATGGCTGGATCATCCCATTGCCGAGCACGCTGCCCAACATGACATTCTTCATCTTAATGACTGCTTCACAGGCTGTGCCATCTGGATCCTCCCATCAAGACCAGCTTTTCTGAATCACATAGGTGGGAACTCTCCCTGCAATATATCCTAAATTCCTGTAACCCTTCTGGCCTCAACCTTTATTAGCATGTGTCCTTACCCCCTAGCCCCACCTCTGTTCCCATTCCAGCACTACACAAGTCCCCTATTCCAACTCTCCTTTTCCACTAATGCCCCCCCCCCCCCTGCCATCCTCTGTCTAACCTCCCTACTGCACCTAGCTGCCTTACCCTCGCTCTGTTTGCAAGTGGAACAGGAAAGAAAATGACTAGTAGTGGTACATTATACCCCTCGCAATGCACCATACAGTGACTTGAGGAGTACATATGTTGTCCACAAGCACCCATCGGCACGCACACAGTCAGGTGAAGGTAGTATAGGCTACCTGCCAGGTTACCCTATTGTGTGCATTCTGCACATGCATGAGCGACTTAGCCTGTCAGTGGGATCTACGTCTATATCTACATCTACATGAATATTGTGCATATCTCACTTAAGTGCCTGGTACAGCAGGGTTCATCGAACACCTTAACAATACTTCTCTATTATTCCAGTCTTGAACAGTGTGGGAATACAAAAAAACGAACACCTATATCTTTCCATGACAGCTCTGATTTTCTTTATTTTGTATGATGATCATTTCTCCCTATGCACATCAGTGTCAACAAAGTATTCTTGTATTCAGAGGAAAAGTTGATGGTTGAAATTACATGAGAAGATTCCACCACAACGAAAAACGCCTTTCTTATAATGATGTCTATCCCAAATTCTGTATCATGTAAGTGGCATGCTCACCCCTATTTCGGGATAATACAAAACATGCTGCTCTTCTTTGAACTTTGTCAATGTACTCAATTAGTCCTCGTAAGAATCCCAGATCATGCAGCAGTACTCCAAAAGAGAATGGATAAGCATAGTGCAGGCAGTCTCTTTAGTAGATCTGTTACATTTCCTAACTATTCTGCCAATAAAACACAGTCTTCAGTTTGCCTTCCCCAAAACATTTTCTGTGTGTTTTTTCCAATTTAAGTTGTCGATAATTATAATTACTGGATGTTCAGTTGAATTTTCAGCCTTTACGTTTGACTGATTTATCGTGTAACTGAAGTTTAACATATTCCTTTTAGCGCTCATGTGGATGATCTTTTCATTATTTAGGATCAATTGCCAATTTTTTACCATACAGATGCCTCTTCCAAATCATTTTCCAATTTGTTTTGATCTTCTGATGACTTTACCAGATGATAAACGACAGCATCATCTGAAAACAATCTAAGATGGCTGCTCAGATTGTCTCCTAAATCATTTATATAGACAAGGAACAGCAGACGGCCTATAACAGTACCTTGGGGAAGCCAGAAATCACTTCTGTTTTACTCGGTGACTTTCCATCAATTACTATGAACTGTGATTGCTCTGACAGGAAATGACGAATCCAGTCACATAAGTGAGACGATATTCCATAAGCACACGATTTCACTACAAGCCGCTTGTGTGGTACAGTATCAAAAGCCTTCTGGAAATCTAGAACTATGCAATCTATTTAAAATCTATTGTAAATAGCACTCGACACTTTGTGTGAGTAAAGAGCTAGTTGTGTTTCACAAGAACAATGTTTTCTAGATCCATGTTGACTTTGTGTCAACAGACCACTCTCTCCAAGGTAATTCATAATGTTTGAATGCAATATGCGTCCCAAAATCCTACTGCATACTGACATTAATGACATGGGCATGTAATTTAGTGGCTTACTCTTACTACATTTCTTGAATATTGGCATGACCTGTGCAACCTTCCAGTCTTTGGTATGGATCTTTGATCGAGCGAGTGGCTGTATATGATAAGTATGGAGCTAGCGCATCAGCATACTCTGAAAGGAACCTAATTGGTATACAGTCTGGACCAGAATAATTACTTTTATTAAGTGATTTAAGTTGCTTCACTATTACAAGGATATCTACTTCTAAGTTATTCATGTTGGCAGCTCTTCTTCATTTGAATTCTGGAATATTTACTTCATCTTCTCTGGTGAAGGAATTTTTGGAGGCTGTGTTTAGTAACTCTACCACAACTGTTGTCAATAGCATTTCCATTGCTATCACACAGAGAAAGTATTGACTGTGTCTTGCCAATAGCATATTTTACATACGATCAGACTCTTTTTGGATATTCTGCCAGGTTTCAAGACGAAGTTTTGTTGGGGGTAACTATTATAAGCATCTCACATTGAAATATGCGCTAAATTTTGAGCTTCTGTAAAAGATCACCAATATTGAAGATTTTGTGTTCATTTAAATTTCACATGCTTTTTTCGTTGCTTTGGCAACCGTGTTCTGCACCGGTTTGTGTACCAAGTTAGCTCCGTCATTTGTTAATTTATTTGTTATAAATCTCTTGATTGCTGTCAACACTATTTATTTGAATCCAGGCCACATCTGGTCTAAACATACACTGTTAATCGGAAAGCAGTGGAGATTGTCTCTCAGGAAGGCATCAAGTGAACTTTTATGTGCTTTTTTTGAATAGGTATATTTTTGATTTATTTTTGGGGATCTGGGGTTACAATATTTAATCTCACTATGACAACCCTGTGTTCACTAATCCCTGTATCTGTTTTGATGCTCATCATCAGCTCTGGATTATTTGTTGCTAAGAGGTCAAGTGTGTCTTCACAATCGTTTATTATTTGTGTGGGCTCGTGAACTAACTGGTCGAAATAATTTTCAGAGAATGCGTTTAGCACAATTTTGGATGATGATTAATGTGTACCTCCAGGTTTAAACTTGTATTTTTGGCAACATACTGAGGGTAAATTAGTCACCACAGAACTTTAACTGTATGAGTTGGGTATGTGTTTAAAATGAAACTCAAGTTTTCTTTAAGCCTTTCAGCAATTGTATCATCTGAGTAGGGGGGTCGGTAAAAGGATCCAATTATTATTTTACCCCAGTTGCCAAAATGACTTCTACCCACACTAACTCACAAGAACTATCTATTTCAATTTTGCTACAACATAAACTAGTACTAATGGTGACAAAAACGTCACTGCCAACAGTGTTTAGCCTGTCCTTTCTAAATACCATTATGTTCTTCACAAAAATTTTGGCTGAACTTATCTCTGGCCTTAGCCAGCTTTCAGTGCCTATAACGATTTAAGCATCAATGCTTTCTATTTGCACTTGGACCTACAACAATATACAACTGTTAAACCAATAATTCCTCTGTTCTACCTGCACCATTCGAGACTGAAGCCCTTTTTGTATTTCCCTGAAACCCTGTAACCTAGACGATTGTCCACTCCTAACCACACAGCCCCTGCTACCCATGCAGCCGCCTTCTGTGTGTAGGCAATTCCTGACTATTGAGTGGAACCTGAAACCCAACCACCCTATGGCACAAGCCAAGGAATCTGCAGCCTACACAGTCACAGAACCGTCTTAGCCTCTGATTCAGATTCTCCACTTGGCTCTGTACCAGAGGTCCGCAATCAGTCCTGTCAACTATGATGCAAACGGAGAGCTCTGCTTTCATCTTGCAAGCAAGATTGGCAGCTTTTACCACTTCTGTCAGCCGCTCGAAACCAGAGAGAATCTCTTCCGATGCAAAGTGACACACCTCATTGGTACCAACGTGAGCCACCACCTGCAGTTGGCTGCACCCTGTGCTCTTCATGGCATTTGGAAGGCACCCAGCATGCACATTGAGTGCACAATGACTTTCTTCTCCTCCTTTGCAGCCATGTCCCTAAGCGGCCCCATAACACACCTAACACTGGAGCTCTCAACTACAATAATCCCACTCTCTTTGATTGCCCGGATCTTGCAGGCTGAGAGGTTTCCTCTGAAACATGACAAGTGACTGTATCTGGCTGAGGGACAATATCAGCCACAGACAGCAGCGGGAACCTGTTTGTCACACTAACTGGGGAGGCCTTACGTGTGGTCCCCTTGGAAATCTCTCACCGCCTGCCACGCCCCGATGTGACCTCCCACTTGACCAGGGGTCAGTGCGAGCAGTAACTGGGCTGGCCACTGGTGCCCATCGTTCGGTGGAGTCAGATGTGCTGGACATCCTTGGATCCCCATGGCTGGCCCACAACAGTGATCCCCATCCACTGCAGTTTCAAGAGGTGTAACTGAAGACATCGTAGCCTGGAGCTGAGAGTGAAGTGTCACTAACTTGGCCTGCATCCGCACACAGCAATCACAGTCCCTATCCATACTAAAGATTGTTGGAAACTACACTACACAGACAAATAATGCCAATCAACACAGACTAAGGAGGTCTACTGTAGACACAAAAGGAAAATGCAAGAACTGTGTCCGATAAATTAAATTAATATGCAGAGATTCAAAAACTGAACCACCAAAGCACTCAGGTGAAACAAAATAATTCGCTCCTTATTATGTACTTGTAATACATCATAAAATTGGTTTTCTTTCTGACACAAATGAAAACCTGAGAACTGTGTCTATTAAATAACAAATTAACACGCAGAAGTTCAACAAATTAACTACCAAATGGAACAGATAAAACCATACAGTATGCCCCTGGTTAGGAACTTATAAAATGTCACACAATTCGTTACTTCCCTGTTGCTGCTTCAGTCTCGGCTGGCTGCTGCCTGATATCAGCCAGGGCAATGCATGCACTATAGCCTGACCGTCTGACCTGACTGCCTGCTTATCAGCTGTTTGCCCACTCCTGGCCACTGCTACCTACGGGTGCTTGGCTGCCCACAGACAGGCACTTGAGTAGAAACCATCTAGAGTTGTGAATACAATTAGCAAAAGAGAGATATTGCTGTTAACAGAGGTGGTAATATACACACTCAAAGGTGGGTTGCAGTATTGTCAAACAAAACCAAGCTGTCTACCTCATGGACTATGCTGTTGAACAGGGTTTGAATTATTAGTATCTACCAAACAGTCACATTCACCATAGAGTTTATGAAATCAATAGTGAATCTGTCCTGATTATGTCAATGATGAAGAGACACAAAACCAATAAACTTTAAGACAGCCACTGGGAATTTCAGTACTAACCTGTGTACACTACCAAGTTGAGCACAGAATATAGTATTAAAGCTCAACTCATCTGAAACACAAGCAGGTCTTTTTTGTCATTCTAGGCTCATAAGCCCAATATATAGCAAATATCTAACATAGTTAACCTTAAATGGTACAGGTATCAACTTCTGCCCCTCGGCAAAGGGCCTAGGAATAATAAGAGATGAAAAGATAAATTGGGCAGAGTACACAGGTGCAATTTGAAATGCCCTACAACAATATAAACAGCTCTTTCCTTTCAACCTGAGAAATATATTTGTACAAGCACTTATACTTTCAATTGTTCTTCTTCTTCTGCTTTTACGGCCTCATTGGACCACTTCAGTCAATCATTTCTGGTCCTCTTCAATTGTTCATTACAACAATGTTATCCTGCAAGTCATTCTCAGGAAAGAACACAGAATGCCTGTAACTGGTGCTTAATGCTTCCATTCAGTGTATCTGTGGTGTTCAACTTTGATCATATTTCACCACCTTATGCACAACAATCCTATCTATGGGCAGGCAAGTGCAGGAAATTCCATACATTGTGTAATACCCAATAATAAGAAATTTGTACATTGCCACAGAAGATGGCAAATATGGCTTTTAAAATTATCTTTGTCTTGTTTCAATCTCACTAGAAAGAACTTATGTTTAAGATCTCACACAGAAAGGACGAGTAATTTATACTCGAGCATCAGCAGTGTGTGTGGCAAATGCTATATTCATCCATAAGCATGACTTTTACTTGCAATCATAAGAAGAGGCAGTAATTTCTTCCATCCTGCAAGGCATGTTAAAATATATATGTGCTAATCATAAAGATTTAGTGGATGAACTGTATGATCAGCAACCACAGAAAATCTGAGGTAAACTAATATCAGTGTTACCTTATAGTGACTTCTATTAAATATGTACGTGTAATAATCGAACAATTGACTTTTTGTTAAGCATCAAATTTGCTGCAAAATTGGACATTCTAAAAATCTCCATGGACACAGTAAGAAAAATTATCCTATATACATTATTCTTCTTTTTTTTTATTGCAATATTTGCACATCGTATTTTTCTTGCGCCAGAAGGAAGACTGTTCATAGCACCAATTTAGTTTTAACAAGAATTCATGCTTTAATTCCAATACTGCAAGTAGTAATTATCTCTCATTATGTAAATTTCACGTCGATTTGTGGTAGCTGTTGGGCTGCCCCCCAGCACAGTTATTCCAAAACTGACCAACAGACTAATACAACATTCCATCTTCTCTACTGTCTTAGCAACATAATATGTCCCTCATCTCTCTCTTTGATCTTTTTTTTTTTTAGCTCTTGACTGAACAACACAGTATAAATATTCGTTTCATCAGAGCAAAATCCTCTCTGTCCCACTCCATTACTCTGCCATTTTTTGAAGTCCTTTTCAACAGCAGGTACCCAACTCTGGAGTGACCGCCCTCATTATATTAGGGAATTCAGTAACACCTCCAGCTTCAAAAGACAGTTAATGACATACTTACTGAAGCAACAATAATCAACAATAATGTCTATTTTTTTTGTAATGGCACTCCATTACATCATTCTTTCCAACCAGATCATCCTCATTTCAGCTTTTAGCTGCTGCGGTCTAACTAAATTCCGTGCTTCAAAACTTGTTATGTTAGAAATAGCATTTGTACACCCATATTTTAACCATCAATATCATTATTAATATCATGATCATGAGCATCATCATCATTATTATTATTATTATTATTATTATTATCATCATCATCATCATCAATATTATAGTAGCAGAAGCAGCAGAGTAGTAGTAGTAGTAGTAGTAGTAGTAGTAGTGGTGGTGGTGGTGGCGGTGGTGGTAGTAGTGGTAGTAGTAGTAGTAGTAGTAGTAGTAGTAACTTTATTAGTTATTAGTCAGTACTACTTATTCACATTCTCTCAACATACATTCACATAATTTTTAATTATATTAACAGTATTTTATTACTTTCTGTCATATGAAAATTATTTTTATTTCTCAGATAACCAAGGTGTAAAAAAAAGTACTGTACATGTGAAAGCCTGATCTGATGTTAAGAGAGAGCTCTAATCTTATCAGGTTAAATAAAAAAATAAAAATTATTTCAGGTAAAGTGAATCTTCACAATAAGGTCACAGTGGAAGCATCAAAAGCAGTGTAATGAATTTAGTCTTTATCAGACATCTAGCTTCAGTCTTGAAGCCACTGTCAAGTCAACACACAATTCATTAAATTCAAAATAAGGAGATTTTCATCCAAGCATTCATGCATTGGCTGTCATAACTGCAGACTATGGAATGCTGACTACGCAATGCATATATAACAACGTGACAAATTAAAAAGGTATGGCTAATACTATATACCATAAGAAGGTAGGTGGTTCTTTTCAACCGTATTGTGACTAGATACAAGAAGGGTTTCACAGGAGATTCCTAAAGCAAAACAAGAGTTTGGAAAGTGGAGGCACACATCTCGTCATACAGGATGAAACCCAAACCAGTTCCATCCACTAAAATGCTCCTGACAGTGGTGTTCTGGAGCAGAGAAAGTATGCTGATGGACTGTTTTGAGCAATGCAACCATCAAGTGATATTACAATGTAATACAAATGGCAGAGTACAGGCCACAATGAGCAATGCTGCATGTTGAGATATGCTGCTGATGTCATCTATGGCAATACTCAATCACCACCCAATGGCTGAACATAACAGCTCATTGCAGACATCCATTGAGGAAACTTTTCCTCAATCAGTTTACAGGCCCAATCTTACCTGATCTTATAACTTTTCCCTGCTGGTAAGGAATTCCAAGATGACGATGCAATCAAAAAAGATGTTAGTATTTGGTAATGACAAGAGGCATCATTCTTCAATATATGACAGGAAAATACACTATTTCAATATGAAATGTATCTCAACATGAACAATAGTTTGCTCTGTTCCATTGTATTTTGACACTCTTACTTGTCTGGAGTACTTTACTTTCTACATTCAGAATCATGTTAGTGACTCATACAATCCTTGACAGTGTGCAAATAATATTGAGCTAACATTGTTTACTGTAGGGAGACAAGTGATTAATTTTAGATCAATATTTTCTATAGTATCAACTTATTACATATTATTATCCCAACTATACTCTGTTCAACATAATAATAAACCTGACATAAACAGTGTGCCATGCATTCTTCCGTGATTGCTTGAATCTCATTGGATTTTGTTTCATGTGGAGCAGAAGCAAAGCTGTGACCAGTACAGTCAAGTGTGATCATAAGGATTTATTTTACGCTGAGTTACAAGCACAAAAACTGAGTGATAATCTGGGACAACAGCTTTACCGGTGCATTAAACTTGCACAGCACTAGCCAGCCAGAGGTCCAACTAACCTACAACGATGTGACCAGTTGCAGTTCAGACATAAAAGGAGACAAACAAAGAAACAATATGGCTTCGAATGTCATTTAATTTTTAAAGAGAAAGAAATAATATTTGGCAAAATCTCCAGCACTACTTTGCACTTCTTAGGTGACTAGACAGAAAGGATAAAATGCTCTTGTTCTCACCTGACATATTATTCTAATTACAAACAAGAGTGATGAAAATTTCTAACTTAAACACAGGGTAATTTTTCTGAGCGAGCTGTGTGTGATGCAAAGGCATGCTGCAGGGATTCACCATACTACTGAATACTGAAGCCACTGAAGATATTAATTACAGACAGCCGTCATATAATCTCTTAGCTTCTTCCTTATCCAAATCCAAGACATACCCTGATATACATTTCAAAGCAACTTCTGCTTAATCAGTAAAGATGAACTGTGACATGCAAATAAAATTTGACAAAGATTAGAATAAAGAAAATTTGTACTCCTTCATGTGAAGCAAGTAGGCCTGTTCAAATAATAACATGGAGTCATGCACTACTTTTTGTAAAACGAAAGACAGTTGGTCATGAGAGCAAATGGCATCAATGACACATAGTGAAATACGAGTATGATTGGGGCAGGCACAGAATGCAGGAGGAGCACCAAATGAGTAGTGATTTTAATACATAAATTAATCTTTTTGACACATTATGCATGTTACCAAAACTAGCAGCAACATTACTGGCTACTTCAAAGCCGATGACTGTATGGTGACCAGTATGTTTGGGAATTCTGTATCTTAAATGGAACAAGAATCTCCATAGATTCACATGGAGATTTTCGGAGGAGTCTTCTCAGGGTCAACTATCTCCTCTCTTGCTTACTGATCCTAGAGCTAGAGCCTTAGATGAATGTTTTGTCCAATCCTTCAACAGCTCCATTTCCTCCTATCTTTTTGCTGTTTTACTGAATGAAGGATGTCATATTTCTGAGGACTGTTTGTTTCCTGAAGAGTTCTTCACAAGGTCTTAATCTGTTCATACATGTTCACACAAGTAGCTGTGAGTTTGATGTCTCATTAACAGAAAACGTATCACATTGCACATGAAAGCACGGAGCATGTTCTGGCTGCAACTTTTACTTATCTTGCCTCAGTAACAAAATCTTAGTATTGTGTGTCTTCGGAAAACTACACTTGCTGTAATTGAAAAGTTGCAGGCTCTAATGATTTTGACTACAATGCCTTGGCAATTGAGCAGATTTCATCATTCACAGGGAAGCCTGAATGTGGAAACATTTTTTGGACTAGCTTTACGCACAATCTTTAGGAAAAAAAGCCAACAATTTTACTTCAACTATTACAGAGGTCAAATACAACAAAGGCTAGTTTAATATTCCAGTTAAGGTTTTGGGAAGGGTAGACAGTTTTTGCATATATTGACTATTTTGTCGAGCTTATGCAAGTTCACAACTGACTCAGAGAAAGGGAAATATACTGAAAACTGTATAATTTCAAAACAGCTTCTGACAGCATAAATTTCTCTTTTATTGTACAACTGATTTTGATCCACATGCTCATGATTAGATATGTCAGTCTCACTAAACTAGAATATAAAATATAAAAAAACTGCGTCCAAGACAGACACTGTCGAAAGCCATAAAACATAATAAAATGTTATGATGATATGTTTAAGAACAGTTTTCATTGTGTTTTATATCTTTCAACTATGTTCATCTTGGCTACAAGTTTTATATGTCTAATGCACTAGTTTAACAGGACAGACATATGTGATAATCATCATATAGAACCAAAACAATTCACTCAATATAAGAGAAATTTGTTCAACCATTCTGTCTTACTTCCCTCTCTACTTGTTCATCTACCTTGGGAAAGAATATTTTCTGCTTCAAACTTTGAGGATTTTGTTTTTAACTTGATTTCTAACCAACCCATTGTAAAATGTAATCATGTTTACAAGGACATGCCTTACAATAGGCTATATTGCTATTGAACAATATATGACACCGAGACACACTTGTCAACACAGTAATGAGCTACAAAATAGAGAAACTGAAAGAGCTAGGAACTTTTTGCTGTACACTAAAATTTTTATGACTTTTACAGAAGCCAGTGAATGACATATGACATGAATAGGCTTTTAAAACACCTAACACACAACAAAATAAGTCAGGTAGTTGCAACAAATCCAAAGACTTAAAATTCAATGAAATGTAATTACTTGTTTTCCAGTATTGTTCGGCAAAATATCTCTTTCACTCCAGGATTCTCTATTTTTTCCACTGTGAGGCACTGAAGATTCCATGATGCTATTCTTATTGCTGGTTTACCATTACGTTCATACTGGAAATCTTCTTCAACTATAGGTCGTGGAGTTGATGCTGAAAGCATCTCAAAAATATCTCCAATAGCCAGGAATCCATTTGAAGTGCCATATTTTAGTGATGTTTGCGGTTTTCTTTTGTGACCTGAAAGAAAAGGGAAATTACATTTTATTATTACATAAATGGGTTTCTTCAACTTGCAGACTGTGACTGTGATACTCCAATACAACTAAACTGATCTGCTGTGTGAAATTTCTCCATTTTTTGAGCCATTGTCAGGAATATGGCCAAGGATTTTACTTTGCTTCTTCATATTATATAAATATTCTCCCTCTTCTTCATCTACTTCTATGATCACACACTTGGAAACCTCAAGAGGAATTACTCGATTTCCGTAACCTCCATGTGGCATTACACTCATAATCATTTACTTTCCTGTTTGACAATAAAAGCTCTTTATTTTCATTTTTGATGCTTTCTACTTTTTGATGAAATATACAATGCATGTTTACAAATAATATTAGCTCCATCCACACTAGAGTGTTTTTCTTTGTTTTAGTTACCCACAGCCAGCCCTGTCTTTTAAGAACATTTACTGTAAAAAGTTTTGCTATGCACAATGGAAAACAATATGTGTTGCTTTTGACCATTCACTGAACAATAATTACATACACTAAACTGAAGCTGATGGGACCTAGTGAAATGTGCTCCAATCAATCATTCAACCATGAAAATACTAAAGGTACAAAATGATTCTTCCATTCTACAGTGTAAAACACACTGTAACAATTTTTTTGTAGCAGCAGTGGACTCCTGGGTACAAAGAGCTAGAAATGTTATATGTTCAGTAAAATGGATAAGGAGGAGGTTAAATCATTTCTGAGGTAGAAACTAGAACTATTTGCTTCAAACGATGAACACACAAGGAACTGTTGCTCAAGTTCAAACAAATAGCAGACTAATGTCAAGTAAAATAAGAACCAAGCATGATAAAGATGGCAGAGATCCCCTGGGAGACAGACAATAGGAAAGGACATCTTACAAATAACACAAACAGCACAATAGGTTCAAATGAAACAATAAAATTGTAGAAATCCTAAGTAATTTATGTCATATGATAATGCTGTTGCTGGCACAAAAATCAGTGTACAAACCTTGTGGATGAGACAGGAACTGAAATAAAACATAGCAACACAAAAGCTGAACCACTTAATTCTGTCTTTAAATCCTCCTTCAAGACAAGGAATGTTGTCATTCAATAGCTGTACCACTGCCATGGGACATTAAACAGCACCAGTGGTTTTGAAAAGGAGCTTACATTTCTAAAACTCAGAAGGGCCATACAAAGTCTAGTAGAGCTGATCGACAGAACTATTACCCTACAACATTCAGACATTGTTGTGGCAGATTACTGAAACACACTCTCAGTTCCAACACCATGACTTACCTGTGAGAAAGTAATACTCTCCATGGGGATTAGCACAGATCCCAAAATAGACGAATCATGCAAAACTAAAAACTCATACTTTCTCACATATGACATCCTCATATGATTCAGTACCACAACAATGCCTTCTACAGAAAATTTGTTCCTACAGGATAGCTAAACAGGTTTGCAACTGGATCAAAAATGTCCTAATTAGGCAGGATGCAGCATGTTATCCGGGATGGACTGTCTTTTACAGACACTGAAACAAAATATGAAGTGCTGCAGATGTTAATACGACTACTGCAATTCATGACTAACTACATAGTCTTAGTTGTAACCTCAGGCTTTTCACAGATGATGCTGTTATCTAAGAGTAAATTCTGTCTGATAAAATTTGCAGTTACTTCCAGTAAAATCCCAGTAAAATAACAACATGGTGCAAAACCTGCAAACTAGCTTTTAATGTATAGAAATGCAAAGTTGTGCCCTTTAAGCATTGTAAACGAATGGCACCCTTTGACTATAGGATTAATGAATCAGAACCAGAGTTAGTCATGGCATACAAATATTTGGAAGTAGTGTTGTCTAAATATATGAAGAGGAATGACATCATAAGCTCAATGTCTATGAAACAAATGGCCAGCTACGATCCATTGGTAGGATATTGGGAAACAGCAGTTCATCTACAAGGTATATCGGATGCGAAACATTTGTACAGCCCAGACTTTAATACTGATTAAATGAATGGACCCTTATCAGGCTCAATGAACAGAAGAAACTGATTGTACACAAGGAAAAGCAGTGATTGGTCATATGCTTGTTCAACTGTTGGGAGAAAGTGAAAGAAATGTTAAAAAATATTAACTGGTGGACACACTAAGAAATACACCACACATACCATTACACTATGCTTGGAAAACTTCAGGAAGTATCTTTAAGAACAGAAACTATAAGCAATTTTCAACATTCTATGTATTTATCCTGCAGAGATCGTGCAAGTAGGTAAATAAAAGCTCACACAGAGGCTTACAAACAGTCATTTTTCCCAAGCTCCAACAACAAACAGAAGGGCACAAAAACACAATACAATAAAAAATACTCTCTATTATACATTTCACATTGATTTAAGAGATGTACACTAAATATAGATATAGTGAAACATTACATGTTAAAACTCTTTGACCAGCCTAACCACGTAAGCCTCTATCACTACCAAACCAAAAGTTATGGCCTACCATTATCTCACTCTTGGGTTCACGTTGGCACCCTTGGGATGTGATGCATTTATCATTTTAACAATGATTTTATTTCTCCTCTTTTCCCTCTCCAACTATGCACTTAAGTTTGCTCTTTAGTGCAATATGCAGCATTTTCTCACTTCTTATCTGCTGAACACCTGTCCTTTGCCTCTCCATTTACCCAATCTATTCCACTGAACAGTATATTCAAATTAGTTTATTACCATACCTTCAAGAGATGAAGTGGAATTCTCCGGTATCATGTGTGGCACGTAACCATTTCTTACTGGCAAATTTTCTGGCAGGTTCATTGTTATCTGTGAACGTATGGCTCCAAGTCTTAAGTGTGATATCCCTTTCACCTAAAATAAGGATTATTAATTTATATTTTCAAAAAGGTTTCTATTAACAAATTAAAAGTCATTAAAGTCAATGAAAAATAGCTCCATACACAATTCAATCATTTATTTTGCACTTCACTAGATATTTGTCTGCAGCAGCTCACTTCTGCAGATAACATAAACAACAAGCCACCATGCTCTCAAATTTATACTATTGATGGACTGAAGATTTTACAGTCTTTTCTCATGACTATTATTAGACAATAAAACCTATCCTTAACTAACGATCTGTGATATCTGGATGGTCAAAAACACTGTAAAGGTATTTCAACAATATGTAAAAACTTTTTCTATTTCTTTCTGACTGTGTACAGTGTTTTTCTCAACACATTTTTACATAGTGATTACTACCCCTGAAATGGAGCGAGGGAAGACTATGGAAGGGTGGGGGAGGGGATCGCTATAAGAAACACGGAATTTGTTGCTAAAATGTTATGTTTTTTGCCTATTCACATATGGTGTATGTTAGCTAATAATGCTCATTTAATAAGTTGCAACAGAAGAGAAAAAGATTGCGTTATATAGGTGACAAATATGTTTCTAAAGCAAAGAATGATATTGTAAGTACACTAATTATAGTTA
The DNA here is from genome assembly GCF_021461395.2 of Schistocerca americana. Classification (NCBI taxonomy): domain Eukaryota; kingdom Metazoa; phylum Arthropoda; class Insecta; order Orthoptera; family Acrididae; genus Schistocerca; species Schistocerca americana. The sequence continues at coordinate 751,544,832 of NC_060120.1, forward strand.
GTTATAAACATTTCTGGTCCACTAGTCTCAGTAAGAAAAAGAATTTGAGTGGGTTCAAAGTTATTCAATTGTATGTGAGCAACAGTACATTACATATCAACTTACATTAAATCACAATGATATGGTGGTTCATTTCAAGGTTAGAGTGTCTTAATCACTTACATCTGATTTATATTGTACCATTTGTTCACAAAGCATGTAAAAACATAGCTCACCTGCTGCCGAAGCAAAATCCTAAACCTCATTTTTTTGGTACAGGTTCATTATCGAAGTAGCTTAACCTGATTTTTCTTTTGGTTATGTGAAATAAAAATCTGCATATTTAGTAGTGGTTTTCTTTATGTTTTTAACATCTCACAATATGGCTATGACGATACAGTACTAACAGAAATTTGTGCATCAGATGGATATAACAATCACAATAAAAATCACACTCACAAAGATCTAGCCCGGGATGACACTGCAGTATGCCCAACATGTTCACCTATAATTCATTTCTACCTAGACATACAAGGCTGCGTGTAATCAAAATCACAGATCACAGGAACAAATATGCCCTGCTTCTAGAAATCTATGTTACAAAAGTAATATAAAGGAAATGTGTGTCTTTTTAATATTTCATTTTATAATAAATAGATCATTAAAATTGGGAAAAAGATCAAATTATGTTAGACTTCTGTGAGAAATCATGGGAATTAATGTTAAGTAATCAGTGATGTATCAGTGAGGTAATTTTCTTTCAATAGTGGACAAAGCAACTAATAATTTATAACATGATGACAACCACAAGATACAAACAGTCAGAGAGCAAATCATATAGTCAGGAAAAATTATTTTCTTGCTGGGGAAAACAGAAATAAACATAGAAAATTATTTGAAACATTTACATTGCCAATAAGAAATTCTTTTAATTGTCGCAGTTTTGGCAAATTATTTTTTCACCTAGTTTACATCATTTGCTTAGCTCATAGCAAGCAAAATTCTATGCTCATAATCTAATGTTGACTTCAGGCCCACTACATACGACTGTCACCACTACGCACCATATAATTAAGACCTTGTAAGTAATACATCATACCATTCTTCCAGTGACTGCCTCCGAAGTTCCATGATGAAAAACAGCCAACATGTAGATATATATTCTACATTCTTGCTGAGCAAACCACTGAGGAATAGTTTTATAGTTTACTTCTTTATTTAGTCTTGTTAGGATGGGTAGTATGTGTGGATGCTATGTGCGAACAAAGAAGGAAATGGCTGCAGGTTGTGAACAGCTGAATGCTCTTTTGGCTATGGGTAGGTGCCTTCAGGCTGCTGCCTTGGGATGTAGTGGTGTTAGTTGGTATTGCATTTTCGTCACTTGAGGCAGATGGTCAATGTGGAGGCTGGCATTCTGGTCTCGCCTATTCACCCTGTGACTGAACAGGTGGCCATTCCTTCAGCAGGGTCTGAGGAGGCACACGTGAGCAAGTGCTTCCTAGCTATCAGGAGCTGCAACGTTGGGTGCATTATGGAGCCCCTTAGGAAGATAGTGTTCAGGGCTGGAAAGAAAGCCAATGTGGATTCAGTATGTCTGCCAGGGGATCTCATCCAAGATGTGAAGATGGCCTTGCCTGCAGCTATCAGGCAAGCAGGGTGCAGGAGTCTCTGAGTTGTGGCTCACATCAGCACCAAAAACACTTATCACATGGGCTTTGAGGACAGCCTCAGTTTGTGTACAGGTGGCTGGTGGAGGTAGTGAAGGCTGCTGGCCTTGCACATGGAGTGCAAACACAGCTCACAATTTGCAGCTTTGCTCTCAGAGTTGACTGAGGTCCTTTGGTTTGGAGCTGAGTGGAGAGTCTCAACCAAAGCCTTCATCGACTCTACCGGGCTTGGGAGCAGATTTCTGGACCTGCATTATCAGGTGGGGAACTGTAGGACTCCCTTCAATAGGTCAGGTGTGCACCAGACACAGAAAGCACCTGCTCAGGTAGTTAAGTACTTATGGAGTGAACATGGATGTCTTTTTTAGGCTAGGAGGTAGCTTCAGGTACTCTGATGAACACTTGCCAGCAACTAGTGAAATCAGACTGCATTCAGAATAAGGACACTGAGACTCTCAAAATTTTATCAGTAAATTGCTGAAGTATTCATAACAAAGCTACCAAATTTGCCCCCCTCCACCAGGAAAGTTGTTGTGCTCAAATTATTCTTGCGACTGAGAACTGGCTGAAATACAAAGAAGAAAGCTGAGGCATTTAGCAAGTCGTGGAATGCATACTGGAAAGACAGGTTATACATCACAGGAGGGGTAGTGTTCAGCGCAATTGACAAAAATGTTTTCTCTGCTGAGGTTGAAACTAAGTTAAATTCTGAGTGTTTTTACAAGGCACCCATTTCCACTGTAACAGTTCTAGAGTCGTTCAAAGAAAGTCTATGGCCAGTAGTGCCTAAACATCCAGATCACATAATACTACTTGGAGGCGACTTTAACTACCGAGTGTAGATGAGACATCTATGGATTCATTGCAGGTGGGTACAGACAGACAGTCTTGTGAAGTACTTTTTAACATGTTTTCCAAAAACTGTTTTGAGCGACTAGTTCGGCAGCCCACATCCAAAGACATATCTTAGGCCTTATAGCTACAAACAGGCCAGATCTTATCGACACCAGCAATATAGACATAGAGATTACTGATTATATCATAGTGACTGTGGTAATGAAAGTTAATAAATCAGTCAAGAGGGCTAGGAGTGCTTTTCTCCTAGAAAGAGCACATAAGTCATTGTTTGATGAAAGCTGTAGCCAAAAGCTATATGTGAGTGTCTTTCAATTGTGCCTGTCTGCTACTTGATGCGTCTTCTTTACAGTAAGTAGCAATCTATCTTTTCCTACATTGTTGACTTAGACAATGAACTGATGTAATTTAGTTCCAATATTATGAACGTAGAGGAATTATGGGCGAAGTTTAAACAGATTGTAAATCATTCTCTGGACAGGTACATGCCTAGTGAGAGGATTAGGGATGGAAAATATCTGCCTCTCTTTAACGACAAAATTCGTAAAATACTCAGGAAGTAAAGGCCCTTGCACTTTCAGTTCAAAACAGAGCATGCAAATGACAGACAAAAGTTAGGGGAGATTTGTGTGTCTGTAAAAAGATCAACGCACAAAGCATGGAACTATCACAATCAGACCAGACCTGGTAAACAATCTGAGGAAATTCTGGTCCTATGTAAAAATGCTAAGTGGGTCGAAGGCTTTCATTAAGTCACTTGTTGGCTGGTCTGGCGTGGCAGCAGAAACTAGCAAAACAAAAGGATAACTTTTAAATTTCGCATTTAAGAAATTGTTCATGCAGGAGAATTTTACAACTATACTATCATTTGACCATCACTCAGAGTCCTGTATGGACAATATAGCATTAAGCATACCTCACATAAAGCAACAACTAAAAGAGTTGAAAACAAGTAAATCGCTAGGTCCGCATGGAATCCCAATTCAGTTTTACAAAGAGTACTCTACAGCACTGGTCCCTTACTTGTCTAGTATTTATCGCAAATATCTGACCCAGCACAAAATCCCAAGCAGCTGGAAAAAAACAGTGACTCCTGTATATAAGAAGGGTAAAACAATGGACCTGCAAAATTACAGATCAATATCCTTAACATATGTTTGCTGCACAATTCTTGAACATAATCTCTGTTCAACAAAAAGCTTATGTCCACAAATCAGCACAGTTTAGAAAACATTGCTCATGCAAAACTCAGCTCGCCCTTTCTCACATGATGTACTGCAGACTATGGATGAAGGGCAACTGACAGGTTCCACATTTCTAGATTTACAGAAAGCATTTGACATTGTGTCTCACTGCAAACAGTTAATGAAGATACAAGCATATGGAATATGTTTCCAGATATGTGAGTGGCTCTAAGACTTCTTAAGTAATAGAACCCAGTAGGTTATCCTTGACAGCGAAAGTTCATCAGAGACCATTGTATCATCAGGAGTGTCCCAGGGATGCTTAATGGTACTGTCATTATTTTCTATATACATAAATGATCTAGTGGACAGGGTGGGCAGCAGCCTGCTACTGTTTGCTGATGAAGTTGTGGTGTGTGGCAAGATGTCCAAGTTGTATGACGGTAGGAGAATACACAATGTCTTAGACAAAATTTCTAGTTGGTGTGATGAATGGGAGCTAGTTGTAAATGTAGAAAAATTTAAGTTAATGTAGACAAGTAGGAAAAACATACCTAAAATGTTTGTATACAGCAATAGTAGTGTCCTGTTTGACACAATCATGACCTTTAAAAATCAGAGTGTTATGTTACAAGAACATGAGGATTATGGTAGGGAAGGAGAATGGTTGACTTTGGTTTATTGGGAGAATTTTGGGGAAGTGTGATTCATCTGTGAAAGAGACAGTATATAGGACACTAGTGTGACCAGTTCTTGAATACTGCTCGAGTGTTTCGGACCCACACCAGATTGGATTAAAGAAAGATATTGAAGCAATTCAGAGGTGGGCTGCTAAATTTGTTACCAGTAGGTTCAAACAACGAACACATATTACAGAGATGCTTCAGGAACTTCCCTGGAGGGAAGACAATGTTCTTTTCAAGAAACATTATTGAGAAAATTAGAGAACCGCATTTGAAGCAGACTGCAGAGCAACTCTACTGCCACCAACATACAATTCACTTAAAGACCACAAAAGATAAGAGACAAGAAATTAAGGCTCATACAGAGGCATAGAGACAGTCATTTTTGCCTCCCTCTATTTGCAAGTGGAAGAGAGAAGGAAATTACTAGTAATGATACAGGGCACCCTCCAACATGTATTGTATTGGTGGCTTGTGGAGTATGTATGTACATATGTATGTATGTAGATGTAGACTGCATGGCAGACGGTACTCTCTACTGTAACATTTATTAGGGTTTATCTTGAACTATTCATGTGTAGATCACAGGGAGAATGACTAGTTAAATGGTTTTGTGCGCACTGTAATTTCTATAATTTTGAACACAGAGTCACTGTGGGAGCAGTATGTAGAGTGCTGCAGTATATTCTTCAATTCCTCACTGAACGCTAGTTTGGGACTCTGCTTTTTCAGGATAGCTGATATCTATTTTCAAGTGTCTGCCAGTGCAGGTGTTTCACCATTTCCATGATGTTCTCCTATGAGTCAAATAAACATGTTATCATTTGTGCTGCCCTTTTATGAATACAGTCAATATTTCCTGTGAGTCACATATGGTATGTATCCCACATATTTTAGTAATGTTTCTGCTTTGTAGGATGTTTGAGTTTTCCTGTATCCTACCAATGAACCAAAGTCTGCTACATGGTTTACCCAAGACAGAGCCTATGTGATCATGCCATTTCATATCCCCACATTTGTTCTATACTACTCACATTCACAGCTCCAGGATGGAACTCAGCGAACTTTAGTCAAATATTTTTACCAAAAGCTAATGATAGAAGTATTATACTACTGAAGCTTGACATCTCGGATTGATAGTTAATCAAGCAATGGAAACTCCAGGATGGAACAACAACAATATGAAAAGGATAGATTCTACTCATCACACAGAGGAGGCATTGAGTCACAGACACACACAATGTAAAGACTGATAAACTTTTAGCTTTCAAACAAAGAAGTCTTTTTTCAGAAACAGAAGCACGTGCACACATTCACGCACACATGCGCACGCGCTCACACACACATGCGCACGCACACGCATGGCTACGCCTACAGCCACTCAAGCCTGACTGCAAGCAGCGCACACATCTGACGTGAACAGCAGTCTGCGGTTGGTGGTAGGAGCAGAGAAGCAGCATGGGGAGGGGGAGGTAGGGAAATCAGGGTACACATGCATCTACACACATGCCACTGTATGGTGCCACATACCCTATATCTCACACGTGGACTGACGCAAAGAGGCTTCGATGTCTCAGTGGAGACCCACCTTTATATAACAGGACTCCACAAGCCAGACACTGTCGTAGTCAAAGGCAGCCAAGCCCACACAGTCAATATCCAGATAGTCTGTCACCACCTTCGGCTTGACTGATGCCACAATGAGAAGGCGACGCAGTACAACACACCATCCATCCAGCATGCCATCCTCAACTTGCATCCTGGTGCCAAAAAAGTGTTTTTTACATCGGTCATGTTGAAATGGGAGGGAAAATGGTCCCCATAATCCACAAGAGACCTCTTCAAGCTGGGCTTTAAACTGTGGGAGCTGGCAGTCATCTCCTCCCACGTGCTAATGTCATGCTGTGCATCCTACAACATCTTTGAGTATAACACCCCACAGTGCCCAATGTCTAGAGCCGGTGTCAGGTAGAGTGCTGGACTCTTATGCCTTGACTTGTGGCGACACTCTTCTCACACAGGAGCACTACCATCTCTCTTCATTTCCTTTCCTGTACCACTCGCAAACAGAACAAGGGAAAAATGACTATCTGTATCCTCCATATGATTCCTAACAATAAAATGAGCTAGACTTTCCCAAAATTCCCATAAAATGAAGTGGAACATTTTCTTTCCCTACTACCTAACTGACATATTCATTCCATTTCATATCGCTTTGCAATGTCATGCCCAGATATTTAATTGATGTTACTGTGCCAAGCAGCACACTATTATGCAAATGTTACAGGATTGTTTTTCTACTCATCCACATCAACTTATATAAACTAAATTTACAGCAAGCAGCTATTCATCACACCAACTAGAAATCCTGCAAGATAGAGGTGGGGGAAGATGTGCTGTCATGGTAGCAAGCAAGGACATGGGGAAAGGACAGGGCTGCTAGGTGCAGAGTCAGAAGGCTGTGTTGGGGAAGGGGAGATGAGATACATAGAGAAGGGTATAAGACTAGTAGGTACATTGGTGGAATAGGTGTATTGTGCTGTAGTGGAAGTAGGGCAGAGGTTGGAGGATCAGGACTAGCAATGGTTTAGGTCCCTCTGGACCATTCAGTTTCTGAACTTGCTGCCCAACACTATGTGGTTCACTTCAGTGACTGCTTAACAGCCTGTGCTATCTAGATCCTTCCTAACAATACTATTCATCCTGAACTGTGCAAGTAAGACCTCTCCCTACAACACATCTAACATTCTCTTATCCCCCTGCCCCCTCCCACCTCAACCTTCACTAGCCCCTGTTCTCCAGCTTCTTCCCTGTTCCCACTCCAGTAATACACACGCCTTTTACTCCTCCAATGCACACACTATAGTTTTTTTCCCCTTCTCTACATCTCTCCTCTACCCTCTCCCATTCTCCCTCCCCTAGTACAGCCTCCCAACTCCGCACTAGCAGCCCTATCCTGACGCCACCACATCCCTGCTCACTCCCAGAACAGCATCCTCCCCCATCCACACCCCGCTTTTCCTCCCCTCCACAACCCATTCTGCCTCCTTACCCCCACCAACCCATTCCGAACTGCTGTTCATTACAGTTGCATGTGTAGCCCACAGTCAGGCGCAAACAGCCACAGTCAGAAGTCGTGTGTGTGTGTGTGTGTGTGTGTGTGTGTGTGTGTGTGTGTGTGTGTGTGTGTGTGTCCCAAGGCTACAACTTTAACAGTCTGGTATTTGGTATGTGAGTCAACAGCTGCTCTGTATGGTGAAAAGCAATCTACCCTTTTCATATTGTTAACAAAAATTAGCTATTCTTGAAAATACAGTGTAATTGAATAGATAAAAAAAATCTACTCACTTAGCAGTGGCAGGAGGAAACACATATAAAAGGTATTATGCATGCAAGATTTCGCAACCAGTGGCTCCTACCTCCGTCAGAAGGGATGGAAGAGAGGTGAAGGAAAAGGATTAGTGATAAACCTCGCCAGTTCTTTTCCTTCACCCCTCTTCCTTCCCCTTCAACCCGTCTGGAAGAAGAAGGAACCACTGGCTCCGAATTCTTGCATACGTAATACCTTTTATATTTGTGTGTCCCATTACCGCTTGGTGAGCAGATTTTTTTTATGTTTTCATATTGTTGATAGTTTTACTTCATATATAACTACAAACTATCACAATCAGCACTGCAGTGCATTGGGCTTGATGATGCACAGTTTATTCATACGTTCACTCACTCTCACAAGTAAATTTTATCTTGAAGGGCAGCATTAAGAGATGTGGAATGAGTTAACAGGCAGAAGCAGCCACTGCGGGCAATTTCTGTATAGTATACTAACAAAAAATCAAGTCTAGTGCCAAATTAAGCACACCAATTTTTATAAAAATTACTTTTAGATCTGGGGATTTCCATTGCTGTCTGCTGGCAACTTGATACAGACTTTTATACCAGAATATTAATTTTATTCTGGACCCCAGACAGTGCCCTATATTTAATGTGTTATACCGTACATGTACGATTTACTAGACCCAATGAAATATATTGCAATAATACATAGACTATATGGAAATTGTTTTTATGTCTAATATTGTGGTTGTGAATTTCACAGCCTTCCCTACATAAGGCACCATCTGTAATCAAATCGTGCATGAAGTATCTGTGCAAGATTGTGGATGGTTCGTGAGACAAACTGAGTGAGATCTGCCACATTATTTTTTCTTAATACAAGTTAAAGGGAATAAGTGAAGTTACTTGGTTTTGAATAAAATGTACACAAGTATTTCATATGAAACTGAAAGCTGAAAAGTTAGCAAGTGAGATCAAAATGGAAAATTATTAAATGCTTGCACGAGTCACAGATGACAAACAAATAAAGCTACATGAAAGCATCTTACAACCACAATCCTTAGAAAATTAACCCAAGAAGGCTAACGATTATGACTATCACAGTTAATTTTTATCACATCCACCACTGCACAATCCCAATACATGAACCTGCCACGAATTATTCTACAGAAGGCAGTAAGAAAAGAATAAAAGAGTGCCACTTAGTAAGTGTGCTGCGGGAAAAAAAGACAAAATAAGGATCATGAATCACTGACAGTACCAAGGTGCAGCAACATAGGATGTTATCAGGAGAAAAGCAGTTGTAGCATACATAGTAAGGATATATTACCTGTAATTTGTTACCAAAGTGGCTCAGCCTTTTTGTGTCATATGAAATAAAATTCTGCATAAAAGTAAGTGTCAGGTTATTTAGTAGTGGATTCCCACATGTTTTTAGCATTCATTTCACAGTGTGGTCATTAAGTACAAGTAAAATGTTATGCAGAATTTAAGTCTAGAATTCTGCAATACTGAGATGAATTACTAAATTTTATTTAAAAATCATGCTAATACTGTCTACATTTTTTTCTCTTTTAAATTTAATGTTGTGCAAATATTATAACCAAAAATAAGTTTACTTTTATCTTAACAGACTGAAAGAGTTGCACAAGTTTTGTGGCAATAGTAATTTTCTGTACCATTTTCTGGATATAGCAAAAACTTATTTCCAACAACTGCCATCTCGTGTTGGACATATGGATGTCATTCCAGATTTCTGCCTTTTTTTCAGACGATTCCATACAATTGCTTTCGTGTCTAAATTCAGGGACTTTGAGGGCAATCCATCTGTGTCACTGTTAATTAATTTTTGTCATGAAAAGCTGTACATGCTCAGCTCAGTCAAGAGAATTGTCAAGTTGGATGACAGGGCTCATAATATCATGGTCCTTATTAACATAATAGAAAACTAAAAATGAAGCTGTCCAGGAGTGAAATGTGTCCATTCTGAATTAATGAACCTGTCATTTTAGCCAAGAGCCTCTTTCAACATGCACAGCCTGAGGCTTACAATTAACACAAAATCACACACCATTCACACATAGGCAGCAATATTATTCACATGACCAGATACATTTCTAACCAGTTAAGGTTTATTTTTGTTCATTCACAGCCTATTGTAAGTTGATAACTTCATAGACAGAAATGAGAAATGCTGCTTTGTGGGCAACTTTCTTCCAAACAATCATGAAGCAAATCACATTTGTTCATGTTCCCTTGGAAATGGGTCAGTAACAACCAGCTGTGAAGTACTGCAGCAGTTTGTGCCTCGTAGTCAAGTAATCTTCAGCCACAATCAGAAACTTGTGCCACCTGTCCAGAAATATTACTATTACCTTTCAATGGCATTTCTCATGAATGGGGATGCCTCTTACTCTTAGCAAGCCAGTACAACAGTATGTAGTAATACTTGCAACATCCACCACTTTTTTTAACAGAATTAATTTTGGCAGGCTTAGAGGAAATCCCTCCTTGTTGCTCTGACACATCAGCCTTGACCCCTTGTTGCACATGATGAAAGAGACATGCACAGCTCTTTACCATGTCTACAAATCCCTGAACTAGCCTACATTACCCAACTAACTTCTCACCCATTTCACTCTGTTTCATGCCATTTACAGGTGCCTGAAGTAATACTGACTACCCAGAAAACTATATTTTTTCTCTGCATTGAACATATGCTTAGTCATCACTTAATCAATATTGTGAAAATATGTCCCAGTATAATTTCCTGAATTTCAGTTTTTTCGGTGTTATTTAACTGGGTGTGATAATGGTTTCAATGCTTATTGCAGCTTCATAGGTTTTTCAGAATTCAAACCCATCATGAAATTCAGTTTCACTTAGCTCTATGTGGCTATTCTTGAGAGGCTGCTGTAATTATACAGCAGCAACTGTGATTGTTAACTTACCATCAAGTTTTAGAACAGACTGTTTAGTACTTATGAAATGCAAATGACAGACAGAACAATCCCTAGCCTTCATTAAACTCCCAACAACTTCACATTAATAGATGATAGTATGTCAAATGGACTGGCTACGCAATTCAGCAGTCGATTGTATACTGAAACTTAAAATGACTTGCCTCATGCCACAAAGGTCACTAGCCCCAAAATCATAACTTAGGAGTCAGCTTTATTCAGGTTGTGACCTATTTTAAACAAAGTCAGTGTTCAGAAATGATTATCAGTACATTAGGAAGTAATGGTAAAATGCAAACTAACTGAAAAGATGGACATTAAACGAAAACAAAATTGAAGTAGTATTCAACCAAATGTTTGAGTTTATTGTTTTATAGATATGAACACATACCCACGACAAGTTTCAGGAAATGTATAATCAAGAAAAACATTTACAAAGGAGTGATACGTCATCATGCCAATGTAATGGGTGCAAGCATACAGAAAATGCAATGCTCTTGGATAATTATAGTGTCATTCATGTTAAAAAACTAGGTATCGATGAATGATAACTGTACATGTCATTAGTGGAGTTAACTGATTGGGGAGGCGACAATCTACCTAGATGATACCAAGAATTCAAACACAATGAGATAAATTTTCAGGTTGTTACTGTCCATTGTGTAGTTTAGTATTTTTACAACCACTCTGTGTAGCTTTAATGCATATTGGAAGTTACCAATTGCTGACTACGATCTGTGGCACGCTGACTGCAATTCACAAAATTTAAACACAGTAAGCAAAACAGAAAAGCTAATACTAGCTCAAAATATAAACTGACACACATTCATCTATTGGTCTGTTTCAACATTCCCCGAGAGAAAAATTTCAGATTTGGAAAAGACAACACATAACACATTACACATTATCCTAGGTGTAAGCATTTCCACTTTTTTTATTTTTTATGTTTTAAAGTCAGTAGAAGTCGCACACAAATAACAAGAAATGAGGACATTGTTAGTGAATAGTAACTACTTAGAACAAAACCAATTCTATGTAGCCACTAAATGCACAAAAATTTGCTGTGATTGGAGAATGTTCAAGTGTTCCCAGTGTCTCGCTTTATTAGTACTAAGAGTAATAATCAATCAAAACTTATCTTCATGAGTGCATTCTAGCATGTAGCAAACAGGAATTCTGTAAACAAGCTGATGCTGACTGGCGGCCCTGTCATCCTCTGGCATATGCCGTCATTTGGATGTAGTATGGAGGAGCATGGAGTCAGCACATCGTTCTCCATACCTTGGAGCCACTACTTCTCATTAAAGTAGCTTCTAATTGGTCTCACAAGTCCGTGTGCATGCTGTTTCAGAGCTCCCACCCAAGGAAAAAAATCCCTAGAATTACTGGGAAATGCTGCTGGGTCATGTGCATGGCAGCCAGACAACCTGACCCCTCACCCCACCCCCCTCTCCCTGCCCAGACAAGGTGGGCTACTCTCATCCGACAGTAAACAAAATTTGTTGATGAAAGCTGTTCAATGCAATATTTTTACAAAGCACAAATAACTCATGTGAAACTAAATGAGTGTACATAAAATGCGAAGTGTTAAATGACGTCATCTCACAAAGGATGAAGTACTCCAGCTCAGGACCAAATTGACAACATAGGAAAAAAAGTAAATAGGAACCATTAAAAACCATACGGACTTGTCATAGTCTTTAAATGCTCCCATTAAGACAGCAGAAACTACCAAACATACAAAGATGACAAAGGATCACACTGAACGAACTGTTTGCAATTGATATAATAGTAGTAACAAACGTGTGTGTGTGCTACAAAAAAAGCGCTATTTGCAAACACAGACTTCTTCAACAAGTAATGCAGCAACTATGCAGCAATGAAAATGACAAGCACAATTCTAAATTTGTACCTTTAGACACATTCATTTTGATGTTTCTGTCCCTCATGTGAAGAATAATGAAGGCATATGAAAATAATGTATTGCACAATCAGAGAAAGGTCAGCACCTGAAAATATGAAGTGAAAGTAATTTTACATTGGAAGTAAATGCACTTGAAATTTTTGTATGTAAGAATCAATGTAATATATTCCAAGAATCAACTTTTCACTTTTGCATTTGAGAGGTGCTTCAACAGAGCCAACCAAGATGAACATCACATATTTTATGGCATGAATTACAAGTAAAAATCTTACCATCTTTTCCTTATTCCTACAGCCTGGTTTTTCATTATTATTTTTTCAGTTATCTATCACGGCACCAAACCAAGATGGAAAATAGTAGAGCATGCTGTTATGGGAAAAGGATAGTTAAAGACCATTCAGAGCATGCACAGTAGCAAAAAGAGTAGTTCCATCCTGAATTCTGTCAAACCTAGTCAGAAAGATTTTTTCCACACATATATCTGTGTGTGTGTGTGTGTGTGTGTGTGTGTGTGTGTAAGGTAAGTCTTCCGCTCCCGGGATTGGAATGACTCCTTACCCTCTCCCTTAAAACCCACATCCTTTCGTCTTTCCCTCTCCTTCCCTCTTTCCTGATGAAGCAACCTCGGGTTGCGAAAGCTTGAAATTTGTGTGTGTGTTTGAGAGTTTTTTATTGTCTCTATCAACATACCAATGCTTTCGTTTGGTGAGTTACAGCAATTTTAGTTTCTTTTTGAAGTTCATTTTATTACCTCTCAGATTCTCCATATTACTGTGTACATGGTCAAAGCTTTTTGTGGCTAAATATCTTACACTCCTTTCTGTACCACACAAACATAAGGGTTTGGCAACGGATAATGCACGTTATTTCCCTTTCTAGTATTATATTCATTAATGTTGCTTCCAAACTGTGACCAATTCTCGACAACAAATTTCATAAGGGAGTTGTCGTACTGTGAGGCTGCTTTCAGTATGCCGAACTGTTTAAAGAGATATCTACAAGAGAATCTGAAGCGGACAGCATTTGTTATCTTTACTACATGCTTCTGTGCAGCAAGAACTTTCATTCCTCAATACAGTGTTCGCCCAGAATATGATTCCATATGACATTTGTGGTTGATTGGTTGATTTGGTCAAGTCAACTTTTTGACATTTTTATTCCACAAATCTAAAATTATTCATAATACAAAAGCTGTGAGCTTAGACAAGTGATTTCAATTTCAGGTTCTTATCAATATAAACACCTAAGAATTAAGAATAAACTGTTTCATCACTGATTTGCCTTAATGCATTATTTCTAATGAGGTGTTCAGGCCTTGGGCAGAACAGAAGTACATATATCATGTTTTACCTAGGATCAGTGACAGAACATTAGTAGTGAACTAGTTATTATTTCAAAAGTAATTTCCATTCTGCATTAGGCTTAACTATAATATTAGTATCAGCTGCAAAGAGAACTAGTCCAGCTGTTCTGGCATACAACAGCTATTCATTTATATATATAACAAGAACAAGTGTGGACCCAATATCAATCCCTGTGGTACACCTGTAGTAACCATTTGCTATAATGAAGATGTTCATTGTGTGCATTCCTTGTGTTCCTGACCAAAGTTTCACTTTATATTCTTTTAATTAGATAGGATGAAAACCTGTTACCAGCTACCACCCAATTAAATGCTTTTGGCATGTCACATAAAATACCAGTTGGCAATATTTTTGCCATTCAGTTCATAAACTGAAAACTGGTATTTTCTATGCAGAGATCATTCTGAAACAAACATTGGGAGTAAGTATCTCATTTTGGGATAAGTATACTGTTATTCTTTCCATGCTCAATATTTTTCAGTATCACCAAGAAGGAAGCACATAGACTCATCAGCAATTATTAATATCTGCCTTAAAACATATCTTTTAAAAGGGTCTGACAATAATATATTTCAGCCTGTGGTATATTGCACATGTGACTAACAGCATTTTGTGTGTGTGTGTGTGTGTGTGTGTGTGTGTGTGTGTGTGTGTGTGTGTGTGAGTGAGTGAGTGAGTGAGTGGAGAGAGAGAGAGAGAGAACTGTATTCACTGTATTCATTTACTTGATTATAATGAATGCCATGGGAGTTATTGCTTTTGATGGAGGGAATTTTTATTTCCTTGGCAGAGAACTGAGTAATTGTGATTTGCATGTATGTACGTAGCTGTGGCATTGCTTGTTGAGTGTAGTCCACAGCTTTACCCTTGAAATGTCTATATCAATCCTTGACCACTGTGTATGAGAATCTGTTCTCGAGATTCTATTATGACTGCTACAGGAATAACACATACACTGTATTATCTTCAACACCACAGAATTTTATCTGACTGCAGAATGTTAAATACAGAGCTCAGGAGGATTAACACTAAATACCAGGCTCATGAGACTAGGAACATGGGAACAGATCAACTGCACTTAGTAAGCTCATTGTTTGCTTGTGTTACTTGGTATATTGTACATAGGAACCCATACAAGAATAGAGGTAAGAAAAATAGAATAACTAACATACAAACGTAACAAAACCAGGAATGAAAGCACTGTGTGTCACAAGAACAAATCACAGCGACTATAGCGGAATGCAGGGAACTATTGGTGCATGCGCAAAAATTGACATTTGGACTCAGGTTTACACTCACGCACTAACACAACACAGGCCAGATGACTGCTGCGGTTGTTACAACAGCCCTCTCGGCATGCGCGGAGCCCCATCCAGCATGCACATCCGGAAATACACATGACAGCCAGATCTCATGGTGTGTTGTAGAACATAAGTTGCTGGCTATTACCTTTCAATGGCATTTCTTGTGAATGGGGATGTCTGTTAGTCTTACGAAGCCTGTGCTACTGTATGTAGTAATACTTGCAACATCCATCACTTTTCTAACAGAATTAATTTTTGTATGCTTAGAGGCAATCCCTCCTTTTTGCTCTGTCACATCAGCCTTGCACCCCTTGTTGGACAGGATGAACAAGACATGCATGGCTCTTTACCATGTTCACAAATCCCTGAAGTAGCCTACTTATACCCAACTAACTTCTCACCCACTTCACTTTATTTGATGCTCTTTACAGGTGCCTGAAGTAACATTGACTACCCAGAAAACTATTTTTTTTTCTCTGCATTGAACAGATGCATAGTCATCACTTAATCAATATTGTGAAAATATGTCCCAGTATAATTCCCCGATTTCAGTTTTTTCGGCGTTATTTAACTGGGTGTGATAATGGCTTCAATATTTATTGCAGCTTCATAGGTTTTTCAAACTTCAAACCAATCATGAAATACAGTTACACTTCACTCTATGTGGCTACTCTTGAGAGGCTGCTGTAATCATACTGCAACAATTGTGATTTTTAAGTTCCATCAAGATTAGGACAGACTGTTTAGTACTTATGAAATGCAAAGGACAGACAGAAACTTCTCAGGTAGAGGGTGCATGCATTATTATTTTGGTGATTACAAAATCGAGTCAAATTTACAATGAACTGTGCAGTATTAGCCCTATTATCAGTACGATGTTACACCCCCACTGGGCTGGATGCATGCACCGATTCGATTGGGAATGCTACTAATGCAAGCTGGCCTACAACTGCTGTAAATGATCCTTGATATCCTGGATACTGACACTGGAATGGAGTTGACATGCAAGCCGGTCCCACAAATGTTCTATCAGGGACAAATGTGGGGATCATCATCGAGTCCATTCATAAAGGCACATGTCATGCTTCGACAAGTATGGTACAGTTGAAAAATGGTACCATGATACTGTCTCATGGGAGTTATCACTTGAGCATGCAGGATGTCCATGAGATATCATTGTGTAGTCAGAGTTCCCTCAGTCACTATCGGCCGTGACCTGAAGTCATACCCGTCAGCTCCCTACAGCATAACGCCAGGAGTAACACCATTGTGTCTCTCCGAAACATTGGAAGAATGGTATCCCCCCCCCCTCCCCCCCCGTGTTGCAACCATACCCACTGATGGTGGTCATCTGGGGTAGTGCAGAACAGCAATTAATTGCTGAGCACAATAGGATGCGCCCTGTGCATCCTTAGAAGTGCTACTGATACTCTCCAACTAATGGTAGAGAAAGATACAGAATGTTCCTGAAAGTCCATTACCATTTCTCAAAGACAGAGGCAGATGTGAAAGGGTCATGATGTGCTTGATACACAATATGGTGACCCTCCATTGTGGTGGAAGGATGTTGTTAACTGGAACCTTGACAGCATCTATATTTGTCCTCATGTACCCATGAAGTCCAACAAAGGGCCACTGTCACTTCCAAATGCCCAGAAATCTGGTTATTGCAAGAGTCTAGCAGCTGGTCACATGTAGACCGACAACAAGGCCTTTTTTAAGCTCTGAGCCACCTTATAACACTCTCTCACTCAAGTACAAAGCATCTACACATCCTTAAAAGTGATAAATAAACATCTGATACTGTTCACTTCCCTTATATACGCCCATCTGATACTGTTCACTTCCCTTATATACGCCCTATCATGCCTGGTAACAGCATTAAACATGAACAAAACTAATCTACTTTGGTGGCTTTTGTACCTGTCACAGTGAACTGCAACTCTTAATCATTTATGTGCCCATCAATGGTGGGTGTATATAGGTCAATAAATTATAGAGCGCAGCAATTGGCTATCTTTTTTCCTTCTCTTTCTTTCTTCTTCTTCTTCTTCTTTTTTGTTGTAGGTTTTATTATGCAAATCCAGATTTCGGCTAGTGCCTAGCCATTATCAATGGAACATTTTCTAATCTTGATGCATGTTAGTTCCTTATTGTTCGGACGTCAGTCACAGTTCTTTGAATAACAGTCGCTGAGTGCACCCACTTTCACAATGGAAGGTAACCTGTTAGTTCAACTCATGTTATTGATTCTGTCTTTTGTTAGTTTTGTTTTCACTGTGTGTTTTGGTATCACATTATGACTTTTTGTACATTTGTGTTCTGCATTTGATGTTTATATTTTTCCACCATTGCAACGTGTAATGTTATTTGGTTGACATTTTGAAACCGTGTCTGTGTAGCATGTCAGGGCTTGATATTACACCTATTGGTCAAAGTTGATGGGTGGTACAGAATGTTCTTGTTTAACTCCAAGATTATGTAATTGTACTCATTGGTGATCTGTCACAGGCTTCCTCCATTCACCTCATATTACGATTTACTGAACCAATGAAATTGCCCTGTACAGTGATTAAAAACTGCACTTACTATGTAATTAGAAGTCAATCCTATTTAAAAGCAAAGGTAAACCTCTATCATCTGATGGCCCCTGTATAAACAAATTAGGCCAACTGGTCACAACTTATAACACCGAATTTCCTCACAACTTAATCAAAATCAAACATTTTATTTCTCATAAGTAAACATCACGTATTCTGATACTTGGTCTTTTAGATGAAATGAAAACTTAAAAAATTATTTTGAATGAAATGAGAGTTAAACAATTAAATCCAGACAAAGTTTGTTTCACATTTATTGTTAATAAATTGAAGCTTACATGCAAGATTTTCCCTTCTTACAAACTTTTCACTATTTATAAACAATACGACTGGAAAAATGACATTTTTGTTGTATCAACTGAAACAGGAAGTACACTTATTTACTACTCAATATTAACAAAATTAACTGCTGATGCCCAATTAATAACTTTACTTTACAGGGGAACAAACTGACAACATTTTTCCTCTAGCCCTATCATGTTTCTTTCTCAAAGGGCTCTCATAGCTGCAGGAAAACAACATCTGTGTCAAAGGGAGTAGCAAGGGTAAGGAATCAATTTGGCTACAAATAGTGGCACAACACAAATAATACCTCTCAATCTGGCTGGAGTCCAGCAGCAGGTACACATCATATTACAGCTTCAAACAATTTAAGCACACTAGATGTGACATTGAAATATTGTGTGCTCTATCAGCAACCCAAAAACAAATCATCAGTCAACTATACCTAGAAAAATCTTGAGGATTATGTTACATAAGCAATTTATGTTTGCTGAAAGGGTCTGCTATTCCCATGAAAAAAACTAATTATACAAAGACCAGCTACCATATATGCCACAGTGAGATTTCTCTAAACTGTAGAATGTCAGGTGTTGCAATGCACTGTTGCATGCATTCAAAATAAATTGGCATCCTACATGACAGCAAAACCAACATTTTTTTTTTTTTTTTAAATATGAATATTCTCCATCATGTTCCACTTTTTTGCTTCACACAGAAGTTGCAGTTTGAAAATTAATCTTCAGTAATATCTCTAAAAACAGTACCAATAAAGTTTTTTTTAATGAGATACAACACATGGTCTACACCACACCTTATTTGTCCATTGTAAATTACATGTTTCAACAGACTGCCATCATCAGATTAGAGAAGAAAGCAATAACCACAACCTGACACATGTAAATTACAAGATTCAATACAAAAATTGATGTATATTATGTAGTAATTATTTCTTTCTTTCTTTCTTGAATCTGATGATGACTATTCTTCAAAACATTGATGGGGATAATTAAGCACTATATAGACAGTTCTTTTATTGCAAAAGTGCACCATGATCATTGAACCTATTCACGACTTTTTGCATTTTATAATCTAAGTTATAAGAAGATCAATAATCTTTGCTCTCAATGCAATGCCTCAATTCAGTAGCAGTCCAGTTTGCTTTGAAAATACATAGCCTGACTAAAACAAGTGAAGCACTCAGAAGACATGGTTAGACATCAATGTAATGTTGTGCATGCACATACCACTGGAAGATTTATAAATGATTATAGTTGGAGTTCTCTGTGACAGGTAAACAGCCACCAAAATGCTTAAGTGTTGTCTGTGTTTAATACAGTGCCAGGACTGATAGTGTGTATAAGGGGCGTGAACAGTGTCAGATGAGCAATCACAGTGAAGGGCACAGAGATGCTATATACTCATGTGAGGCATTATTATTAGCACCTGAGAGTGTTTGAAATGGGTCTCATTATGAGTCTTCAGTTGTCTGGCTGGTTGAATTGTGCATTATCCAGATTTTTTTTGGGGGGTACGGGGGGGGGGGATTCAGATGCAACAGTGGCTTGATGTTGGACTGCATCAGAATACGAGGACAGGCATACGCGATATCAAAGTTCTGGTTAACTATCACAATTGAGGATGACCACATTGTACAGCAACTACACCGTAACCCCCTTCACGTCTGTGCCTGCCATCTGAGAACAAGGAGTTGAGTACCAGCAACATTCTGTATCGTCCCACACCACTGGCTGGAGACCAGCAACAGCAGCAGCAGCAGCAGCAGCGGGACTAGGGAATTACTGTGCCACGCATAGGCTCCCATTAATGTCAGACAAACAGCTGTGTCTAGAGTGGTGTTCTGATCAGGAAGCAAGGACTGCATATGAATAGCATTACATTGTGTTTAGCACTTAATCAGAGTTCTGCACTACCAAGGATTACGGTCACTGGCAAGTACGACAGCAACCTGAGGAGATGCCTCACCCTCCTAATGGTTTGGTGAGGCACAGCAGCGTTACTACTGATGTCATGGTGTGGGGAGCATCAGGTATGCTTCAAGTCAGCTGGTAGGGATCAAGGAAAATGTGACAGCACAACAGCACATCACGGACATCCTGTGTCCTCAAGTGTTCACATTCTTAGAATAGTATTGTAGTGCCATTTTTCAAGACAATGCTTGTCCGGACACAGCATGTGTCTCTATGAACCGTCTGCATGGTGCTGAGGTATTACCATGACCAGCAAGATCTCCATATCTTTCTCCGACAGAATGTGTGTGGGTCCAGCTCTGATGTCAGCATTCATGATATCAAGGACTAGCTGCAACAGATGTGGGCTTGCTTGCCTCTGGAGAGGTGACAACAGTTTTATGACACCCTTCCCAGCTGAATCAGTGCACGTATCCAGGGCCGTGGGAGTGCAACGTCGTACTGGTAAGTGGGTTCATACTCCCAAATTTCTTTTGTGGTGGTGGTGGTGGTGGTGGTGGTGGTGGTGGTTGTTGGGATGTTTAAGGGGGACTAAACAGCGAAGGTCATCAGTCCCCCATTCCAAAAACAGGCGAGCCGAAAATCGGCGAAGCAGGTAAAAACCAAAGGGGGGAGGAGACGCCCCCCAGGCACTAAAAGAACACAAATGCAGCAACAAACACTACAGACAAGAAGAGTACAGAGGAACACCAGACAGAAAGGAACAGAAGAAAATAAGATGGCCGGAGACTGGTTGACTGACCACAAGAACAAAAAAAAGGGAAAGAGTCAACCATCCGACGACACACCAAAACAGCAACAAATATTGAGGGACGTGAGGACAAAAGACACAGAAAGGGAAAGGTGCAGGACCGCCCTAAATTGAACCATAAAAAGGACTGTCACAGATAAAATTTAAAACGTTGTCAGCCATGGAGGCATCGTCACATAAAACCAAAGGCAAAGTGCCCGGGAGATTAAAAGACTGCCGGAAGGTGCGCAGTCGGGGACACTCCAGCAAAATGTGGGCGACCGTCAGCTGGAACCCACACCGACACAGGGGCGGATCCTCCTGACGCAAAAGATGGCCGTGCGTCAGGTAGGTATGGCCGATGCGGAGCCGACACAGGATTACAGAGTCCCTGCGAGAAGCCCGCAGGGAGGAGCGCCACACATCGGTCGTTTCCTTGACAGCCCGC
Organism: Schistocerca americana; assembly: GCF_021461395.2. Taxonomy (NCBI): domain Eukaryota; kingdom Metazoa; phylum Arthropoda; class Insecta; order Orthoptera; family Acrididae; genus Schistocerca; species Schistocerca americana. The sequence continues at coordinate 751,566,133 of NC_060120.1, forward strand.
AGTTTATTCGGGGATGTCATGCCACGCCACTCAGCAGTCCACATCCCAAGCACCTTACGGCGCAACACCAGCTGCTGATCGCGAGCCGTGAGGCCGATTTCCAAAGCTGGGGCTTCGATCGCCCCTTTGGCCAGCCTGTCGACACGTCCGTTCTCCGGGATGCCAATGTGACCTGGCGTCCAAATAAAGACCACCGAACGACCAGAGCGGGTAATGGCGGAAACAGACTCCTGAATAGAGGACACCAGAGGAGAAGAGGTATAGCAGCGGTCGATGGCCTGGAGGCTGCTCAGGGAGTCACTGCAGATGACGATGGACGTACCTGAGCAGGAACGCATATGCTCAAGAGCGCGCAATATGGCCACCAGCTCTGCAGTAAAAATACTGCAGCCAGCCGGCAAGGAGCGCTGTTCAACATGGGCAGCGTGAGCAAAAGCGTAGCCAGTGCGACCATCAACCAGGGAACCATCAGTGAAGACAGTCTCACAGCCCGAAAATGAGGCGAGGAGCGCAAGAAAACGGCGACGGAGGGCCACAGGCGGAACCGAGTCCTTGGGTCACTGTGCCAAGTCCAGACGGACGGACGGCTGGGGCAAACACCAGGGAGGCGTAGGTGCACGGACCCGGAAGGGAGGCAGAAGAGGGAAGGACCCCAGTTCCGACAGCAGGGACTGGACGCGGACAGCTATGGAAAGCCCAGACCTAGGTCACCGTTCGGGCAGATGGAGGACCATGGCAGGGAATAGCAGGCGACGATTGGGATGGCCCAGCGAGCAATGCACGTGGACAGCATAGTCAGCGAGCAGTCGATGGCGGCGAATCCCCAGTGGGGGAATCCCGGCCTCCACCAGTAGACTATCCACAGGGCTCATACGAAAAGCGCCAGTGGCAAGCCGAACCCCACAGTGGTGTATGGTGTCTAACAACTTCAACACTGAGGGTGATGCAGACCCATAGGCCAGGCTCCCATAATCAAGCCTCGACTGCACAAGGGCTCTGTATAATCTCAACAGCGTGCAGCGATCCGCACCCCAAGAGGTGTGGCTCAGGCAGCGGAGGGCGTTGAGGTGCCGCCAGCACTTTTGCTTCAGCTGAGTAATATGAGGAACCCATGTGAGCCGGGCATCAAAGACGAGTCCCAAGAAGCGGCAAGTGTCCACCACTTCAAGCAGGTGGCCGTCGAGAGAAAGTTCAGGATGAGGGTGGACCGTCCGACACCTGCAGAAGTGCATAACTCGAGTCTTGGCTGCAGAGAACTGTAAACCATGAGTCAGAGCCCATGATGCTGCCTTGCGAACGGCGACTTGCAGCCTGCGTTCGGCGACTCCCGTAGTCGTGGAGCTAAAGGAGATGCAGAAGTCGTTGGCATACAAAGAAGGAGACACGGACAACCTCACGGCTGCAGCCAGACCATTAATGGCCACTAGAAACAAGGAGACGCTCCACACCGAGCCCTGCGGGACCCCATTTTCCTGTATGTAAGATGAACTAGAGGCGGCACCCACTTGCACCCGGAAAGAGCGGCGCAATAAAAAGGTTTGAAGGAAAGCCGGGAGCTGACCACGAAGACCCCACTCATGCAATGTAGCAAGGATGTGATGCCTCCATGTGGTGTCATACGCCTTCCGCAGATCAAAAAATACAGCAACGAGATGCTGACGTCGGGCAAAGGCCATACGGATAGCAGATTCCAGCCGCACCAGACCGGCCCCGACGGAAGCCACCCTGGGATGGAGCGAGGAGACCGCGCGACTCAAGGACCCAACACAAACGCCGCCCCACCATATGTTCGAGCAATTTGCACAAAACGTTGATGAGGGTAATGGGACGATAGCTGTCCACCGCCAGTGGGTCCGCACTGGGCTTCAAGATGGGGACAATAAGACCCTCTCGCCATTGCGACGGGAACACGCCCTCGCTCCAAATGCGGTTAAAGATGGTGAGGATGTGTCTCTGGCAGTCCCGGGAGAGATGCTTCAGCATCTGTGCGTGGATGCAGTCTGGTCCTGGTGCCGTATCAGGGCAGTCGGCGAGGGCAGCGAGGAGTTCTCTCTCACTGAAAGGAGCATTGTATTTTTCAGAATGACGCGTGTGGAATGATAACGGCGTCTGCTCGGCTCGCTCCTTTAGAGAGCGAAAGGCGGGGGGATAAGTGGCAGTGGCAGAGCTCTGAGCAAAGTGCGCAGCAAGGTGTTCAGCAATGGCGGCAGTGTCCATGCAGACAGCGCCGTCCAAGGAGATCCCAGGGACACCCATAGGGGTCTGGTATCCATAAATCCGCCGGATCCGGGACCACACGAGCGAGGGGGAGACACGGGAGCCCAAGGATGAGACATACCTCTCCCAGCACTCCTGCTTACGCCATGCGATAAGGCGACGGGCCAAGGCACGGAGCCTCTTAAAGGCGATGAGGGTCTCTAGAGACGGGTGCCGCCTATGACACTGGAGAGCCCGCCTACGGTCACGAATAGCCTCAGCAATCTCCGGCGACCACCAGGGGACAGCCTTCCTCCGAGGGAGTCCAGAAGAGCGGGGGATGGCAGCCTCGGCCGCCGAAATGATTGACGTGGTTAAGACACGGACCACCTCGTCAATGTCACCCTGTGGGGGAGACTCAATGGTTGCAGCGGAAGTAAAAGCCGGCCAGTCAGCCCTGTGGAGAGCCCAGCGGGGCAGGCGCCCAGAAGAATGACACTGGGGCAGTGACAAATAGATGGGAAAATGGTCACTACCACACAGGTCAGGATGCACCCTCCAGTGGAGGGATGGGACAAGTCCGGGGCTGCAAAGAGAGAGATCGATGGCCGAGAACGAGCCATGGGCCACACTGAAATGCGTGGGGCCACCGGTGTTCAAGAGGCTAAGGTCGAGCTGAGCCAACACATGCTCCACGGCACGACCGCGGTCATTGGAGACAGTCCCACCCCATAGAGGGTTGTGGGCATTGAAATCGCCCAGAAGCAGCAATGGTGGTGGGAGCTGAGCCAGCAGCGCAGCCAAGACATGTCGGGGGAGCTCCCCATCCGGAGGAATGTAAACAGAGCAAACAGTAATAGCTGGTGAGAGCTCAACCCTGACAGCGACTGCCTCTAAAGGTGTCAGAAGGTGTACTGGCGAGCTACAGACAGAGTGGTGAACAAAGAGGCAAACCCCACCTGATGCTCGTTGACAGGCAGCACGGGGCAAGTTTCCTGCAGAGCAATGCAGAGAACAGGGGAAGCACTCAGAAGCATCCGGAGCACAGGCAGGTGGCGGAAATAACCGCCGCCATTCCACTGGAGAATGGAAGCAGTAAGGGACTGGGAGGGCGTGAAGGTGACTAAGAGGCAGACGGCGCCTCAGAGCCAACTGCTGCCACCGGGGGAGAGTCAGCTGAGGCCATAGGAAAGGCCCCCGAGGGTTCCGTGAGGGCGAGATCCGCGGCAGAGGCGAGGATCTCCACCTCATCCCCGGAGCCAGGACTATGTACAGCAGGCGGCACTGAAACCGCCGGAACGTCCTTCTTCTTGGACACATTCCGTTCCTTCTTCTCGCATCTGCCCTTAGGGTGAGAGGGCTGGGAGAGCTTCTCTGAAGGAGCGTCGGAGGCTGACGACGACGCAGAAGCCCTACGACCAGCAGGTGGTGGAACCTTCAGCCACTGGCTGACATCCGGCTGGGTAGGAGAAGAAACGGAGGAAGGGAGAGCCCCGAGGGACCCCTTCCGCGAGAGAGGAACCGGCAGAGGCAACGCCGGTGGAGAAGGAGGGGGAGGGATCGAGCCCCCCGGTTTTTGAGCAGACGTCACTCCCGAAGTAAGCGTGGGGGGAGTGACAGAAGAGGGTTTGCCCCCAACGGCTAAGGGGGCAACAGAGGAAGGCGTGCCCCCAGACATGAGGGGGGCAGACAGAGAGGCACGGCCCTGAGGGCCCACTGAAGGCGGCACAGAGGAGGCGACAACCGCCGCTCGCGAGGGCGACGATGACGTGGCTGCAGCATAAGATGTTCGAAGGGAAGCAGGATACAACCTTTCAAATTTCAGTTTTGCCTCTCGATAAGTAAGCCGGTCCAGGGTCTTAAATTCCATTATCTTCCGCTCCTTATGAAGAACAGGGCAATCCGGCGAGCATGGAGAATGGTGCTACCCCCAGTTGACACATACAGGCGGAGGCGCACATGGAGAATCGGGATGAGAGGGGCGTCCGCAATCTCGACATGTGGCGCTGGATGGGCAACGGGAGGACATGTGCCCAAACTTCCAGCACTGGAAGCACTGCATCGAGGGAGGGACGTAGGGCTTGACGTCACAACGGTAAACCATTACCTTGACCTTCTCGGGCAAGACATCACCCTCGAAGGCCAAGATAAAGGCACCGGTGGCCACCCTGTTAGTCTTGGGTCCTCGATGTACACGACGGACAAAATGCACTCCACGTCGTTCTAAGTCGGCTCTCAGCTCGTCATCGGATTGTAACAAGAGGTCACGATGGTAAATAATCCCCTGGACCATATTTAAGCTACTGTGGGGAGTGACGGTAACAAGGACATCACCCAGATTATCACACAAGAGCAATGCTCGTGACTGGGCTGGGGAAGACGTCTTGTGGATGGACCCATTCCTCATTTTAGACAACCCCGCCACCTCCCCAAACTTATCCTCCAGGTGTTCCACAAAAAACAGAGGCTTCGTCGTAAGAAAGGAGTCACCATCAGTCCTGCAGCAGACAAGGTATTGTGGTACATAAGGCTCCCGCTTGGCACTAGATCTACGTCCCTCCCATGGCGCAGCCAACGAGGGGAATGACTGAGGGTCATATTGCGCAGCATCAAAGTCTACTCTGCCTCGCTCAGAGACGCTGGTGGCAGTGTGACCACCAGCTTGGTGTGATTTATTGCGCTTCATTGTGCCTCATCCGCCCAGATGCCACCTACTCCGAACGAGGGCTCTCCCCAAGGGCACCACCCAGCCAAAGCAACGGGTACCTGGCCGATATCCCGTTGCCCGGAGTCCCCGCGCCCCAGACAAGATGGGCACATACTCCTTGGCATGCATGGGGAGGAAACAGCTCTGGCATCTGCAGTGCGATCCCTGCGTGGTCAGGGGGCTACCACCAAGAGGGTACATGACGACCCCACCACAACGGACTGGCTACCGTGCTGGATTTTAGGCGTTGTCAAACCCAAGAGCGGACCATCACAGAAGGCCGAAACGTTTGAGACTCCTTTTAGTCGCCTCTTACGACAGGCAGGAATTCCGCGGGCCTATTCTTACCCCCGAACCCGCAGGGGGAATTTCTTTTGTAAAGTTGACTAGGTATTGTAATCACTGGAGCACCATCAAATAGCCTCTCAATCCGCGCAGTTTCATTTCCTCTTTTCCTACTGGGTGCTTCACTTTTTTGTCAGGCAGCATAATTTAATAGTCACTAATTTAAGATCAGTATTATAGTTACAAAATAATGATTAATTAGTAGCCAGTTATCATATGCATCTGCTGTAAATCAATAATCTGGTATAATAAAAGGGAAGTAGAATACTAACCTTTGCCAGATCCTCTAATGTTCTAAATGGCCCTCTCCTTAATCTGTGTTCAACTATGTTAGCTGCAAGTTCTTGGTTAAGGCCATTTACAGTCATCAGCTCAAAAACTGTTGCAGAGTTCACATCTACAGTTCGGCTAGTAGATCCAGCCTGAGAAAACTCTGAACTTGCTATACTGTCAAAGGACTGTGCTCGAGATGATGCACAACTAGAAAGCCATTTCAAAGAAAAGTATATTACGTATTTCATCAATTGAAGAGAGACAGTCAAAAAGCAATACAATTTTTTTTTTTACATTGAATATAAGGCTCTCCAATATGAGAATACAATTACTTAAGAATCAGAGAAAGAAGTCTTACCAAATGTGAAGTCTGCTCAAATATCAGCAATTTGACACATATATAGACAGAAGTTAATAGATACAAAAAATGTTTCTGTTCACTCCCCATATTCACCCGATTTATATCCCACTGTCTTCTTTCTGTTCTCTTACATCACACAAAATGTTGATGGACGATGATTTCATCACCTAAAGAAGCTGATGAATCCTCCGAAAATCATGTTTTTGAGTTAACAGTGGAGAGGAAAAATGTTCCCAGAATTGATTCAAACCCAGGCAAAAATGTGTTAATTCTGAAGGCAAATAATTAGAAACAATAGCATTATTTATATCAAAATATTGATTTTTAACTGTTTTTGTAAAAACTTAGAATGTGGCTCCCATATTTTACTAAGAGGAACACAACGAAACCTGTTGGCACAAGCTAACAATAACAGTCCAGTGACTAGGGATAAGTATGTAAACTGAAAATGACATTGATACATACACCTATAAAAGAAGAGAGTTAATCTTCTTCAGACTTTTGAATTATATTATAAATCATACCTTGCATTTTTGCTCCTAACACATATCTCTGGGCGAATCAAATCCAGTTTCTCTGCTCCTACACCAGACACTAGAGCAAGATCTTCAACTTTCTTAAACCTTCCAATAGCTTGACGATATTCCACAATGCTTCGTGCAATGTGCCTTGTAATCCCTGGCAGCGTCATTAACTCTTCTTCACTGGCTGTGTTTACATTTAACAGTTCTATATGCTGAAATTGGAATTAAATTTCATAACTAGTTTGATTTAAGCTGAAAAAACAACAAAAATCAATGGAGAAATATAATAAAACAATAGTAAAGTCTATTTCACATATATCGTAATACTCATACTTTGAATGAAGGAACATCAGTGTAATTGTTGACAATCCATTAGCAACAGAGCATCAGATAGAATGGACAAAATGGGGAATGATATCAACCATGCCAATTTCAAAGGAATCATCACGATATTCATCATTTGCCTTAATCAGTGTAACAGAATCACAGAAACTTAAAATCTGGATGGCCTGAGTAGAATTTGAACACCACTGATCTCAAATGCAAATCCAGTGACTCAACCAATGTGTTTCCTGCCATGAGGTTTCACGATTTGATAAGATTAATGCAATATTAGTCAAAAGAACAGTAGGTTTTCTTTGATTTGCGTCTTTCTATTTAAGAGCTTAAATCACTGACAGCTACACAAATTACATGCACTATATGAAATTGGACATGCACACACTTCACAGACAGAAAGACAAATGTAATTGAAATGTTCAGAGAAGAGCTGCATGATTTATAAGATATTGATTGGTCAGTATCAACACATTACAGAAATATTAAAGTAATTCCACCAGGACACTATATAAAACATCTCACACACAAAATGAATGAGCAGCTTTCAAGATTTTGAGGACATAATACCCAGACATTCAGCATATTTTCCTCATGGTGCATCCGTAACCAAGCCAGCATCTTATACATGATATGTAAAATTACAGCAAACATGTGTAGTTTGCTTCCTATGTCCCGTGGTTAATATATTTTAAAATATTCATGGATTTGAGGCACTGTGCATCAATGTCCCTCAGTTGTGACAAGTACATAAGCTTTTGAGTAAAAAATTCCCAAAAACAACATACACTTAACACTTGTAGCAGTGACATTTCCTCCTAGTTCAGCTTGGACAGATAAAATATACACACACAGACTTAATGAGTCAGAAACCTATAACAAAGTTTTTGTTTCAATCCATTCTTTCAGCCTTTGAATTGTTAGCTATAGTTCAAGTACAAGTAGGGGTTGCAAGGTCAGAAGAAGAGGGACAAATAGAAAAATAATCTATGATTAAGGTATACTGAATTAGGCTCCATATTCTCTAAGCTACATGACTAAAAGTAAAAGTGAAGATGACCACACACACCACCTTCACCGAAAGCAGTAATGCAAACTGTCTTAGATTTGAGAACACAGATAAAAATGACATTTCTAACATCTACACAAAAGCTTTTTCCTGTAAAGCTACTAAGAGAAACATTATGACAGATTTTTTAAAGTCTGTGTGATCCTTTGATACAAGAAGTAAACATTATCTTCACAAAAAATCTCAGGATGGAACTGAAAGGAGTACATTATTCAAGCATAGAAGTATACAATAAACTTCCAGTTCATGTCAAATCAGTCATTGGGGATAAGACTAAATTCAAAAAACCAGCTAAAACTTTGTCTTTTGAATAGTTCTTTCTATTCTTTACAGGTATACTTTGACAATGTGTAATAATTAGCAAAATGTGTTTAATTTAAAGCATTTCTTTATGAAATGACTATGCAACACTGGTATATCAATCACTGATGGAATGCTTTTTAAATGAATTAGAATGTAAGACTTACAATTTTTTTCTGTAACCATTCTTACTTGTATAATCTGTGTTGTTACTTGAACAGTTGAATCTCATGTATCTGTTTACATGTGATTTAGATTCTAAGCCTCATCATCATTTACTTGTGGTTATTACTGCAATAATCTGACACATTTTACATACTAGCAATACACTCTTATCAAGGATCCACGTAAATTGAAAATAAATAAATAAATTTCCAGATATCATGAGGGTGTTTTCTCCTGTTTCTTGAACAAAATTTCAATGAGTGTGGATGAGTTCTAATCTTTGTCTGTCACATGCCACAATGTGCCTATCATGACCAGCTGATGCGTGTCGTGAGTAGACCTCAGATTTTAGGTAAAAACCTATTTTGTTCCTCATTTCATAAAGGCAATAAAATTTCTACATAAACGAATTACACCAATTTATGATTGAAAACGCTAGTTTTATAGCGCCTAAAAATACCTCATTTCAGGTTAGTACCTGATTGTACCTCATTTTTAAAAATTCTAAAAATATCTAATTTCATGTTAGAGCCTGACTGTATCTAATTTTTAAAAATCAAGCCAAATAAAATTTGTCTGACTAAAACTACTCTTCTGGTCTTCCTGGATACTTAGAAAATGGTAACTGAATGGTAACTGGTTTCTTCACACCTTCCTGCCCTGTTGGGGCAGCCTGTTTAAAACACCTGCACTGTCTTCATTCAGTCGGTCTGCATGCTGCTTGTATGTGGTGAAATATTTCACAGCGACAGTGTATTTTGGGAAAGTCAAGCATGCCGAAAGCAACCATCTCCAAATCATCTCTGATTCGTCAGTGGTTACAACAATTTCCTGATTTCTCTACAGACAGAAGAGTTATTCACTGCAATGTGTGCAACAAAGATGTAAGTAAAATGTTAGCCTTTTAAATGTTATGCCCACTCAGAGAACAGTGATGCCAATGTGTTTTTTTTTTTTTTTTTCTCTGAGTTCACTTGGACCAGACACATGGGAATGGAAAAATATTGTTTCTAAACCCTTCATGTAGATTACTTTTCCTAAGTAGATCTCGTACGTAAATTCTTCCACAAAGTATTTCTCATTTCTTTTCGTTTTTAGGTACATTCTGAACAGAGGTTGCATTTAAGTTGGCATGTTGCAGGGATTAAACACCAGACAAATTTAAAAAATAAATCAAACTTGAAACAAATGTTTGTAACTAAACCAAATGCAACAAACAAAAATGAATTTCATATTGACCTGAGTTGAGCCATTGTTGCATCAAACATATCATTCAATGCAGTTGGAAATAGCCAGTACAAAAGTTTTCTAGAGGAACACTGTCACCACAGCATTCCATCAGAATTCACACTGATAAAGAATTATTTAGATACTTTATATGACAATACATTGAGCAGGATAAGGGAAGATATAGGTGATTCACATATGTAGATCTCTGTCAATGAGACAACTGACAGAAAAGGTCGTTATGTGGTTAATTTGACTGTTGGAAAGTTAGATCCTGGCACTTACCTTGTACCTCAGCTGATCTACAGCAAGTATACAAAAAAGACTAACCAGGAAACAATTGCTCACTTTGTTAATAAAGCCCTCAAATTAGTTTTCCCCAACAGCCTAGATGAAAATACAGTATTTGTTATCTACACTGATGCACCCACATACGAAACTGCTGCTGTTAAATTGTTGAATGTATTTTACCGAGCCTTGTTCCAAATCACATGCCTTGCCCAGGCCATGAATCGTGTATCTGAAATGATGTGTGTCTAGTTTCCACAGATAAATAAGCTAGTTTCAACCATCAAAAATTTTTTTATTAAGACACCTACAAGAATCCAGTTATTTTGAGAGGAACTTCCCAACGTACCACTTCCACCAGAACCTACACTTACTCGCTGGGGAATGTGGCTAGAAGACACCGAATACTACAGCGAGTATTTGGAATACATTAAGAACATGGTTCTTTAACTGCAGGAGGAGGCAGTGAGCATTACTTCAGCTACAGACCTTCTAAAGGACCGAACAATTTCCAACGACATTGTATGCATAAAATCTCATTATGTATTTTTGGTCCCTATTATTAAAGTTCTGGAGTGTTGAGGGAAACATGTCTACAAGCAACTGCGATTGATAGAAGAGGTGACAGAAAAAAAATCAACTTGGTCCCAGGTTCTATTGGTATGAAAGATAGTGAGAAACTAAAGACAGTGCTACAGTGAGAAACTAAAGACAGTGCTACAAAAAATTCAGGACTGACCACCCTCTGCATAGTGGCTGTTATCTTATCAGGTAAATCAACAGAACATGAGTGTGCAGTTCCATTACGTCTAATACTGTCATTTAAATATGCTCAGGTGATATCTGTTGACGTGGAACGCTCATTCTCGGCATATAAGATGCTATTAACAGACAAGAGATGCAGTTTCTCAATGGAAAATCTGGAGAAAGTGTTAATTATTCACTGTGACTGTAATTTTGGTCATGGACAATAATATAATGTGGATTTTTGTCAATCTATCTATCTTTCTAAACAATAAAATGTCACATTTTGATCACCTATTTTCTGATTTTTATAACCTATTTTTGTAAGTGATAGAACCTATTTTAGGTGCCTAATTTAAGACTTTTAGAACCTAAAAGTCTGAGGTCTAGTCATGAGCCGCAGAGAATACAGAACCCATTCTCCACATCAGGATGTGGCTTTTGTCAGTTTCATCATTGGAAGATTAAGTCTTCTCTTTCTTTGACAGTCACACTGAGACAGCAGATCAGACCACGAGCAAGTATGACAAAAATTCTGGCAAAGTATTCTGCAGAACAGGAAATAGGGCATATTTTACACTTGTAAATTATTCATCTACAAGCCATTTTCTAGAACAACTAATACCAAAACGTATAAAATGATAAAGTCACATACAGGGTGTTACAAAAAGGTATGGCCAAACTTTCAGGAAACATTTCTCACACACAAATAAAGAAAAGATGTTATGTGGACATGTGTCCGGAAACGCTTAATTTCCATGTTAGATCTCATTTTAGTTTCGTCAGTATGTACTGTACTTCCTCGATTCACCGCCAGTTGGCCCAATTGAAGGAAGTTAATGTTGACTTCGGTGCTTGTGTTGACATGCGACTCATTGCTCTACAGTACTAGCATCAAGCACATCAGTACGTAGCATCAACAGGTTAGTGTTCATCACGAACGTGGTTTTGCAGTCAGTGCAATGTTTACAAATGTGGAGTTGGCAGATGCCCATTTGATGTATGGATTAGCACGGGGCAATAGCCGTGGCGCAGTACGTTTGTATCGAGACAGATTTCCAGAACGAAGGTGTCCCGGCAGGAAGACGTTCCAAGCAACTGATCGGCGTCTTAGGGAGCACGGAACATTCCAGCCTATGACTCGCGACTGGGGAAGACCTAGAATGACGAGGACACCTGCAATGGATGAGGCAATTCTTTGTGCAGTTGACGATAACCCTAATGTCAGTGTCAGAGAAGTTGCTGCTGTACAAGGTAACATTGACCACGTCACTGTATGGAGAGTGCTATGGGAGAAACAGTTGTTTCTGTACCACGCGCAGCGTGTGCAGGCACTATCAGCAGCTGATTGGCCTCCACGGGTACACTTCTGTGAATGGTTCATCCAACAATTTGTCAATCCTCATTTCAGTGCAAATGTTCTCTTTACGGATGAGGCTTCATTCCAACGTGATCAAATTGTAAATTTTCACAATCAACATGTGTGGGCTGATGAGAATCCGCATGCAATTGTGCAATCACGTCATCAACACAGATTTTCTGTGAAAGTTTGGGCAGGCATTGTTGGTGATGTCTTGATTGGGCCCCATGTTCTTCCACCTACACTCAATGGAGCACGTTATCATGATTTCATACGGGATACTCTACCTGTGCTGCTAGAACATGTGCCTTTACAAGTACGACACAACATGTGGTTCATGCACAATGGAGCTCCTGCACATTTCAGTCGAAGTGTTCGTATGCTTCTCAACAACAGATTCGGTGACCGATGGATTGGTAGAGGCGGACCCATTCCATAGCCTCCACGCTCTCCTGACCTCAACCCTCTTGACTTTCATTTATGGGGGCATTTGAAAACTCTTGTCTACGCAACCCTGGTACCAAATGTAGTGACTCTTCGCGCTCGTATTGTGGACGGCTGTGATACAATACGCCATTCTCCAGGGCTGCATCAGCGCATCAGGGATTCCATGCGACGGAGGGTGGATGCATGTATCCTCGCTAACGGAGGACATTTTGAACATTTCCTGTAACAAAGTGTTTGAAGTCACGCTGGTACGTTCTGTTGCTGTGTGTTTCCATTCCATGATTAATGTGATTTGAAGAGAAGTAATAAAATGAGCTCTAACATGGAAAGTAAGTGTTTCCGGACACATGTCCACATAACACATTTTCTTTCTTTGTGTGTGAGGAATGTTTCCTGAAAGTTTGGCCATACCTTTTAGTAACACCCTGTATACAAGCTGCTTATGTCACAAGTAACCAACTGAAGCAGATGTTTAAGACTGTTGTATAAGAATGCTTCCACTAGTAATTTGTAAAACTGTTTGCCTTTGTCTCTCTGTACTAAATAGCTATTTCTCCCAGTCAACATTTTGCACTTAATAGTGCTTGTCAGGCAACATCAGTATGATATAAAATTTGTAGTCACTAAGGAGAACGCACATGAATATGACAGAAAAACAAGAACACACAGTAAATACAAAAAAAAAAACAAATATGCTAATGAACCTTCCACAGATCCTCAGTGAAATGGTTCTCAGGGATAGTGAATAAGACAAAAAATCTTAAACATATTTTCATTTAAAAGGTAATAAATTATGATAAAACATGCAAATACTCAATACACTAATGTGTATACGATAATTCTTATACTGTTGGAGCCACGCATCATCAAATAAAAAAAAAAATTATAACATCTGTTTACAATTATCACATTACTGCACTGAATTTGTACGGAAATCTGACTGTACATAAAAATACTGAAAATACTTCAGGATCACTGGCCGCAGATGTGCTGGAATGACAAGCAGCAATGTCCACCTCATCAGACCATAATTCCTCTTATAAAATATTCAGTTTATGAAATGGAATCTTCCTCTGGTTGCTTCCTCATTTTTCTACGCTTCTGTAATTCTCAGCAATGCTGTCTTTTCCCTCTGTTCATCAGCAATGTCATTTAAAGCAGTGATGGCCGACGTTTCGTACAAGTGCTGTGTTCCAGCAAAGAATTTCTTGATAGGCAGGCCGTCAGCATCCACTGCTAACGTCGGTGTGAAATTCTGTACTGGCTTTTTCATGATACAATGGACCTGATGATGACGATGGCACCTGCCAAAGGCCAAGGAAAGATCTCTCTCGCACCTCATTCCAGGAAAATTTCACATCTACCTGCAGTGGTTCTTGAAACGGATGTGCCTTGTACAGGAACTCTATGAATTGCTGGTAGTATGAGCACATTCTGAGAAAAATTCACACATCATGATTGTGCTGCAGAATTGGAAAATCTGTGGCTGGTCTTATTTTCTCTGGATCAGGACAGACTTCACTGCCATTCAAGAGGTGCCCTAAGATTTCTCTTTCTTGGGCAAAGATGACGCACTGTTTCAGATTCAGGCAGAGACCTGCAATCTGAACACACTTCAACACAATTGTTAGCCAGCTTCGATGTTCTTAAAAAAATCAACAATGACATGTTAAGGTGTTGAAGCAAATGGTCCACCACACATTCAAAGATGGCTAGAGTGTCACATCACCCAAACTGTATAAATTTGGACTCTTAAGGGGCCATCTGGAGTTATGAACATAGTCTTTTCCTGGTCAACCATGTCAACCCTAATGTGCCAGTAGTCAGTCTGCATGTCCCTAGTACAAAAATACTTTGCTCCTTTCAAGCAGACCAGGGTGTCATCAATGGACGGCAATGAATAGACACCCTTATTCATAATTTTGTTAACTCATTGGCAGTCAATGGAGAAATGCCATGTGCCAACATCGTCCTTAACTAGGACTATCAGAAAGGACCAAGGACTCTCAGAAGGTTCAATGACTGTCATCTTGGAGCATCTTCTCCACTTCCTCCTGGACTATCTGTCGTTCAGCTGGTGACACGCTATATGGTGGATAATCCCCAGTGTTTATAGGGTGGCATGGGCTGCTTGGTCTGTCTTTTTTCCATCTGCATTTGAAAGCATGTGAAAATGGGTGGAGAAAGGCAAACACTCACCGACATTGCTTCTTGGTCAGGCTGGATAATACTGACAGTTCGGAAGTAGCTCCCCTCCCTTTGTTGTTAGTATTGGTAGAGGAGTGTAATGCTTCATTGATGGTATTAGGCTGCCCTTCCCAGACTGGTTTGGCTGTCCCCACAAACACACCTTTAGAGATGGGTAGTGGCTGTTCTTGACAACCTACAGTCTTCAAGACTGTCACTGGTATCTTGATTTCTTTTGTGAATCTAAGTAACTTTTCACAAGTTTCACAGTTTAACTGTGTATCTCAACTGATAATTGCAATGGCTGCAGCATCTTGGGCAACAGTCGCATCCATGGTGCGGCAATGGGCCTTGTCCAAACAGTCAACTATAATCATCTGCATATGACTGGCATGAACAGGACTATTGTAATGTGTTACCCTCTGTCCTCCAAATGTCTGTTCTTTGGGGCATTTTACCTGGAGGAGGAGTTGGTCGTAACTGCATTAGCCAAATATTGGGTTGCTGTTCAACTGTGGCAGCTCAAGACCAAATTGGGCATGTCCATTCGTCATGGCTTGTTTGACTGGTGGTAGAGATTGGTGCTGAAGATCAATACATCTTTTTTTCAACATTCTCTATTACATCCTGACATACAGGAGTAACGTACATGGCTGCTATCTCTTTAATACTCGGTCCGAAGTTTTTTGCTACCACACACTGCTGGTACCTCTTCTCTTACTAACTGGCATATGAGACGTGAGGTCATAGTGGTCTTCCACAACTGCCGAAGGGGCTACATTCTGGAGTCAAACACACTTCTTTTACTGACTTTTTCTGTCACATTTCCTCCATGTGCTGGCATCACCAGATGAATTCTTCTGTTGTGGCTTCCTTTACCAGAAGAGCTTGGTGCACAACTTCTGTGATCATTTTCATCAAACGTGAGATTTTGTCAGCTACTGCCATATTTGGATTTACAATGTTGCAAAGGGCCAAAAGATTCAATATGTATGGTTGTGTCATTTCACCATGATTTTGGGCCTTGTTTCCAATTTTCGTTCAGCTGAAAGAACACTGCTGACTGTCATCAAATGTTTTCTGAAATTCTGTGTGGAATTTGTCCCAGCTACTAGCTTTCTATTTGTTGTTCTCGAACCACTGCTGGGCTGTACCATCCAAGTAGAACAATACATTTGCTGCACACATCACGTCATCTCACCTGTTGGTTTTGGCAACTCGGTCGAATCCCTTTACCTCTTCTGTTCGCTACCAACCAGAAAATACTGACAGATGTCTGATATGAACTTGACTTACTACCAGCATGGAATCCATTGGTCTTCTGATTGTACAGACCATGGAAACAATTTATTGCTTGTACTCTGGTTGTTGTCTGTGTAAGAAACAATTTTTATGATGCCTAATTGGAGCCATGGTGATGTAGATGTCTTGAGGATATCTTGTGCCTCCACCAGACAACCTCATGTTGAAACCACAATCAAATCCAAATCTGAAGGCACAGCTGTCAACAAAGTGCAACATATAGAAATGAAAGCACATTTAATTACTGTCGTCAACATACAGCCAGAACAGAATGGGTTTCCTGGACAGAGAGTGCAGTTACTTAGACAAACATCAAATGTTCCAGGAAGCTATTATTTATAATACCATCAAATATTCCAGGTATACAAACATTACAAACTTAACATATTTCAAGACCCTTCTAAAAGTGCTAAATAAATAATAACAAATAACTGCTGATGGTCAACTTTGAACTGGTGACCCATAATACAACAGGTGGCAATGCAAACTATTACACATTACCCATGGCACGAAAGCTTGTAGCAAGACAGAGCTAAGATAGTTTCTTAAGACACATTTCATCTGTGTTGTTTATTGTCAAATCAAGGTTAATGGTAGAAAATTAACTTTCGCGTAATTCATTTCACACATTTATTGCATTACCAAGCAAGGTGGTGCAGTGGTTAGCACACTGGACTCTCATTCGGGAGGATGATGGTTCAAACCCACTTCTGGCCGTCCTGATTTAGGTTTTCTGTGATTTCCCTAAATTGCTTAGGGCAAATGCTGGGATGGTTCCTTCGAAAGGGCATGGCCAATTTCCTTCCCCATCCTTCCCTAATCTGATGGGACCGATGACCTCGCTGTTTGGTCCCTTCCCCGAAATCAACCAACCAACATTTATTGCATTTTAATCTTTTAAATTTAAACCAAAAGTAAAAGCATACATTTGTCTTCTAAATTTGTACCACCTGCAAGTGCCACTGTATTTTTTTCATATTGTGTGAAATGAGTTCATTTCTCAGGACGTGTAGCATTTCTTTCCCATTTTTTGCAAAGTAGTGGGTGTACCTGTATCTGGAATGTTTTAAAATGACACTTGTTCCTAAATCATCATTGTTTAAGTAGTTAGCTACTCTCTTAGAAAGAGCTATGCTTTTGCTCATGCGTTACAATCTTTCAATGGCATGTTCCTGTTGTGTGTATTGTTTCTCTTTAATGTCCAACTTCAGTAGCTAATGTATCCTCCAACTATGCATACTTTCCACTCTTTTTCCTTTTACAGCTTGGAAATGAGAAATATCACCCCCACTATCTTCCCCATCCCTCCCACAGACATATTTTGTTGCCAACCAATCTACACAATATCCTTGTTTGACCATATTCTATCCCTGCTCTCAAACCCTTGCCGTTCTCATCCATCTACATAGAAACAGCTAGACCACACCATTACTAAGCATGTCATGCAACGTGATGAGAACTCTGTTTGCAACATCTCCTTCATACTCTTAACACCCCTGGCATCAACCTTCACAAGTCCCTTTCCACCAACTGCCTCTACCCCCTCCCTGGTCCCACTCCAGCCTCACATTGGCCTTTCACCACCTTCTCCCCTCCCTCCCTCCCAGCTCAACAACATAGTCATTTCCATCTCTCTGCCCCCCCCCCCCCTCTCCAGTACAATGCTGCACCTAGTATTCTGCCATGATGCTGCACACTACTACAGGCAGCACTACAGCACCTCCTCCAACCCCAAAATTGCTGTCACTCTGAATCCCCACTCCACACCTCTTCTTTACCGCCACTAACTTCCTCAGCTGAGATCACTAATCAGCACAGTGGCACTACAGTGTCTAGAGAGGACAGCTGCCACGTGTGTGTGTGTGTGTGTGTGTGTGTGTGTGTGTGTGCGCGCGTGCGCGATAGAGAGAGCCGCACTCGAATCTAAGCCGCACCTGAAAAATGAGACTCGAAATCAAGGAAAAAAAATTTTCCCGAATCAAAGCCGCACCTGAAATTTGAGACTTGAAATTCAAAGGGAGAGAAAAGTTTTAGGCCACACCTCCAAATCGAAACAAAGTTGGCCCATTGTAATATGAGACACAATTTAGTTCGAATGGATGACGATACAGCTACAGTAGTTTGGTTCGAGTCGTAAGCTTAGCAGTTAAGCTTTACCAGGTGGCCACTGCTATGCGTCAGGCACTCCGTCCGTATTTATATGGGTACCCTTCCTTTTTCACGTGCTTCGTCTGGTTTGAATCGATTGCTTATTTTACTTTGATCTGACAAGTGCCGTTCTCTTTGTTATAGGTGTTTACGTCACTCTAAGCTGAAAATACATTATTGTACTGAGTCATGCATTTTTTGTCACATTCTGATAATGAGTGTTTACGGCCTGTTGCCGCTCGCGGCATGGCTTGCTTTTGTCCACACTACCGCCGCTTACAATTTTTTTTTTAAAAAAAAAAAAAAAAAAAAAAAAAAATAGAGAGAGAGAGAGAGAGAGAGAGAGAGAGGGGGGGAGAAAGAGGAATCGTCTCATTAGCGAAACAATGGAAAGAGACTGCTGTTTGTTGTTACTTACACTGCTGCTTTCTTTGATAATGATCAACAAGAACCAAATAATAGACTGCGTATGATAGAAGATGTTCTGAACGAAAGTTTAGCGAAAATTTTTCTCCGTTTCAAAATCTTTGCAGGCGCCTCTTTAGTACATTACATTTTGCACAGAAATTAGAGTCATCTTAGATTTAAAAATCTAGTCAATTGCGGTGCTTCATTTCTGACTATCACTACTAGGCATAAGAATAATACGAATATAAACTTGACACGATATGTATATCTTCCGCGTTTGCTGTTGTCTCACTCCAGTTTCGCAGTTTATTAGGCAGACAGGATTTAAATGAGATAGCAGCAAACACGAAACAATACATGGCAAAATGTTTATATTCGTATTATTCTTTGGTGAATTTTGATTCACAATTCATAAAAGTTCCTATTAGCAACCATCTCTTCTCACAGGTAGGAAAAAATTCAGAACATAGAGTTGGCCATATTGACAAACATCCCAGACAGTCTTGCCAGTCGGATTACCGTAGTACACTGAAATGCTGCTACATTCGAAGATGAACAAGACGGATTTTGTATTTACTTCATTGTATAATGTACGAAAATACAGTGGTTGAAACTCGGGGCAGAGACAAAAGCTCATCTTCCACCTTTTTTTAAAAATTTATTTGCTGACGTAGAGGTTTTGGCGCCAGTATTTATCTTTGTGCCTGCAAAGCATGCCTGGGTAGCGCTACATATATTCAACAGCAGAAGTTAGTTGGGGCGGCACCTACCAACATTTTTCAGAACTTCTGCTTGCTTTGCACTCGATTCTAAGCCACAGGCGGGTTTTTGGTTTACAAAAACCGGAAAAAAGCTGCGGCTTAGATTCGAGTAAATACGGTACTTCCATCTGAAGACATACCCATAACATCTGAATACGGATCACCAGTGCTCGTGCTGTATTGTGTTACATTATAGTGTAGACACAATTTTGTGAATGGAGGCAGCTAATAATATTTTTCACAAATTATAATCTACCATTTCTTAAGCACCAACCACCTCTGTGTCACCAATGTGTCCAATTTGCACTCGCTATTATATTATTAAAAATCGACATGACATGACATTAGAAGGTGGAAAGAAAACAAGCGAGGAGTTGAAAATTTGTTGTCAGCCTGTGAGACACATACTGATAGAACAATTGGCAACCCACTGTCTGTAATAAGCAAAGATTCGAGTGAGTTCCAGTCCGGTAAAGATTTTTACTTTTTCGCAACTGTTCAAAAGACCACCTACTCATAAAATATATTTTAAAGAGACAAGAAAATTACTTTTATTTACCTTGGGATCAACATCTATGAAATTGACAGCAGCACTTAAAGAGCTCTTGTGCGTGTGGGATCGCCGAGGAAAGGGAGAGCGCCAGGAATTACGAAAAGATCTCCTTCGTCCCAAATGTGATCCAGATGGAACACTTGTATTTTGACCCATTCTTGTCAGCACTACGTGGTTCAGAATTTAAAAGTACCAATAATGTCCTTCCTAGAAGAACATAATAATCATGAGTTAGTTTCACGTTATACTAAATCTGTTAGTCCTGCATAAAGTCACACATTATTTAAAATATTGAAGATAGGAGTGCATCGCATAGAAAGTTCAAATATCAGTAATGAGACATTTACTACAAACAGCAAAAAATGGATAAAATTATACACAGCCAGTGAAAAATATTGCAAGTGTTTAATCTTCATGCCTTGTATACTTGATAGAAAAAATGTTGCAAAGGAAGGTGATGTCAAACTAAATGTAATTTCTCTGGAAACTACGTATAATAACAAGTCAC
This sequence comes from Schistocerca americana, assembly GCF_021461395.2. Lineage (NCBI taxonomy): Eukaryota > Metazoa > Arthropoda > Insecta > Orthoptera > Acrididae > Schistocerca > Schistocerca americana. The sequence continues at coordinate 751,586,342 of NC_060120.1, forward strand.
TGTAATACATTCTTTAAGAATTGGCAAAACTACTGTATCACTGAAGTTATATTATTGAGAAACAAATTTCTTTAGATCCAATAGACACACTGAAAAATATATAAAGACAGCCCAGTTGTATTCATTTATTCTATTCAGACACTGGCTAGGCCATCAGCCTTTCAGTGAATTTAATAAATTTCTGAATCTATGTTTTTATACATGTCTTGTGCTCCTTTTCTTAAAAATATTTTTGCATCAATGATAAACTATACACTGTTCAATTCTCAATTTTGGTATATGTAAACATTTGTGGAGGACTATGTACTTGCTGCTACAAACCTCCCACAGAGAGTACTTATCATTCTAAGGAGATTACTAATACACATACCAATAGTTTGAAAATAAGGCCCACTAGCAACATAAATAACCATAGCTTGCTCGCATTTGTTTTAGACCTAACAATTTCCTCTCTTAGAACAGTCACCAATATACAAACTCTGATAGAAGTATGCATTCTGAACAGAATGCTTGAGCTGCTGGCATTTTGTGGTTATTACTATTGTGTGTTCAGTATCTGTTCTTTCGCACATGTCCGGAAGAACAGGCACCACACACACAATAGTAATACACAACTTGACAGCATTTCATGATATCTTCTACATCTACATAGATACTCCGCAATCCACCATACGGTGCATGGCAGAGGGTACCCTATACTACAACTAGTCATTTCCTTTCCTGTTCCATTCACAACTAGAGTGAGGGAAAAACAATAGTCTACACACTTCCATATGAGCCCTAATTCCTCGTATCTTATCTTCATGGCGCTTTCGCACAATGTTTGTTAGCGGCAATAGGATCGTTTGGCAATCAGTTTCCAACGCCAGTTCTCTAAATTTTCTTAATAGTGTTCCTCAAAGAGAATGTCGCCTTCCTTCCAGGGATTCCTATTTGAGTTAGGAAGCATCTCTGTAACACTTACACATGTTGTTCGAACCTACCAATAACAAATCCAGCAGCCCACCTCTCAATTGCTTCAATGTCTTCCTTCAACCTGACCTGGTACAGATCCTAAATACTCAGAAACAGGTTGCACGAGTGTCCCATATGCAGCCTCTTTTACAAGTGAACCACTCTTCCCTAAAAATTTTGCCAATAAACCAAAGTCAACCATTTGCCTTCCCTACCACAGTTCTCACTTGCTCATTCCATCTCATATTGCTTTGCAATGTTATGACCAGATATTTAAATCATGTGACTCTGTCAAGCAGAGTACTACTAATACTGTATCCGAACATTACAGGTCTGATCTTCCTACTCATCCAAATCAACTTACAATTTTCTACATTTTGGGCTAGCTGCCATTCATCACACCAACTGGAAATTTGGCCAAGTCATCTTGTACCTTCCTACAGTCACTCAACTTTGACACCATATCGTACACCATGGTATCATCAGCAAACAACCATGGATTGCTGCTCATGTTGTCCACAAAATCACTTATGTATATAGAAAACAACAGCAGTCCTATCACAAGACCAGAGCACAGTAAAAATGGAGAAGAGTGAAACAGTCTGCACCCCAAGTTGTGTAGGCCAGGAGGCAGAGAGCATTAAGCTTCCGCATACATGTAATCTTTAGGTGGCAAATGTGGGGCAGCCATGTCAGCTTGTTGTCGAAAATAAGGCCCAAGAAATGGGACTGTGCTACAACACTGAGGAGTTGGTTCCCTAAATAAAGTTCTGGATGGGGGTGCACTGTGGGTGAACAACAAAAATGCATAACCTGGATTTTGGAGGTAGTAAACTGGAAGCCATCAGCGGTGGCCCACGCAGATTCCTGTTGGATGGTGCCTTGGAGCTGGCACTAAGCAGACTCTACTGAGTGGAAGCTGCACCAGATGCAGAAATTGTCAACATACAATGCCGGGATAAACAGAGGCCCAACAGAGGTCGCATGCCCATTGATGGCAATGAGGAAGAAAATGACACTTAGCACAGCACCCTGTGGGCTACCATTCTCCTGAATCTGAGGGACGCTGAGTGAAGTGCCAACTCGAACCCATAAGAGCCAGTATGACAAAAATTCATGAATAAAAATCTGAAGGGGACCACGGAATCCACAGTCACGGAGTGTAACTAAAATGTGATGGCGCCAAACCATGTCACACGCCTTATGTAGGTCAAAGAAGACCACGACAAGGCATCGGCAGTGAGTAAAAGCCTGTTGGATGGCTGATTCCAATTGGAGTAAATGGTCAGATGGATATCGCCCTGCCAAAAAGCCACACTGATAAGGCGACAAAAGGCCCCGAGAGTAGAGTACCCAACATAATCTGAAGCTGACCATCCTTTCAAGCAGTTTGCAAAGTACATTCGTCAGGCTGATTGGGCAGTAGCTGTTGGGAGACTGAGTTTTTCCTGGGCTTAAGGACAGCGATAACTATACCGTCTCACCATTGTGACAGAAAAGCACCTGTGAGCTAAATGTGGTTGAAGACCCTGAGGAGCTATTGCCTCTGGGGAACTTCCAAGTGTTGGATCATCTAGTTGTGGATGGAATCCGGCCTTGGGGCTGTCTCTTGTGAAGAGCTAAGAACCTGCACCAATTCACATTCAGTGAAGTTTGCATTATAGGGCTCAATGTGGTGCGGGATGAAACAGGGGGGTCTGTTCAACTCTGTGCTTCTGCCGGAGAAAGGTAGTTGGGTAGGAAGAGGACAACGATGAGTTCGCAAAGTGTGTTACAAGGTGTTGTGTGAGGACCAATGGATCAGTGCACAGAGCACCTTGGAGGTTCAGGCCCTGGACAATTGAATTTCGCTGGCAGCCCAGAAGGCTATGGAGCTTTGACCAAATCTGTGAAGAAGGGGCATACATCCCCAGGGAGGAAACATAGTGCTCCCAGCATTCCTTTTTACTCTGCTTAATAAGGTAACGAGCCTTAGCACCAAGACACTTAAAAGTGAGGAGGTTGGTCTGTGAAGGGTGTCACTTAAATCACTGCAGCGCCCTTCGGCGGTCCTGGACAGCGACTGCGACATCCTCGGTCCACCACGGTACTGGCCAACGATGAGTGGGACCTGCGAATAGGGGGACAGCAGTGCCACCAGCATGACAAACATTGGCAGAGATGCCTTGCATGACTACACCAATGGAATTTGAGAGGGGGTGTCAAAGTGGATAGCATATGTATATAAAGGCCAATTGGCACTGCGGTATGCCCAACGTGGGGGCCTGTCTGCCTGGTGGCAGCAGGGAAACAACAGTATCACCGGGAAGTAGTCACTGTCACAAAGGTCATCATGGGATGACCAATGAAGGGAAGCCACAAGGGCAGGGAGGAGATTGTGAGATTGATAGCAGAGATGGTGCCATGAGCGGCACTGAAGTGGGTAGGGGAGCCATCATTGAGGAGACACAAAACAAGGTCTGTGATAAGTTGGTCAATTAGGATATCCCTATCTGTTGAAGTGACACTCCCCCACAGTGGATGGTGGGCATTGAAGTCCCCAAGGAGGAGAAACGGGGAGAGAAGTTGCTGGATTAAGGTAGACAGAGAAACATAAGCAAAAGGCCTACCTGGAGGGAAGTAAACTTTGCAAATGGTGATTGCTGGAGTTGTTTGTACTCGAACCACTATCGCTTCCAAGGTGGTGCGTAGGGGGATCCAGTCACTAATGACATTGGAGTGAACCAAAGCGCAGACCCCACCAGATACTACCCCAAGGCCAGCATGGTTTTGACCGAACGCCCAATAACCATGAAAAGTTGAAGAATGGTCATCACGGAAATGCGTTTCTTGAAGAACAAGACAGAACGCAGAATAAGAGGAGACAAGGCGTTGAATTTCCGGTATGTGACTATAGTAGCCATGGCAATTTCACTGTATGAGCATGTGGCACGAGTCCAATGTAGACATGAAGAAGCTGAGGAGGAGGTCAGGTCACTTGGTCAATAGTTGTCACCAACAAGGATGGGGTGACATCCATAAATAAGATGTCAGACTCGGGTTGCAAGGGTGGAGATGGCACCTCTGCGGGGCACCTTGTCTTGGGACTTATGTTTCATTTTCCGAGGTGGAAGAGGGCAGGGCACAGGGGGAGTATAGGCTTCTGCAAGATCTGGAACCGAAAGAGAGCGAGCAACCTTGGGGCGCACAGATGGACAAATGGTGCACCTCGTAGTCGAGTGGTAGTAACAGTCTTCTGGCCTGAGAGATGCCGGGGAGAGGGGTCCCAGGAGGGAGCTCAATCACCAGCAGATGCCGATGAAGTAGGGCACTTCTTTGGCTGGGGAGGGGAAGCAGCTCCCTGAAGAGAGGTCGTGGGAACTGCAGGGGAGGGAGAGGGGAGAGTGGAATGGGGCAGAGATAAGGATGAGGGAGGAGGAGGAAAGGAAGTAACAGAGGCAAAAGTTGAAGATAGTGGCACTGGATGGAGTTCCTCATACTTTTGCCGAGCCTCAGCATAAGACAGGTGATCCAAGGACTTGTATTCTTGCATCCTCTTTTCTATGTTGTAAGCCGAGAAACCCAGCGAGCGGCCAGCACAACTGACACACACAGGGGCTTCCCTCATGGACTGGGTGGCCATGGTCACCACACAAAGGGTCTGCCATACAGCAGATGCCCAAAACCCAAGCACTGAAAGCACCACATAGGTGGAGGGATGTACGGCTTCATGTCACATCTGTAGCGCATAACCTTGACCTTCTCTGGGAAGGTATCGCCCTCAAAAGCCACAATGAAGGTGCCAGTATAAGTGCGGTTATCTTTGCAACCCTTCTGCACACATCGAACAAAATGAACGCCACGTCACTTCAGATTAGCTCAGAGTTCCTCATCAGTTTTTAGGATGAGGTCCCTATAAAAAATTACTCCCTGGACCATATTCAGATATTGGTAAGGAGTGATAGACACCGAGACATTGCCAAGACTACCCTAGGTATGAAGAGCTGCAGACTGGGTGGCAGAAGTAGCTTTGATCAACAGGGAGCACGACCACATACTACTAAGAGACTCCACTTCACCAAACTTGTCCTCTACATTTTCCACGAAAAACAATGGCTTTGTGGTGGTGAAGTGTCTCCATCCGTCCTAGTAGAGATAAGGTAAAGGGAAAAGGGTTTCATTCCAAGACAGCGAGCCTGGCCCTCCTCCCATGGCATAGTCTGGGAAAGGAAAGTTGCCAAGTCATACGAAGCAGCAGTCAAGGACCCTTCACCATTCGAAGAGATGGTCGTTGGAGAATGGCCAGATGTTTGAAGCTTGATACGCTTCACGCACCAAGCATCTGCCCTGATACCACTCACTCCGACCAGGGAACAGCTCCGATATCAGTAGTGTGATCCCTGTGTTGTCAGGGGGCTCAGCCATATGGGTACATAACAGCCCCATCACACATGCTGGTGACCTAGCAGAGTGGAAGGGGGCTAAAGTGGGGAAGGGAGAGGGGAAGGAAGGCAGGAGAGGAATCCACACTGTAGATGCTAGGGAGGGAGCTGTTTCCCATGTGGCTCACACTAAAAACAGGAAATTTTGAAGTGGAGGTTAAACCTCAAGTGGGGACCTAAACACCAAAAAGGATGAAAGAACAGGCAAAAGGAACAAAATTGCAACCAATCCAGGAAACCAGGTGGATAGCCACGTCGACATAAATCAGAACACAGAGACAGAAAGGAGGTGGCAACAGGGAAGGACCGAGGATAGGGAGGGAGGGAAGGGGCATGGTGAAGGAAATGCAGCCAGGGAATGAAGAATGGGCCACAATAGCTTGGGGCCCCATGTGCGCCATGTACGAACTTATGAAAGAACCTCCTGGAGAGTCCACAGTGTATACATCGTATGCCCTCAGCAGACTGCTTTTCCTCGCGCCTTGAGTATGCAAACATATAACCAACCTTGTCATTGACTTTTGATCCAGCTGTGTAGATGCATTCCAAATTGGATGTGGTCACAGAGAACCGAACTGAAGAGACTTCTGAGAATGCCAGTGTCAGTATTTTCCTCCAGAAAGGGTTCACCTGAATCACAGGCCTTTGTACAAAACGTGGGGAGGAAGAGGGAGAGGTGAGCTGTATATCCCTGCACAGAGCCTCCATTCATACATCAGCTGGTCTACATATTTTTTGGCAATTTGTAGCCAGTCCAAACAGTGAGTCATAAAACAGATTCAAATAACATGGATGGGTAAGCATCTGATTGACTGTGTCCATATAGCTTGCCAAAAGTTGCTAGCACCTGACCGTCAGTGCGATGCCAGCTTCCACCTGGAGGCGCTCTACGTGGTTTGCCCAGAAGGCTCCAGTTGCTAACCACACACCACTTTGATGAACAAAGCCTAACAAGCTCAAGAGGAGGAAGAGGAGGAGAAACTCGGATTATCGAATGATGGAGAAGGAAATCGGCCAAGCCCTTTCAAAGGAACCATCCCAGCATTTGCCTAATGTGATTCAGGAAAATCACTGAAAACTTAATCAGGGTGGCCAGATGTGGATTTTAACCACCATTCTCCTGAATGCAACTCCAGTGTGCTAAATACAGCACTGCCTCACTTGGTAAACAAACTCAGTACTGATTGTGTTGTCAACCAATAGGCAGCACAGCCATCCTCCAAGCAGGATACAATCAAAGCTTCATAGAATCATTGAAGAACTGTGTGGCATGTTTTTCCATAGGCATCTGAGAGTACTAAGTTTCCTATGCAATTTGCCTGTAGGTGTCGCATGAGTGGGCCCCATTCCATGCCACCCCTCCCCACTCTCTCCCCAACATGCACACATGCATGTGAGAAAGAGGTGGGAGGAGCGGTTGGTGAGGGGTAGCTGGTGGCTCGGAGGGAGGCAGCTGGTGTGCAGGATAGGAATGTGGGACCAGCTGTCCTCCAGAATGAATGACCACTGCCAAACTGTGACCGACAACAGAGCTGATCACCCAGTGGCCGAATGTACTGCTGAGCGTGACACGTTTGAGTTCAATATCTGCTTCACAACCCATGCCATCTGGATCCTTCTCTCCAGCACAAGCTTTCCCAAACTATACAGATAACAGTTATCCTTACAATACATCCTTCAATCTCGTAATCCTGCTGACTACGATCTCTGCTAACCTACTGCACTCACACTGTCTGCCCGAAAGTTTCTCTTTCCTCCCCCGTCACCCCCCAACCAATCCCCCCCCCCCCCCACCCTTAAAAAAAAAAACTATGTCATCGTCACTGTGCATCACACAAACGCACCGGCTCCAGAGCCCATGTGTCCCACTCTTAGTCCCATGCACCTACTGCCTCTACCTCCCACATTCCAACCTTGCATATGCCTGCTGCCCCCCTCCTCATCCTTCATTTTCACCCCCTACCCCCCAGCCAACACAACCATTTGCACACCTCCACCTGCCAAACTGCATTCCTGGCCTTGTATGTTCTGCCGGCACAATCCTCCTTGTCTTATTTCAACCTTTCTCATTCCTCCTTATCTCTCATCCACTTCTCCCTTTCCTGCTCCCTCCCCTTTCTTCCATTTCCCCTATAGTGCTTCCTTCCCTCTAAACTCTTTCAGGACTACATCTGAATAGAAATAATATGATTGATTGACAGTTAGCTGTTTACAAAAAAAATTACCACAGCAACAATGCACCACAGAATGACCTTGGTCAAGCTTTCCATCTTGTTCAACATTGTCTTGTCACTCTGCGGACCTCAATTACACTAACACAACTATTCTGATTCATTTTCATTAACTCCTTTTTTAAATATGCAAAAGAACATCTCCAGCTAATAGCAGAAGTGAGCAGCGAAGTGATAATGGTATTACGATCCTACCAGGTGAGCTCAGTATTACAGATTACTCAGTATTATATCACATTTTCATGTGTATCTGTCAATCAAATGTTATTCTGATAGAGGTGTAGCTAACAATGCAATACCGCATTGCCAGACCAACGAAGCCTCAAGAAACAACCAATGAATGATTTCATTCACAACATGAAAACATTACAAAAAATAAACAACTACAAATTAATGTAACCACCATGGGAATATTGTAACCACCATGGGAATATTGTTCCCACTTCCTGTGGTATTTTCGTAACTGATACACAGGGCTTCAGGGAAGTATGAACACTTGAAATTACGATGAAGGAAGACATTGGCTTTCTTCGTTATACTGTGCTATTGTCTGACTACTCCTGTTGAATACCTCTTTATCATCATCTGATTAATTAAGTTTTTAGTACATTTTCTTTTTCTCTTCTTATAGTTAATATTTAATTTCGTAGTCTATAATTGCATCCTGCGTACTACAATTCATACAGTACTAGTTTTTTTAATCACTTTTTAATATTAAAAAATAATAATTCATACCTTAGGGTTCAAGTTGAACACACTGGTTGTCCATAAAGGTAAGATCAATCAAAATATCACAACACCTTTCTTTGACTACTGAACATGTCTGAAACAAAAAAATGGGAGCATTAGTAATGCTCCATGTGCCATAAGAGGTACAAAAGAATTGTAACCAATATTTCATTATTCTAGTTACATTTCAGCTGTAGGTAATAAATTCAAAATATGCTGACTACACAATTTAAAGTAGGATAGCAAGGCATCACAGTATAAACAAAACGAATTCACAAAAGATGTGCTGGTGCTCAAAATTCTGCCAATGAACTGCAATCTCATGTCACCTTGAATGTGCTTGCCAAGGCATTTATGTCAGTGGCAGTGGTGATTTATTGCTGATAACATCCCATAGTTGTGTCCAAACTTACTTTTTATCTACGAACATTATATTGTATTTGCTCCTATTTACTGTGCCTGTGATATGTTGCAACAAGTACTGACATTCTGTAAATCTTTCTAAATGTCACACTAGTTTTCTTAGGATAACCGTTGCCTATCAAAAATTTAGTATATAACTAAAATCAAAATTTACAATCACTGTATTGTAAATCATTTATGTACATTGAGAATATGTGCTGTACTACAATGCATCCTCGTGCACAAATGATGCCCAATTGTAGTCTACATGTATAAATGGTTGTTAAGGGGACAGCATATAAAAACTTTACTATGAATAAACAAAAAATCTGCTATAGGATTAAAATCATTGCACAATTACATTAGCACAATCATCAACAATGTTAGTCAGATGCACAGTTTAATGTCAGTAGTTCTTACAATCAAGCACAAAATGAAATCCAAAATTCTAACAGAAATTACAATATCGCATTTTCTCCCTGAAAAAAGGCCACTTCTTCTGACTAAGAAAGAAAAAGAAAGTATGGAATATTGATAATTTAACATTCCACTGACAACAGAAATCATAAATGGCAGTTTCTCCACTTACAGTAATAAGGAAGATATTAGCTACTACTAAAAGACTATACACAAAACTACACAGAAAAGTGGCAATAAACTCTGTTGCGTACTCAGCATAGGCCCACTGAGCTTGTACACACTGCCTTCTTCCCTTTTGAGATCTCATTACTTTATAAACTCACAAATAGTTATTTCTTCATACTTCATATGTGAAAAGAGAAAGAAAGAAAGAAAGAGAGAGAGAGAGAGAGAGAGAGAGAGAGAGAGAGAGAGACCGAACAACAAAAACCTGCTGCAACTATCTTGTAGCTTCATAAGTAGAATTTGGCAACTGAATTCACTGAAATAGTGGTGATGTCAACACAAAGTTTGACTCATTCCTTGAAAGCTACAAACAGTGCTTTGATGTTGCCTTTCCTATAAAAAAAAGAGTCAAAACTAAACACAAAACCAAAACATGGGTTACACAGGGGATTAGAAAGTCATCAGACACTCTCAGCAAGTTAAATAAATCAGCCAAGAAGAATGTAGCACTGAAGGCACATGTGAAATGTTATAGAAGCCTGTAAAAGAAAGTAATAATTGCAGCTAAGAAGCTTGATACTGATTCATATATTGAGAAAGGTAACAACAAAATGAAGTCAACTTCGGAGGTAATAAATAAAAATATAGGTAGACACAAAAGAAAAGATAACAGCTTTGTCACTAAAAGTGGGGGTAAAACTGTTAAGGACCCACTTCAGATTGCCAACATATTTAACGAACATTTCACAAATATAGCCATAAATTTAATTAAAACTAAATGCAATTCCAACAGCAAGGTAAAAATCCCATGAATGACATGACAATGTTCCTTTATCCAGTAACTGGAATCAGAGGTACTAAATGCTATAAATAAGTTAAAAATAAAATGTCATGTGGGTGTGATGGGATTCCTGACAAAGTCATTAAGCAAAGCGCAAGGAACATAGCCTCACATCTCACTGAAATTATAAATGAATCTTTTAAGACAGGGGTGTTTCCATCAAACTTAAAATGTCAACTATAAAGCCACTTTACAAGAACGGTGATAAATATGATGTTAGTAACTTTAGGCCTTTATCAATGTTGTCAGGTTTCTCAAAAATAATAGAAAGGATAATGTATCAGAGACTATACAAATTTCTTATTAAGAATAGAATATCGGTTAATGCGCAAAATGGTTTCTGTAAAAATAAATCAACTGAAACAGCTATCTTCAATTTTTTGCAACTTGTTCTAAATTCCATAAATAGAAAGGAATTAAATTGTGGATTGTTTTTAGACTCATCAAAGTCTTTGATGTCATCGACTATAAGTTACTGCTTAGGAAGTTATATGCCTATGGGATATGAGGAGTTGCCCACAAATGGTTTGAATCATATCTGTCGGACAGGTATCAGAAGGTGGAGATAAGCCATGCAGATAGGACATATTCATCAAGATTCGAGGGTTTTGTATGGAGTACCCCAGGGATCTGTATTAGGGCCATTACTGTTTTTAATATTTATCAATGACTACCAAGTCAACTATCTGAAGCAGAGGCAGTACGGTTTGCTGATGATACAAGTTTGTTTGTTAAAGCAAATAGTAAAGCTGACTTACAGGAAAAAGTCACATTAGCAACAGACGAAGCAGACACATGGTTTAATGAAAACAGACTCCTTGTGAATGCCAAAAAAACAATGTGGATCAACTTCAGACATATTACAAATAAAATAAAAACTAACCTTACAGAAGAACTAGGCAAGTGTAAGACTGAACAAGCATCATATACTAAATTCTTGGGAGTATGGTTTGATGAACACTTACGATGGGAAAAGCATGTAATATCATTGAACAAAAAATTAAGTCAAACATGTTATAAACTTAGAATGCTTAAAAGCTCATGTAATATTAAAACAGTGTTATGTGTGTGTTTATCATTCATGCACAGTTTATTAAGATATGGTGTACAGTTTTGGTGGAACATCAGTCTAACAAAACATTCATTTAGACTACAAAAGAAGGCAGTCAGAATAATAAACGGTATAGGTTATAGAGACTCCTGTAGGCATGCTTTCAAAGAATTAAAAATCATGACACTACCATCCTTATACATGTATGAAAGCATATTTTTCTTAAAAGAACACAATGAATTTTCTACATTTAACAGAGAATTTCACAACTACGAAACAAGGAATAGGAATGATTTCCACAGAGAAATTCATAAAACAGCTATGTACCACAAAAGTGTACTATACCAACCCAAAATCCTCTACAGTGCTCTCCCCAAAGAACTAAAAATAATTCCAAAACTGCACATATTTAAAAGAGAATTAAAAAACATGTTATTGAGCAATAGTTTTTACAGTATTGAGTTTATGAATCGTTGACAATAAAAGCGCAGTTAATATTTCCCTGACATAATAAATATGTGTAATTGCTCACATTTAAATACTTGCTGTTTCTATGAAAGTGTGAAACAGTGTTAATGTAAGAATGGAAATAATCTTTGATGTGAGAATCACTAGCTTTCTTTTTGTACGTTGTTATCCTACTTGTATATTTTTATGTTAATGTTCTTACAGTTCTATTAAAATTGTAATGTCTAAGTGACAAGTAAATTCAATTATAAATTTTCATGTACATGTATTTTAAATTGTAATGTTTATTGACAAGTCCTATGTCATTTTGATGATGTACTACAAGGACGCTAATAAATTGAATTGAATATTCACTTAAGTTCTTCTTTGGTGCAGTTTGGTTTATCTAATGTTTATTTTAGCATTAACTAATGCAATTACATAGTGGTCAGCAGAGCCTACACTAAGTGGATTTTTTCAACATATCCTTTTCAGTCTTTTCCATGTCTCGATGTTTGCCTTGATATATTGTACAGGAAATCATGAATGATATACGAAACTGTGTACCACATTCACATTCACTATCAAGTGATATCATAGGTTGTAAAACATACTTATTGAGAAAGTAAGTATCGACTTTAAAATAGATTAGGAGAGTAATGAACAAGGGGTCATAGTAGCGACTTTTTAAAATATATGCAGAAGCGAGTGGTAAATTTGGCCGGGTATGTAGAGAACGGATGAGATCCTTTACCCCGCCCCTCCTCTATTATATATATATATATATATATATATATATATATATATATATATATATATATATATTTTTTTTTTTTTTTTTTTTTTTTTTTTTTTTAGGGGGATAGTATTATTATAAAATAACGTATTGACGTTGTGCTTGTTCCCCTAGTAACTGGCAACAACTTGTTTTCATATTACAAACAGCAACAACAAAACTTTTTGTCCATAGTTTTCAGCAGTATGCCTATAAACAGCGTTTCTGTTAAGTGGTGCTAACACAAATTTTGTTGTTGAAGCTCTGTGCAAATCACAACATAGCATAAACGGAATAACAACGACGGGACACACAGGCCAAAACCAGATTATGCGCTTCTTACTTCATAAACATAACTTCCAGCAAGGTGCACTCACTGTAGCTACGCTTACTCTGCATCTACAGAATATTGTACCACACAGTGTATAACACATTCATGTAACTCAAGTTTTACTGGACTCCAAATAAAATCGTACCACTTCCCAATGCTACCGTGTATACAACTAGCACAAGGTTAGTTTATGATTAGCGATGACATAAGCCTCGCGTCAGTCTATCAACCGAGCATATGGTAGTAAATACAAAATACTAGTAAAATCTCTAACCTCTAAAAAATACCTTCACTTAAAATTTATGGGCCACTGACACCTAAAAGCTCTCCTGTCATATTTCGATTACTCAGCATCGTCTGCACTTGCTTAACATAGACAACTCATTGAATATCTGTTTCACCGATAACCTCTTTAAAGACTCATCTTGGATAAGAACTGCTGATACACGGAAGAGAACAGCTCTGAAACTAATCTAGCGCACCTGTATAGGGCGAGATTAGATGTAACGAATGACAGGGAGATCGTGTCATTATAGTCAATTGCATGATTTACTTGTTGGTGATCAGTACAGATCCAAAGTGTCAACTCAGCGTAAACTACTCAAATCAAAGTGCTACACGATTCAGACACTCCTCCTGTTGCCCCGCGAATTTCAAGTTTTAGTATTAACAACTTCCTATACGTCTATTCAGCAGAGATAGCATCTTGTTCAACATATAACAGAAGCATAGCTTTTTCAGTTTTAAAAACAGGATATAAAGAAGCTTTGGGTCATCTGTTTACTTTATACCGTTTGTAGCCTTTTCGCGAGGTAATGTAACGTGATATAGTACGACACGCAAGTATCCGCGCTGTAGATTGCTGAACACAGGGTCAGTAGTGGTAGCCAGTTCTGGCCGGTTTTACCGGCTAGTAAGCTTATACACGAGGCCAATAACAGCTTCCAATATTTTCTGACCTGTGTCCCCCAGTGTGTCGTTAGAGGTGGTATAGAATACAGTGTTAAGTGTTACTTGGTGAAAAATGTGGAATGTGACAGTGATAATGACTTTGAGGAGGCTTCTGATGAAGCAATGGTTAAAACTGTTATAACTGTAAGTAAGGAGGTGAGAACCATTTTAAGTCAACATAGATTTTATTTATTGTACCATTTGTATGAGGGTTTATCAAAATTTTAGTATTTATTTTGCTTGTCTCGATTTGGGTTGATTTATAAATAATATGGCTGCTTACTTCGACAAAGAAGGTCAAGTTCCTTAGCAAATGAAGGCCACTGGAATGTAAATATGGTGGAATTTGATTTGTAATTCAAACTTATGATTTTACCTACTTTTGTACAACAATTTCTTTTACTCTTGTAAAATTGGAATTTTAACAATTTCTGATTAACAGTTCAATCTAGTGATATGGAAGTTTGTAAATACTTTTTGTAAATAATCAATAAAAACAAATTCGTTATCAGTTTATTAAAAAATTTTGCCATGAAATGTTTTTGTTTCCATTGGAAAATACAATTAAATATTTCTATATATTAACAATACTGAAATTCCTAAAAGCCAATTTTAGCTATTTTTATATTTAGTTATTTTAAAGCCATGTACTTAGAATAGAATATGTTAACTTGCCAGATTTGATTGAGTCTCGAGTTACAAAAATGCTGTTTAGAAATATGCCAGTGATTTTGAACCAAGGTAGCTTTGGCGTATAAGCATCCTCAGTCTCGGCTCTGCTTGTTTTGACAAGATAACTTTCAGTAACTCTCTTCTGTGTGTTGTCTTGATTATTTTTATTCTACCCCTCAAAAATGCAAAATCAGGAACAACTAAACAATGTCTTGTAAGGTCTTCCTTCAATTTCAAAATACTAATTTCCCTTCTTCTTTTGTTGCAGTAATGTTCATGGAGTATATTTTGCAGTAATTCGTGGTTTTGGAAAGTTTATAAAAGTGTTTCAATATTATCTGGCACCCACTTAACATTCTTCTTAGTACCGGTATCTTCCTTTGCTTTCAAACAAGCATTATCAACTCACAACATGGCAGCAAGTCACAACAGCCACTTGATCTAGGCACAAAAACAACGGCACAGCTCCGCACACCACAGCTGAATCAACTCTACTGGCGGCCTCTGCACTTAAGAACCATCCAATAAATGCCGCCGGTAGGTCACGTGACCTGCTGCTAGCCACCACACTGACCACAAAACTTAAACATGTTTCCCTTTACTGGCCATGGAAGATGCGAGTACCCCTATACACATAGCCAATAGCACAGTGATTGGTGGAGGCCAATACTGGCCAGCAATAGTGGATATCATTAATGGCACTGAGTACAGCAACCTTATTATTATTTTTCAATGCAGACACTTTTCCTTCTTAAATGCCATAAATAAATTTACTAACGCTTTCACGTAAAGAAGATTTTGTAGATGTGTCAGCAGTAATTTTTGGCCATTAGCACTGGCCTACAAAAATGAACAGATCAACATCACGATTTTCATAAAAGAAACATGTTTGTTACTCTAAGTCCATTATAAACCATGGAACAATCGTAAGATTATTCACTAAAACCACAGCAAATTGCTGTACCAATAGTTTATTAATAAATGAATGAGCAACATCAACAGGGAGTGTCAGGATAATTATCATTAAATCATTCAATTTGGACCTCTGAAGATCTCATTACAAAACTGAATGGACAAATTGTACTAAAATACTAGTATAAAAGGAAAGTCAGTATCCTCAATAAAGCTTTAGGCACTTAATAAGGGTCTGTTAATCCCAACTGGTGTCTGTGCCATAACCCCATAAAATCAGTTTTTTTTTACAGATGACACTAGTAGTGTAATCAATCCAAGCATATATACAAAAACAGAAGAATTGATAAACAAAGTTCTTAAAAGTACCATTGACTGGTTTTCTGTGTATGATTTCATCCGCAAGTTTCGAAAGACTACATATTTAGTTCTGCTCATCTAGGGGTATTACACCAATGATGAATGTAACATATGGTAAGGCACAATAAATGGGGTGGAAACTTCAAATTTCTTAGATATCTGTATTGATGAGAAATTGCATTGGGAAAATCACATTTTGGAACTTCTAAAACAACTTAGTTCATTTAGAATCATTGCAAATCTTGGCTAATAATGTTCTGGGATAATTCATCTTCAAGAAAGAAAGTTTTCATTGCACAAAAACGTGCTATAAGAATAATATGTGGCGGTCACCCATTACCATCTTGTAGAGATCTGTTTAAGGAGTTGGGATTTCTGACTACTGCTTCGCAGTATATTTATTCTCTCACGAAGTTTGTTGTAAATGAATCACCATAGTTAAAAAGGAACATAGATGTACATAATTACAATAATATGAGAAGGAAAAATCATATTACTAACTCAACACTACATTTGTCTTTAGCACAAAAAGCGGAGCACAGTGTCGCAACAAAAAATTTTGATCACTTACCCAGTGATATAAAATGGCTGACAGACAGAAAGATACGATTTAAAAAGAAACTGAGAAACTTTCTCCTTGATAACTTCTTTTACTCCATAGAAGAATTTCTGTTACTGTAATACCTAAAAGGTGTTGGGTAGAAATTACTTATATCTGTATATCTTTTTTCCTTTCATATATATATATATATATATATATATATATATATATATATATATATATATGTGTGTGTGTGTGTGTGTGTGTGTGTGTGTGTGTGTGTGTGTTTAGGGTGGTCCATTGATCATGACTGGGCCAAATACCTCACGAAATAAGCGTCAAATGAAAAAACTACAAAGAACGAAACTTGTCTAGCTTGAAGGGGGAAACCAGATGGCGCTATGGTTGGCCTGCTATATGGGGCTGCCATAGGTCAAACGGATATCAATTGCGTTTTTTTAAAATAGGAACTCCCATTTTTATTACATATTCGTGTAGTACATTAAGAAATATGAATATTTTACTTGGGCCACTTGTTTTGCTTTGTGACAGATGGCGCTGGAATAGTCATAAACATATAGCTCACAATTTTAGACGAACAGTTGCTAACAGGTAGGTTTTCTAAATTAAAATACAGAACATAGGTACATTGGAACATTTTATTTCGGTTGTTCGTATGTGATACATGTACCTTTGTAAACTTATCATTTCTGAGAACGCATGCTGTTACAGCATGATTACCTGTAAATACCACATTCATGCAATAAATGCTCAAAATGATATCTGTCAGCCTCAATGCATTTGGTAATATGTCTAACGACATTCTTCTTGACAGCGAGTAGTGCACCTTCCGTAATGTTAGCACATGTATTGAGAATGCACTGTTGTCAGGCGTTGTCAGTGTTTCATGATAGCAAATATCCTTCAACTTTCCCCACAAAAAGAAATCCGGGGACGTCAGATCCAGTGAACGTGCGGGCCATGGTATGATGCTTCAATGACCAATCCACCTGTCGTGAAATATGCTATTCAATACCACTTCAACTGCATGCGAGCTATGTGATGGACATCCATCATGTTGGAAGTACACCGCCATTCTATCATTCAGTGAAACATCTTGTAGTAACATCAGTAGAACATTACGTAAGAAGTCAGCATACATTGCACCATTTAGATTGCCATTGATAAAATGGGGGCCAATTATCCTTCTTCCCATGAGGAAGGTTATGCTGGTTGTATTCGGCAGTGACCCACTTTTTTTGCTGTTAAGTGTACATGTGTGTGTGTGTGTGTGTGTGTGTGTGTACATACAAAAGAAATGCTCAGAATAAACCATATATACAAATTATTTACGATGTGATTGTAAAATGAGTCATTCCACATAATTATGATCCGTTATGCAAAATAGGTCATGGAATATGTAACTGACTAACTAATTAATAACGTCATGAATGATGGCTTACATATTTTGTTTCACAGAACTGATGATATATCTCTAATAAACTTCCTGTTTTTCTCCATAAGGCTGAAAACGTTTAATGTATCCAGGCATTAGCCAACTAAGCACTTTATGTGGGTTTTAATCTTTACTTTTTACACCTCCTTGTGTGTGGATCAACAGTCTTCATTAAAAGACTGGCCTGCATGCAACGAACTGTCCGCAAAACTGTCTGCATACAGGTACATCACATTTGCGCAGAGAGTTCATAGCAGGTCGACAAGAGATTTGCGTAGTTATGAGATGTGTGCAAATATGGAAGTTGGCGTTGAAAGTTCGAGAAAAATTGCTCAGATCAGTAGGCATTAACCTTACCGTATATGCATGGAAAAATCATAAGTTGTGGACAAAACATCAGAGCAAAATTGGCGCAGAAAACGTCTTAGTCAGATGTTTGATTGGTCTATTGTTTCCTGTCTATTTGTGCACTGAATTCCAAAATGCCTGATGGCTGATAAATGTTAGTGGTTTAGATAGTTCATTACTGAATTTATTGAAATTATAGATACCCTGACTATTCATATGTTGTGTTCAAAATACTCTCCACATATAATGGTTGCAATAAAATTTATTGGCAAACATAGACCAAAAGCAATGCACTATACAAACAACTAAGGAATAACACTAAAATTCCAAGAAATAATGGAACTGTCAATTGAGCTGCTCCAGAGTACAAAAACAGCGTGCACTGTGTGCACTTGATTTTGGTGGCAACTGTTTCTGCAAAATATACAGCAGTCATATATGTCTGTGGAAAGTTGAGAGCAAGCAGTACAGTGGTTGTGATAAGAAGGCAGCTGTCTATAATTCTTTAATAGAGGAAACAACGCCAGTTGACCCTTCACCAAACAGATAACTAACAATATTTTTAAAAATGATTGTGGACTTTCTAAATGATTCATTCTGTCTGCTTTGCGCTTAGAAGTCTCTCTCATTACGCTGGCATGCATAAGGAATTACAACATACTTTCACTCTATACTGTCCTATGCCATAGTCTTTTGCAGCTATACAGATAAAATAGAAGCACTTATTCTCCAGAAGAGTGCAATCAGAATATCATGTTAAGTTGAAAAAAGAGTTTTCTGTAGCAGTGTCTTCTGAGACACAGCGATTCTTATGCTTATATGTCAATATATTTACTTAATATGTGGTTAATAACAAGAGGGAATTAAAATAAGTGTATACAGTTTACTACTTTACACTTCCCTTTCTCCTAGTCCAGAACACATTCTAAATCTGCACTAGCATATAGCAAACATTAAGAAATGTTAAATTAAGCATAAAATATTACATTCCCAAATACGAAAGACTATCATTCAAAATCGTAACACTATCAACAAACAAGAAGCAGATAACTGATTTAGCTATGAAGATGACTTAGGCTTCAAAATGTCAAAAATATGGAATAACATAAACTACAACCTGGTGCAGCCATCTGTTGGTGACACCCACAATGTCAATACATTTATGTTTAGGCAGGCGCTCCTCACCATAGCTTTGTTATAAAAGAGAAAATATATCAAAAAGAGTCAACAATATCGTCTTGAAAATGCTCATAGTATAATGTTTCATTTTATTTCAATTGAAACTACTGTTAGTTTTTGTCAATAATCATAGCTTACATTGTTTTCCAGTGGAAACCAAGGGATGCTTATACATACAATACAGTTGTTTTATTAAAATCATTTAATATATGCAGGTTTGATCATCATCAAAGATGGCTAAGATCACAAGTGCTAATGATATGATTTTTCTATTCTATTTGGCATCTCATGTAATAATTTTGTGCAAGCATACATGTATGATTTCTTAACACATTTATAGTGTACAGTTCTGTCTATGGTGCAATAGATTGGAGAAGGATACCATTTTTCAACAATAATAATATCTTAAGTGAGGTTAATAGTAGACGGATGTTCCTTCTTAAATTGTAACAATTAAATAAAATTATTACACTATCTGTCAACAACAAGTCATGTTATCTTTCATTCCATTGTGTGATTGTTGGTGCAGTATATCTGAAACACACAAGTATATACAATGTGTGTGATGACATTAAGCAGATGGAGCACCACAAGAGGTGAATAGTGTTCTCTTAGGAGAGTAAAAGTATCATCTTCACTGCTGTCAGCATAGTTAACTCATCTTGATTCTCTTATATTTGTTATTTGTAACGGGTGTTTCGTGAGATAGAAATAAACAGTTATTGGAAGCACCCCTTCGTATTCTTCCGCAATAAATACACATACGGCGAGTTCCCAAAGTGGTTGCTCCAGAAAGGAAGAAACAGAGAAACACATGGCGTCAGAAGAAATTGATTCGCCAAGCGAAATATGGATGGCGAGAGTTTAGACGGAACAAGACCCAGCATCGTTACCGGTTAATTTTCCACAAACAGAAACTAAAGAGAGTAAAGTTCAAACTTCTGAAGAGGGGACTTTAAGCTTGTATCATTTTGGACCACAAGACCGAAGCTTTGGTTCACAAAGGCTGAGTATAGTTTTCAGCAACGCAAAGTGTTCACAAACAGTGATACATTCAATATAATGGTCGCACACTTGATCTTGGAAGTTATAGAAGAGATAGAGGATGCCTTTGGACAACAGAACTACGTTGTGCATAACGAGGCACTCACACAGCGGTATACTTTGTCACCAGAGCTACATTTTCCAATTTTTTTTGCAGTACACTGTATGGGGGACAGGATCGTGTCACAGATACTCACAGACCTTCGCACTTTGGCGAGGCTGGTTCTTCTTCCTAAACAATCCACCCAACATCCGTACTGTTGTAGCAGCACAGACAAATACGCCGTTATAGGACTTAGTGAAGACGGCTGACATCATCGCAAACAGTTTAGGGTGGGCCTCTATATGTGCAACAATCAGTGTTAAGCGAGAGGAGCGATAGGTATGTAGTCACAGCTGGAAGAAGAGCAAGAATACTGAACCACAACCATCGGTGGAGCAATGGTGTTGGTTTCAAAAACTTTTTGGGTACCTTGCTCGCCAGTGCATTCAACTTTGCACTTACCCAAACTGCAACAACAGGCGTTAAAGAGCGCAAACACATGTCTGCAACCCCATAGGTGGCTCGAATGGTATAATATAAGAGTAAGTAGAAATGCAACGTTGACTTCAAGCAATAGTTTCCAATGATCGTTTGTGCACGGTTATGCTTCAAGCATACACGGGTTCGGAAATCAGTGTTTGTCCAACATAGGTTACAGAAATAAGAAGAGCAGCAACACAAGATGTATTCAATGCAGCCAACATTTCGAGAATTCTAACGTATGGAGAGAGACGATTGGAATTACAACTGAACCATAGTTGCAGATGTACCTAGCCTTATCATAGGTACAGATTTTCTGCACAATTATCGCCTCATGCCGGATTTAGTAAACTGTAGAAAGATGCCAGTTCGTAAAGGAGGAGAGTTTTCTACAAAGACTTCCAAGTCGGAATTCACAGAACGCGAGATGCCTATGGCTTGCTGCACAAACAGGTCTGGTACCTCTTGTGCGTGAACTATGCCCATATTCAGTGCTGTGGTTCTTTATCTGGAACAACAAGGGGCACACATGGATACGCCAAGAAATCTGTGCGTCGTTTCAGTCTGGTTATGGTAGGCAATGTTACAGTACTACCTGCAGACGGTCTATTTGACAAATTCTGCACAGCTTCCCAGCACTTATGGAACCTGCAAGTGCCATTAGAAAATGCAAATATTGCACACAAAATCACGATAGTCAACTCAAAGGAAATCTGTCTCCTGTCGGCTGCGACGCTTGGCTCCAAGAAGCTGCTAACAGCACAGGCCAAATTCGATCTACTGCTAAAAACAGGTCCTGCAACTAGTTATGATAGTGAATGTGCATCATCTATTCACATGGTTCCAAAGAAAGGAAACTCCTGGAAAATGTGTGGCGATTACAGAGCACTCAACACATGTACAGTTCCAGAT
The DNA here is from genome assembly GCF_021461395.2 of Schistocerca americana. Classification (NCBI taxonomy): domain Eukaryota; kingdom Metazoa; phylum Arthropoda; class Insecta; order Orthoptera; family Acrididae; genus Schistocerca; species Schistocerca americana. The sequence goes on from NC_060120.1 coordinate 751,608,007, forward strand.
CGGTGCCCCACTCCTAACGTGATGGAATCGAACAATACCATCAGTGCTGCAACAATATTTAGTGTGATAGATTGTGTGAAAGCGTGTTCTCAAATTCCTATGGCTCCGGCAGATATTAAAAAGCAGCAGGATCCATGCCTTTCTGTATTTTCGAATACCATTTTATGACTTTTCGAATACCATGTGTGAAAGCGTGTTCTGAAATTCCCATGGCCCTGGCAGATATTAAAAAGCAACAGTGATCATGCCTTTCTGGCTTTTCGAATACAATTTCGTTCGTTTTGATCACAGGAACACTTCACAGAGATGGCAGAGATTTATGCACAAAGTACTATGGGAGTTGGCATTTGTCCTTTATTACAAGGATAACATTTTAGTATTCTCTACTTCAAAACGCCAGCATACAGAACACCTGCAGCAGCTTTTCCACCAACTGCAAGGTTATGGCATACTACTAATGAAGCAAAATGTTTTGGGAGGAGAGTGAAGTTCGTTTCCTGAGATAGTTTCAATAGCAGGTTTGGCACTATTACCTGAACGGAAGGCAGCTGTGCGGCAAATACCTATTCCCATTCACAGATGTTTGGGCATGCTAAATTATTATAGACATCTGCCTGGGCTACCACTCACAGTGTTGCTCACTGGTAAAGATACTACAAAAATGGTTCTGAGCACTAGGGGACTTAACTTCTGAGGTCATCAGTCCCCTAGAACTTAGAACTACTTCAGCCTAACTAACCTAAGGACATCACACACATCCATGCTCGAGGCAGGATTCGAACCTGCGTCCGTAGCGGTAAAATACTACAGCCAGCCAAAAGATTCTGTGGGCGTCTGAGGGCGAAACAGCGTTCGGGGATTTCAAGGAACATTTTTCATGGACAGTGTTGCTGGGACACCCAAAAGCAGGGAATCCTGTAGCCGTTATGGTGGATGTAAGGCAGACAGCAGCAGTCGCAGCCTTGAAACAAAAATCAGGTGTGAAGTGGCAGCTGCTTGCATTATTCTCTAAGAACTTGCAGCAACAACAACAACAACAAAAGTGATGCACCATCTACATGAGCGGCTTGCAATATACAGGGCAGTCCGACACTTTTGCATAGCCATGGATGGGATACATTTTACAGTCTTTACAGACTACAAGCCTGTGGTTGGTGTTTTCCAATGATGCACGGAGCTTAAGTCATGGTGTCAGTATAGCCACACTGAATATATAAATCAATTCACAACAGATGTGTGGCATATTCAAAGAAAGAAGAATGTGGTCGAAGATTGTCTGTCAAGGAACTTTAGCAGTCTAAGACCTAATCAGTGCGATGAGTTAGCAGTGAAGTAGCATATCGCTCATTTTCTATGTAGTCTTCCTCAGGAAGTATGCGTGGGATTACGACTCATACGAGTATCATTTCCAGAGGTCTCAGATGGAATTTAATGTGATGTGGCTGTGACGCTACATTCCAGAACAGTATCACTGGCAAGTTTGCAAAGTGCTGCACAATCGCTGCCAACCTGGTGTGGCCCAGTGTTCAAAGACATTGTCTGGGGTGAGCAGACTTGTGTTTAACATGTCAGTGAAACAAGATTGGGATGTATGTGCTCGCACCAATTGCTGAATGTCCTACACCTCCAGGGCTCAACAGGAAGGAAAAAAATCTTTTCTTATCTCATGCATCATGCATCACAGGACTAGAGTATTAAATTCATTTTTGGCTCATGACAGAGTGCTAAGATATACCACTGTCAGAGGACACTTCCTAACTTTCGAACTCTCTTTTAAGGTAACCAAATGTCTCCTTACATATGAAGTCTCTTAGGGTAACAGCAGAGAGAAGTGACAAATACAAGGTTTATACTATCTACCACTTTATAAATTCGGTAACTCATCTGATTTTATTACGATGGTTGTCTCTTCCTGTACAGGTGAAATATTGAAATATCTACGTTAATAATCGAAGCAAACAAAATGAATTAAAATTTGCTCTGCGGCCGGGACCCGAACCTTGGTCTTCTTGCTTGCTAGGCAGAAATACTAACCATTACACTACCACAGCACAATGATTAACATTGCTGCACGAACTACCTAAGTTGAGTGCCCTCTCCAAGACAACCTTCAATTCATTTTTCCCTTACATATTGTCACTACTGCCAGGGCTCTCCGATGTTGGCAAGCACACCAGCATTGGACGTAATGGGTCGTCCTTGTACATTGGTATTCTCATAGCTCTTATAATTAAATGTTTCCCTGAGAAATTTAAGTCTCTTATTATTATCGTAGATAATAAAAAGAGACTTAAATGTCTCAGGGGAACCTTTAATTATATTGAAATATCGTTGAAAACTATCGCCGCAACGAAAAAACACGCCCAATTCGCGTTACAAGTCAAGAATCATTTCCGTGGTGCCCTAGCTATCGCTTCCACCCGCCAGGCGGCATGCCACTGATATCAAATTGATAGGCTAATTAATGAAATTAATCATGAGAGTCACTTTGCATGTCGAGTAATTTTTCTTTCTCAGCAGTCGGATTACACTCACCAATTAGCTCAAATGGGTATTCCTGGAAGGATGACGATGCTCTTTTCGAGGAACACTACTGAGAACCGACATTTGAAGCTGACCACAGAAGGATTGTACAGCTGGCAACATACATGTCGCACTGTTAAAAACACGATCACAACGACTGTGCTTCCGTCACCCTACATACATGCGGTCTTGGTTCCACAGGCACACACAAGAGTTGTTAATTGCTTTACGATTTCTGGTAGGAATGCTGTCTGTGTTTTGGAATCGAGTCTATCCATTCAACCATACACTTGCGTTGGATCCTATGGAGATGTCTTTTAATAATTACAGCCACTGGTGGATCATATTCATGGCACTCTCATATCGCAAAACGAGTCACCTTTGTCGAACCTATATGCTACGACAAAAACTCTAAGGTGGTTTTTAATACAGTCCTCTCATCTTATAACCGCTCATCAGTCTCTGCAGCATTGTCCACGTCAGAGTCCCAGTTTAAGTCGGAACTGAATGGAAGTGTTAGAGCGCTTTACCTAGGATCTTCTACATCCCGTCCAGAAACATGGTGAGCTGAGTTAATGTGACAGGACCAAGTTTTGACCATTGGATGGAAATGCGAACATTTTGTTGTAGCTCTGCCATATGTGTACAACGTGTAGTGCCAGCACCCAAACGAAGGTTTCTTTCTCCTGCAACAAAAGGCAGTAGGAAAGACAGTATGAGCAATTACAGGAACTGGAAGATGGACAAGGATTTTGCTGCTGCACTACGATGTGTCTCAAAACTAGATACAGGTACTGCAGTTCAATGGAGATCTGAATCTCACAGAGTGCATTCATGTCTGTCACCCAAACATTCTCTACCTCCATGTTATTTTGCACCATCCAACAGAAAGAAGTTATGAACTATAAAAACTCCACCTTTCCAGCACATTCATTCCAGTCCTGTCATAGGTTTATCCTACCACATCAGGGGCTGGCCACCTAAGAAAGCAGCCATGTCATTTACCAGTTTCGGCGCTTCAAAACGCCATCTTAGGCTTAAGTTCACGCTGAAGCGCCGAAAGTGGTATGTGCACAATAAATGAAATCATAAGGACTGCTGTAGGCGTTTCATTTTCTTACCGTAGTGGACGGAAATTGTCCCCCAGTCAATGGATGGACATACAAAATCCGTATGTTGCCATAGGTTGAGGCCGGGATAATTATGGGAGTGCAGAATGTATTCTAAGGTTGACTCCCATTTGTGCAGTTCAGGAAAGCTGGTGGTGGAGGGAAGAATCCAGATGGCTTGGGTAGTGAAGCTGCCCTTGAAATCAAGTGTGCTGTGTCAAGCTGCACGCTGCGCTGCAGGTTGGTCCACTTTGCTTTTGGCTTCAGTTTAGCGATGGCCATTCTTCGATTGCATCATTTGTGTATTCAAGTCTATATATTTCTTCAACCAATCAGATTGTTTAAATTTTAAAACTTTATGAATTTTTGTTAGCTTAATTCCTAGAGATAGGTATTGTTTAAGATTTCTGTAATGAACTACACAATTATTTTTGTTTTCCAGAGTAGTTAACAATTTGCTTTCTTTAGTACCTGGTACAACTTTATTTTCAGGAGGGAGTGGTTAATCTTTACGTAAATCATGCAGTTGTTTTGGATATTCGAGATCAACTTCGAAAATATAACCAATTTTATCAATATCTGGTGTTTTACTTATTTTTGTACAATCAAAATTTTTTCGTTCATCCCATTCAAATCCAGAATGTGGTAAATGCTGTCTCATAGCATAATATTATAAATTGTTTGCATCTAAATATGCTAAATAATTTTAAATATTTTTGCATCATAATTTTTCATATATTTATTATTTGCTTTTATATATCTCTTTCAACATTGTGATATACCATCTCTTATTCCTTTGTCAACCATAACATTCATATCGTAATCATTAATAATTCTAGTGGTTGTCCAGTCATTTTCAACATTTCGTCCCAAGATAAACTGGGTTCAGTAAAATACCAGGATTGATCTAATCGTAGGCATTTTACAAGTTTTTCTAAAATTTTCAAAAACATCAGCTAATAACAATACATCAGTTTTAAGATGCAGATCATGCTACTCACCAAGATTTTACATATTAAAATTTTTGCAAACCAATTTTGCGTGTTTATAGATTTCATCACTTATTTCACAGTAATTTAATTTATTGTACAATTCTTCTTTTGCTGGTAATTGTGTCTCTTCAAATATCTTCCAAGAATCCATGTAATCCAGGGACGGCCACGGCGTGCCAAACTGCACGCGTGTACAGATGTGCTTCACGCGTGCCGTCCAGGGCTCGGTCCGCCTCGCCACTACTCGGCTTTCCTCGGTCTTTCACGGCACTGCTCAGCACGGCGCGACATTTGACTAGCTGTGCGATGCGACATCTTTTCATCTGGCATAGGGTGCATTAGTTGATTCGTAGTGGCAGCCATGTTTATTCCTCGCTATTTGTTACCGATTAGTAGGAAGTTTATAAGCACTGTACAGTGGTTGTTGCCATGGGCGTACCCAGCGAGGGGCGCAGATCCGGGAGTAATTGTTTCGTCTTTGGCACGTTACTGTCGGCAGGGAAGTTTATATAAATAATAAATTTAGCGATAAGCAATCCGCTCTGCTATTCGCAGGCATGTTACGTCGCCAAGGAACAGCGTATTCACTAATAGGCAGTAAGGGATCATGACTACATAAAGTTTCTAACGAATAACATCGTTTCTCCTACCATATTTAAATGTATAATGCTTTTCTGCTCCTAAACTATTAATTTTTTATTTACAGCTGACGCTAACTATAGATTGATAGCAGTTGACGTGCAGGTTATGACAAGCAGTAGATGGTGAGACATTTAGTGGAAGTGATGGTGTACAAGCCATTTTAATAAAGAAATATTATCGAGCATCATACATTCATTGCTCAAGCCACAAATTCAATCTTGTGGTGAACGATGCAAACGCAGTGCCGGAAATTAGGAATACGGTTGCCACTGTGAAAGACACTATACACTTTTTTAGAGAATCGAGTACACGTCGGAAATACGCTCCCAATTTAACAAGAATGTGTGAGACGAGATGGTCTGAAAAATATAAATCCAACAGACTTTTTTTTTTCAAAATTTCCCAGAGGTTGTAACAGCTCTAGAAAAATTGTCTACTGAGGGAAATTATCCAACGAGGACATCTGCGAATCAGTTGCTTTCAGCCATTACCAAACCAGTGTTCATCTTATCTTACAAACAACAGCCACATACTCAGCAGTTTTGGAACTAGTAGCTAATGTCCTGCAGTCTAAGTCTGTAGATATGATCGCGGTGAGGGAACACATCAGAGGAATCCTTGATGTGCTCAGTAATGATCGAAAGCAAGCAGACAGAGTAACTAGCGAATTACTTGCAAAAGCACAAGTTATAGCAGATAAACTGGAAATAGAAATTACTGTTCCACATTTTGCTTGCAAGCAAAAATTCAGAAACAATCCGCCATCCCAAAATGACAACGAATACTGGCGACGTTCGCTGGTAATACTATACATCAAATCATTCATGTCATCATTAAATATACGATTTTCACCAGAAAATACACCAGCTTTTGCTCTAAATAAGCTACATCCCTTGAATATGAGCAATTCTAGTGTAACAGTCTTCCTTAAAAGTGCAGAATTGTTTAAAACGTTTTATGGATTCGATGATATTGCCAGAGGACTGGAACTATGGTACAATTTGTGGAGGAAAAGGAATATAACTGAAGCTAAATTAAAGGATATGGAAGTTGTTGACCTGTTTAAAAAGACCAATATTTCTTTCCCTAGCATGAAAAAAGCATTAAAAATTTTGAGCACTATTCCATGCACAACAGCGGCTGTGGAAAGTTCCTTCAGCACACTTCGACGACTGAAGACGTGGCTCAGAAGCACTATGGGAGAAGAAAAGCTCACAGGATTGTGCCTGATGAGCGTACATCGCAATTATGTGAAAGAAAACTGCAAGATGTTAGAGAAGAAAGTAATTGAGAAATTTGCGGCAAATCCTAAAAGATTATTACTGAATTGAAAAGTTGTACTTTTAAACAAGTGCATTCTTATATTTAAAATGTTTATTGAAAGCAGTTTTCACTAGTTTACAGTTTTGTTTAATAAGAAATGCTGCATATTTTCTCGGATTGTACAAGTGCATTCTTCTATTTAAAATGTTTATTAAAAGCAGTTTTTCACTGGTTTACTGTTTTATTTAATGAGAAGTGCTGTATATTGTCTCGAGTCCTTGTTTCCTCTGAGACTAGTATGACCTGCCACCCCCCCCCCCCCCCTAGTTCAGATCCTGGGTATGCCCTTGGTTGTTGCATTGGAACACACGCTCACAAAGAGGCAGGGTAGTGACACAATGTCACGAGCCTTCAGACCTGAATGGGAATTGCAATATTTTTTCGAAGAGAAGGATGAAAATTCTCAATGTTTATTATGCAGTTGAATACTCGCCGGCCACCGCAAATTTGCAATAGATCGGCATGATAACACCACACACAAAGGACTTAATGATTTAGTTGAGTTGATAGATCAAACAAGTTGGCGGAATTAAGAAGACGTAGTGTTATGCAGCGAGACGGACCGAACGCAAGTACTATAAAATAAATAAATAAATAATAAAATAATAATTATTGTATATGTGTGATAGTGAGTGGATGTAATTAATATTTGCTTATCTGGAACGTGGATGTTTAATTATTCGGTATCAGACGCTTGACAATGGTTTTTTCGTAAATGTAATGTTATTCGTAGTTGACCGTGAAATAAGACTCAAATAATCGGACTTCGTATTTAAATCGTTTCCAAAGACTGCTGCGGTAGGTGCGGACTCAAATCTAAATCTCAATATTAGAATAATTTGCCAGCCATGTCAATACGTCGTACAGAGGTGACTGTCTACTAAACATAAAAAGTTTACACAGTTAGTTAAATCAGATATATTCAATGAATAAGCCTACAGTTAAATAATTCTACTTACTTTCATAAATATAAATTCTTTACAGAATCGAGTGCCTAGTAAGATTGCAACTCGCAGTGTTCTTATATAACATCAAATATGGCGGTGTGCCAGTCAATGAAATATACATGCTTCCCGCACCACTTGTCCAAAACCTCCCCTTCTTAAAGAAACATAAGAGTATCGTAATTGTGTTTTTGTTTTATCAGCGACACAGCGCTGCAGTTCTGTGCCATAGGCTTTATTTATTTGTCACAGATTAATTATTTAATTAAGATTTCGCGTTTCCGAGGAAACTCACGCACGGCATGCAAATGTGCCTTTATATTGCCCCCTGAATTGCGAGGCGAAAGGACACACCTGCAGGCGAGCAATTCACTTAAAGGCACAAGAAAATCTAAGTTATCTACAACTATTTACATGACTTACATTATACTGTATATTATATACAAAATTTGAATGACGCGCGTGCGCCGTAAAAGTTCTTATGTTGGCAAAATAGAGTGCACGCATGCGCAGAAGCGTCTGTGTGACTCCGGCACTGCCGTTATATCGTAAATTTAGATCACGCGGCACAGCATTGCAGTTCATATTGTTCGTGTGCGCACGCATTTCTTAGTCGTTGCACAAAGAAAATATTCCACCAAGATTACATATGAAGACTACATTCTATGACAGGTAACTTAGTTTTAAAATTACAATATTTGTTATAATACAATACAACTTTAGATTGTTGAATGTTCTTAGTTACATAGTATTGCATTGAAATGCTTCAAAGAAAAATGTCTTTTGGTTTCAGGTTCGTTGACCTATACACATCGTGTCGTTATTGCAGTTTATATTCATCTGCTGCACAATAATTTTTCACAGGTTAGTGTCGTCGTGGTAAAGTTTTTTTTATCACAGTAACATCGCTGTATAACAACGTAATTGATACATAAGCATGTCCATTTCCTATTTCCATTATAGTCGTTGTGATGCAGTTCGTTGTGACAAAAAGCATTGTTTATTACAGATCAGACGTGACCTGTCGAGTAATTGGTCCATATGCAGTTCGTTTTCGATATTCCGTGGAAGCTTGGTTGCAGAACCTCGGACGGCACATAGCTGGCGTCGATCCTTGGACAGTCCAGGTAAGTGTGTCCGTCACATTTCGAGAACATTCCATTCCCTGAAGTTCCAACCAAAATTCTTCCACTCGTCGTGTTGTTTTCTGGACAGGCACGTTGTGACCATTTAATCCAGTTAACATCTTGAAGTTAGATACTGTAGTAATGTCACTAGACGATGCACAAATTACGCACTTCACATTTTCAGTTTTTTGCTAAATATAGCTCACCTAAATGTTCGTAGTTACTTATCAAAGAAATCGTTCATCGCGTTTACAAAGGTACGATGCATGATGAATGCCATTAACAGTTTCTTTCACATAAGTTTCTGCGTAGTTGCAGACTTAGTAATGTACGTTAATGTCCGTGAACAGTCGTTCACTATGCATTTTTTTTTTTTTAATTTTTCACGTTTTGGCACTCGTTATGGTTCGAATTTTCACAAAGTAACAGTTACATTATACATCATTTTTTAAAAAAACATAAGTAATCATACATATACACGTCACATATTTTCTTAGCATAAACATAATACAGTTACACATAAACATGTTTACATCATCATTACATAGCTATAAATTATTGCATTATGTCACATTTGATTACATGAATTGCAGATATTTACGTTCGCTTTAACGGTTTTGCTGGGATTTTATCGATGTTTTTTGTGATGTCATCTGAAATTACATCAGTAGGCAAGACCAGGCGTTTTCACTACTCAATAAATATTCAAAATAATAAGAGACGGAAAACTGTTCGATTCCTCGCGTTTTGTGCGTGTGTGTATAGTGTCTGTGTGGCCTTGGCTACTGGTAGATGCTTTTCTTGCTGAGAGATGTGCGTCTAATCTGTTTCTCGAAGTAAAAGATCGCTTCACAGATGACGTCTGTCGGTTCGTCAGGTGTCATACCAAGTCAGTGGTACCTACAGTCACAAATGTTCCGTGAAAAATTAATATATCATTCACGGCTACGTAATCATAAATTTTACTTTAATATTCAGTCTTCTCGGTGGTGCCGCGGCGTTGAAAGAAAAGTTCTTCTGTCTTCAACTGCGTCACTGGATCCGCTGAAATAATAATTTCTATACTACTTATTATCTGTGTTTTAGCAAACAGAGTTTTGCGAGTTGCTTAGCAATGTTTTCATGGGTATGACCTTGACATTATTTAGCATGAAATGCTCTAAGATCTCGGTGTGCGTATAGCCCAATAATTTTGTTAGTTCTAGGATGTTGTAACAGATACGCACCAGGATGCGGTATGTTAACAATTATATAAGGTCCTTCATATAGCAGACGCCACTTAGCATTGCGTTGTTTGAGTGCTACAGATTTATGATGAGTACGAAGTAGTACAAGCATTCTTGCCTTGAATTTTTGTTTTCTTTTTATTATGTTTGTGTGATGCTTGTTTCGTATCTGTGCATGATGTGTCAGTGTAGTCAATACTTCTTTTATTTTCTGTTCAGGTGTGATTTCCTTGTCTGACAACTTAGGTAATGGTTCTATCCATTGATTGTTCTGTTTGCAATTGAACATGATCTCGTTAGGTGTGTAATTTGTATTGTAAATATTTAAGTTATTGTGTACGTCTTTGAAAAGACGTAGGTAGGACACCCAATTAGTATGTTTTGATGAAACATAGGTCCTCATGAATCGGTTTAGTTCTCGGAAAAGTCTCTTAGTCGCGTTACATTGTGGACTAAACCTTGAAATAAATATACTTTTAATGTTATTGTCCTTCAAGAAATTTCTCCATTTGTACCCAGAGTAGTATGCTGCATTATCTGACAGAATTGCTTTTGGTTTTCCCACGTGCGTCAGGTAATCACTTGAGAATCTTCGTATTGTAGCATTTGCAGTGGCGGATTTTAAAGCATAAAGTTTTACATGTTTAGAAAATATATCGTAAAAAGCTAAGATATATTTGACGCCTCCAGAGCTTGCTGGGTGCGGTCCACTGATGTCAGTACACAGAATTTCCAGGGGTTTACTCGGTAAAATAGAATGTAAATCTGTTTTTGTGGATAAATTCTGAGGTTTTGATTTTTGACATATGACACATGTTTTCAGTTCCCTGTAAATTTTTCTTCTCATATTGCTAAAATAACAGTATGTGCTGAGCTTTACCAAACACTTTTTCGTCCCATAATGACCCCAAACTAAGTGTGTGTGCCAAATCAAATTACGTTCAGACTCTTTGGGAATGCATACACACCAGTTAGTAGCATTTGGATGTCGGCGATAAAATAACACATCATTGTGTAACTTGTAATACCTAGTCAAAGGGTGATTGTGTTTTTCTACCAGTAATGTTATTATCTTATACCAGTGACGATCAGATTTTTGTAATTTAGCCATGTTTCTGCACATATCAATATAATATTGGTGATACTGCTTGTCTTGCATTAAGAGAATCCTGTAGTCATTTATATTTTCTAAGTCACTGTTGGTTTCATTCATACCTTGTGGAAGTCTAGACAAAGCGTCGGCAATGGTGTTGTCCTTACCTTTTATGTACTTAATTTCAAAAGAGTAGTTCTGAAGAGTAACTGCCCATCGTGATAGTCTAGGATGTACAAGTTTACAAGTTAACAAAAATGTCAGGGCCTGGTGATCGGTATAAATTACTGTATGTTTTCCAAATAAATAATAATTAAATTTCTTGAATGCCCAGACTATGGAAAGTGTTTCTAACTCAGTAGTGGAGTATGTATGCTCACATTCAGTTAGAGTACGACTTGCAAACCCAATAATTCTTATCTGTTCCTTTTCTTTATTCTTTACAACTTGAAATAAGCAACCGCCCAAGCCAGTACGTGAAGCGTCACAAGTCATACAAAAATCTAAATTGAAATCTGGATGGCTCAACATGTTTGCATTCACTAAAGCATGTTTAATTGTATTAAAGTCATTCTGGCACTGTTCCGACCAGATCCAAACTTGATTCTTTCTGAGTAGATTTAGCAGATGTTTACTGTTCAAAAGTGGTTGTGGTAAAAAACGTCTGAAAAATGAACATAGCCCAAGGAGTGAATTTAACTGCTTTTTAGTTCGAGAGCTAGGAGAGTTTCTGATAGCATCTAATTTACTGGGATCAGGACGTATGCCCTGTGAATTAATGATATGTCCTAAATATTTTATCTCACTGCAACCAAATTTTGATTTTCTAAGATTGGCTGTCACTCCAGCTTGTGCAAATTTTTCTAAAATTCTTTGAAGTGTGTCAGGTGTACATTCCAAGACTGTGTAGCTATCAGTATATCTTCTACATAGTGTGTGACTGTCTCAACTAAATCATCGCCAAGCACGGTATCCAGGGCTGTAATGAATACCCCAGAACTGACATTCAATCCGAAGGGTAGAACACAAAACTGATAGGTTCGCCCCCCGAACATAAATGCAGTATATTTACGAGAATCAGGAGTGATACCTACTTGCCAAAATGAATTAGCGAGATCTATTGTGGAAAAATATTTTGCATCTAGAAATTTCTGTAATTGCTCTTCTAAATTTTCGGGTTTTGTGTGAACTGGTAACATTATTTCATTAATTGCTCGTGCGTCTAACACTAGCCTAATGCTACCATTTGATTTTTTGTCAACAAGTAGAGGACTACAGTAAGGTGAGGTGGATGGTTCAATCACCTTCCAGTCTAACATTTGTTTTAATTCTTGCCACACAGCAGGTCGTTGAGATAACGGTACATTATATGTCTTGTGGTAGAAGATCTTGTGAGGCTTAACTTCAATCTTGTACACATACGTGTTGATAACTCCTAATCGTTTGGTAAAAACATGTAAATATTTGGATAACACTTCCTGTAGTTTTATACGTTCATGTACACTGAGAGCTGTAGCTTCATTTATCTTATGATCAAGCAATGTTTTCAAGTCCATTAGCTCTGTGTCAGATGAGTGTGTTTGCATGTCTTGAATGTCATTGTCAAGTACTAACTGAACCTTGTATCCTGTACAGTGTTTGTCATGCTTTAGAGTTCTCCTGTCCAAATCAATAATAATTACACTGCCTTTATCATTTAAAATACATTTACCTTTGGAGAAGTCTATAATGCAGTCCTTCTCGCTCATAATATCTATTCCTAATATGCAATTTGTCACAAGGTTTTGTACAACCAGGAATGGCCATTGTACGGTTCCATTACCTATTTTAATGTTTACAAAAACTTGCTTCGTTACCCTACATGACTTATTACCTAGAGCAGTAGTTATTTTACAGTTTTGGGTGGGAAACTCAGGCACAGGATCCAATTCACACATCTTTCTATAGAAATTAAAAGACAAAACGCTCACAGCTGCACCTGTATCTAAGATAATAGTAGTTGGAATCCCACCTACTACACCAGTAGTAGATGCTAAAACAATTTCATTTGTGTTTGAACGACATTATTTACTGACTTGCAAAAGTTCATCTGATATATTGTCATTGTGGTTGTATCTTATAAATAAAACAGGTAGTTAGAATTATTAGGCATATCAATATTTTGTTGTTCAAATGTGGTGTCAAATAACTGATTAACATTGAAGTCGCCCCCCAAGAATTCTTCAGTCACGACCCGGGGCATAGAAGTGACTGTTTCTAGTTTGTTGGATTAGCATTTGTATTAGGTACTGACACAGATTGAGGTTGTGTATCAGGTGTCATTTCTATTATATTCACATTCGGATATTGCCTGTTGTGATCTCCAAACTTTTGCGGTTTTGTTGCTGTTGCGCATTATAACTTACCTGTCGGTCGTAAGGTATGCTCCAATTTTGTCCTGGTGGCTGCTGTGGTAAAGCAGTGTTTGAATGAAAGTATTGATCGCTACGAGTCCAGCCTTGATGCTGTCTTGGCTCGTAGTTATTATTATTTCTATTTCTGTTTGTGTTTTTGTTGTTACATTTGTATCCGTTGTTACCGTTGTTGTTATTACCGCGGTGCCTTTTGTATGGATTGCCGCATGGAGTGTTATTACTGTTGTAACTGTTGTTTGTATTGGAATACGCGTGTTGATTTTGATTTCCGTATTGAGACGGCATAAGAGTTTGCTGTTTTTGCTGTACCGCGTGTCCAACTGTGGGCGCGCCAGAATGGAGTTGGCAAGCCTGCATGTTTTGCATACCACTAGTATAAACATTGTGGCTGCTGTTTTGCCGCGCGAAGCGCTGATCTTCTAGTAACATGTCAACCGAATCTAAAGCTGTTAAAAAATAATCTGGATCGTCATCCGGAATATGTAAGAGTTTTTCTTTAATGTTGAAAGGCAATTTGGCCTTCAACGCACGGAGTATATCACTTGTCGCGACTGGTTCGTCCAAAAAATGTCCCATGTTCAAGTATTTTTCAAAATATCTGCGTAAGTTACCATTTTTACTGTTACAAGTTTCAGGTTCTAAAATTTGTCTTCTGAGTCGCTCCTGGACGGATTGCGACCAGAATTTGTTCAGAAAGGCACGCTCAAACTCACTGTACGTGGTACATACGTCAGCTTGACTGTATGCCCAGACAGCTGCATCGCCTTGGATGTAACCGACAATATATGAAATCTTTTTCCGGTCACTCCAAGTGCGTGGAAATGCGTTACTAAAAGATTTAAGAAAAATCACCGGATGAATGGTTCGTTTTTCTGGGATAAAAGCCTGAAATTGCCTGTGTTTTATCAAGCTTTCTTCTTCCTTTGCATTATGATATGGATTTGTTCCACTGTAATTACTGCAATGTTCAGCTGGCGAGTAATTACGATAATGTTGCTGTGGTTTACCATGATAATAGCTTGTGTTTGTGGTTGCACGTCGTGGTATGTGTTGTAGTCGTGGTGTGTTTTGTTCTTGTGTGTTTGTCGTGTGCGGTATGTGTGCGTCATACTCGAATGTATATTGGTTTCTGAACTGTACATTTTGACTGATATTTTCGTTACATTCAGACTGTGGTCGATCGGTGAATTGTCTCATGGGTGTAGTGATGGATTGTACTGCGTCACTAATCAGCTGTTTGTTATTAGTGATGTATTCCGCTACGGAGTCGTGCACAATTGTTGGTAAATTTTCACATATGCATCTATCAAAATGTTTGTCTTTGTTCTCTACCCAATCATGAAATTCTTTATTAAGAAATTTGAAAATGAGCTGTAGCATCAGATTGTAAGATGTCAGTCAGGTGTTGTTCAACATCGTCAAATTTATTTTGCACGTCTGTAATTCGTTTTTCAAGGTTGTCGTGTACTGAAGGATATGTTTGAATTTGTTCAATAAGAGCTTCACACGTGACATTAAGGTTTTTTAATTGTGTCTGTAAAAGTGCTACGTCATTTGTAGTCTTTTCTTGTATCGTATTGAGCTTGGAAAATTTCGTACTGAGTTCAGTCATCTGTTTGGTCAGTGTGGCGTCTATAAGTTCCACACGTTTACACAAAGTGTCACTACCTGTCTTGATTGCTATGAGATCAGACTTAATTTCGTCATTTTGTGTCTTTAACTGTTCATTTTGTGTCTTTAAGGTTGCCATGTTTTCCGCGTTCTGCATCCTTAAGGTTACCATGTTTTCCGCGTTCTGCATCCTTAAGGTTGCCATATTTTTTGCGTTTTGTTTCATTAGCATTTGTAACATGTTGGCAATGTTTACTGTTTGCAAGGTCTCTGCCCCCGCCGCGTCATTAGACGTGACGTCATGTATTAACATGGGCTCTGACTGAGACTTTGAAATTTTTGTGGTGGAAGGCCTATTGTCAAAATTTCCGTTAACACTTGCGTCAATACTTGATGAATCGTCACTACCGGTTGCTGTCGTAAAGTCATTTTCTAACATTTGTCTCTCGTCCGAGTCAGATTGCGTCTGAATAGTATGTCTTTGCTGTTCCATCTTTGCGTATTGTTTTCTAGTTATGACCATGCCACACGTGATATATGTTTCAAGAAAATAATGTTTGACACTGGTTTTTAAATAAAATGCAGTTGAGCATGAATCGCTCGTAGCAACAATGGCTGTTTGTTAATTTAAAAATGTAAACTGAATATGGGATTATTGTTAATGGCTGCTGTCCGTGTTACAACGTATCGTACAGAAGTCGGCCATATTGTACACTCGTGTATTGGTATTGTTGCAGTAGTTATTGTTTAAGGAAAAGTACTGAGAATGAAATTTATCACTGAAAACTGCTACACGCGAAAGAAATACTACAGAATCTACTAATACACTGAATTATGCATCTGGTCAAGCCTGCCAATGCAAAGATGCTGCGTCTTACCTTATTTTGCTGGAAGCTTCATTGCGTCTTCCCGCAAAATTTTATAATTGGCAAATATCTTCAGATTTTTGTTATTTCTCATATATTCAAGTCCAGGTCCAGAAATTTGATTTTTCACATGAAACAAAGAGAACAGTGTAACAAATGACAAATTGAACAACGTCCTGTCATGGTCGCCAATATAAAATAAATAAATAAATAGTAAAATAATAATTATTGTATATGTGTGATAGTGATTGGATGTAATTAATATTTGCTTATCTGGAACGTGGATGTTTAATTGTTCGGTATCAGACGCTTGACAATGGTTTTTTCGTAAATGTAATGTTATTCGTAGTTGACCATGAAATAAGACTCAAATAATCGGACTTCGTATTTAAATCGTTTCCAAAGACTGCTGCGGTAGGTGCGGACTCAAATCTAAATCTCAATATTAGAATAATTTGCCAGCCATGTCAATACGTCGTACAGAGGTGACTGTCTACTAAACATAAAAAGTTTACACAGTTAGTTAAATCAGATATATTCAACGAATAAGCCTACAGTTAAATAATTCTACCTACTTTCATAAATATAAATTCTTTACAGAATCGAGTGCCTAGTAAGATTGCAACTCGCAGTGTTCTTATATAACATCAAATATGGCGGTGTGCCAGTCAATGAAATATACGTGCTTCCCGCACCACTTGTCCAAAACCTCCCCTTCTTAAAGAAACATAAGAGTATCGTAATTGTGTTTTTGTTTTATCAGCGACACAACGCTGCAGTTCTGTGCCATAGGCTTTATTTATTTGTCACAGATTAATTATTTAATTAAGATTTCGCGTTTCTGAGGAAACTCACGCACGGCATGCAAATGTGCCTTTATAGTACCACTTAAAAATCTTTGTGTTTGTGATGTTTGTATTTGTACATATTTGTCGTTAGAATTCGAATTTTGAGTTCACTCAATTTTTGTTTCCTTTTTGTAGCCTGTAACCGAACATAGCGAATAAGCCTTTCAGTGATGGTGATTTCATCGAGGAGTGTATTGTTGAGGCGGCGGAACTCTTGACGCCACTGGAAGTAAAGAAGTTTAGTGAAATTAGTCTTTCCAGACAGACAATAGCTCGCACATAGCTGGTATGACAGCGGATGTCTACAGGCAGTTAATTGATAGCGCCTGCAAGTTTATTGCATTCTCGATTGCTTTGGACGAGTCGACCGACATTTCGCACACAGCACAACTAGCGATTTATGCTGGTGGAGTCGACACAAATTTGCATGTGACGGAAGAACTGTTAGATTTAGTACCAATGAAACACACAACGAGGGGTACCGACTTGCTAAAAGCAGTGAAGAGGCAGGTGAAGCCGTTGGCCTGAATTGGAAAATGTTAGTTTCAGTCACCAAGGATGGAGTGCCAGCAATTCGAGGTGCTCAAAATGGGCTTGTAGCACTGTTGCGTAAAAAACTAGGACGATCGACAGAAGATTTGTACGGAATTCATTGTTTTGTACACCAATAAGCTCTTTGAGCTAAGTATGCAAATTTGGAGCATGTGATGAAGTTAGTAGTCACCATAGTACATTTTTTGAAGTCGCATGACTTAGTGCACCCTCAGTTTCCACAGTTTCTCATGGAACTGAACGAAGAGCACAGAGATATTATTTACCACTGGAAAATACGTTGGTTAAGTCGAGAATCATCCCTCGAAAGATTTATCAATTTAAGACTCGCTATTGTTGAGTTCCTGAAGGAAAAAGGAAAGGCAGAGCCAAAATTAGAAGATCCAAAATGGATTGCAGACCTCGTCTTTTTAGTTGATCTGACTGCACACTTGAACTCTCTCAATAAGACTTTGGAAGGTGAGTAGCAGCTTATTTCTGATCTGATGAAAAAAGTGGATGCATTTAATAAGAAACTCGCATTGTGGAAGGAACAACTCATGAAAATGAATACTGCCCATTGCCCTACGCTCTCTAAAGTCAGAGAGAACGTAACTTCTGATGAATTCGTTTCTGAGTTGGAGGAACTACAGGCACAATTTTCTAAACATTTTCAGGACACTGCCAGCTGACATCTGTTTTGAACTATTTTCTAGACCCTTTGCCATTTCAGTTGAAAGTACTCCAGTGCATTTTCAAATGGAATTGATCGATCTGCACTGTAATTCCCGTTTAAAGTACAATTATTTTACGTAAAAACTGGCCAGGAATTTTACGAACGTTTTTCTTGGGAAGAGTTTCCCCATCTCCACAATGAGGCTGCAAAAGTTATATCAGTGTTTGGATCGACATACGTGTGTGAAAGGTTTATTTCGATTATGAAACTAAATAAGTCAGTATTGCGTGGCAATCTGAGTGACGAAAATATGAGCAGCTGCCTGCGTTTGTCCGTGTACCGTCAGTTTGTGCCCGATATGTACTTTATTATGTCTACAGTGAACCAAAAATAATAAAATTAATGGTGATAATTTTTTGTATTTGTCATATGTTTTGTTGAGAATTGTAGTTATTGCAACTTTTGTACAGTAGTTCCAGAATATAAAATTTGCTTGTTTCACATGTAGTTGGAATCACTTACTCCACATCATACTGCATGCTATAGACTACTTTCAAGCCTGTTTCTATATCTCAGCTTAAGTGTTGTAAGAATGTTACGAGTGACGATTTGAGAAGCATGATATTGTTGGTGTAATGCAGTTTCAAACCCAGCATTATTGTTATTTTTCTGTAGGTGTACGAACAGCCAACAAAGATTCAGTGTTGCTCAACATGATATTTTGTACAGAGCTTAATATTATCAAATGTCGTAATATGAAACTAAGCCACATGCTAGCAGGGCGGTGTTCCTTACGCGAATGTACTGTTGTGTGCGGCATGTTCGTAGTTCCGTGCATGCGCGCGCAGTCAACTAGTATGGTAGTGGGAGATGTGTGACGTCAGAAGGGATCGATCTGCATGTGTGTGAAACCTCGGCACGCATGCATGCACACGTGCCGTTTTCTTGGCCATCCCTGATTGTAATCATATGGGTATACACCTTTTATGATCACTAAATCGAATAATTCTGCTGAGAAAAATTTTCTAATGTTTTTCCTTTGATCCTTTTTCAGATCTGATGAAAGTTTGTCAACAGAGGAAGCTAAAAATTTAAACTTATCAATAAATCTCATTTTCAGACTTTCTGTACTTTTACCAAAACTAGTATATCTGTTATTATTATTGAGTATTAAATCTATCTCTTTCTTATCATACCCAAGTTCTTTCATAAACAAACGAGAATCATATCCAGAAAAATTATGTAAATAAATTGGCAAAAACTCGGATGTTTTAACTGTAAATTACATTTATTACATAACAGATTTGTATTTTTTCAGGTTAAATGATCATGATGTCGAATGATTTTATTATTTATTGCATGGTGATATCCACACAGTGTACATATTTTTCATATATTATGTCTTGATTGTTCTTCAGTAGTTAATGGACTCATTTATTCAGTTTTAGAATAAAATCTTCCAGTTTCTTCAAGCTCTTTTTTTATGCATTCATTAAATTTCTTATGACAAACTGGCCCTTTATGAACAACACGATCTTTATGATATCCTTTAACATACTTGATATGATAACAGAACCTACTTGGTTGATATTTTGATATTTTATTGTATATGAATTTTCTGAATTCAGTTGAATCCGGTCTTCCAGAGTAAACTTTCAAAATATGCATAAGTAACAAATGGAATTTTTTTATGTATGTTGATAGTTATGGAAGTTGATATATGAACCTTTCTCTGGCATTTCTACTTTTAATGGTTTGTAATCAGCTTGATGTGTCATTATCTAATTTTTCTTAACTAGCAAAATGGAATAAACATAAATCATAATAAATTTTGCTTCTTTGTCTTTAGTAATTTAACTGGAAACAAGCTGGATGCATTTTTTTATTTAACAGTAGGGTGAACTACCCTCATATGTAGAATAAAGGAGTTTTACATGTTTTTCTCTCCTACATTTTTAATGGATACATTCGATATTTTTCATCAAACAAATAAATGTTGATAGATACATTAATTGTACACTCAATTTTTCGAATATGTATAACCAATACAGGAAATTAAATATTTTCCAGTTTCTGATCAAGATCAAGACCAACATCTTTATATATTGTAACTCTTTCTGAATTTTTAATCTACAGAGTATATAATGCTGATTTTTTACCCTAATACATGCTTTTTTACTTTTTATATGTTCTGCTAATTCAATATAAGTTGATCCTCTCAATGGAATATATCTATTTAATCCTAACTGCAAACCAATAAGTCTTCTCGCGTCCGTCGGCCGTCGTAATTTAATGTATATATTATTATTGTTATTATTATTTTTTGATTGTTGCCGACTTACGTGGTGGGCCTTAATAAAAATGATATTTAAGTTGAACAATGTAATAAACTTTTCATATAAATTTCCTCGGCTAGTCAGTTGACGTTAAAGCAAAAGATCTTTAGTTATTAATTACAATTGCGGCCCACACACGCGCGAGAGTATTTTCTTACCTCCGTTAACCATTGTATTGTAGTCAGAGTCCTGGCTCTGGGTCTCGGCTATGGTACTGAAAATAAGAATCTTAAAGCTAAGTATTTCTGCAACTTCGTGCGGCTGTGGAGAAAAATTGATATTATGCTAATAGCGGGCGAGTTTTCAGCTTCCGTTAAATTTTCATAAGTTAATATCGCCACGTAATGGCGTCGTTGGCTGCATCGGCCGCTGCGATTGTTGAGCTGTAATTTACTTGAATGCAGATTAATTCAAGGAAGGCGGACATGAAATCGGGATCACCTCTTACAAATTAAAAGTACACAATAATATTAAATCGGTATATTATATGCTTAACTCATACAAATATGCTTACATTTGTCAGCACACGCAAGATGTCCCTCTAGACACATTCAAGACAAGCGAAGAAGTAAGGTCGACTAAAAAATTAACAAAAGAGTGTAACTGGGCTTCTCTTTAGATCATTCTGTCATAAATTATTTCTTTGCAATCTAAACCTACACAGAGAAATTATTATTTTACGGCTACATGAAAAAAAAAATCTCTTACAAATTATGAATGTCTTCTTTATAAATATTGTCTTTTCGTAATATGGCACTGGGGACGCTATAGTCTATTTAATGTCCATCCTGAGCCATGAGCTTGAAAATCATCCATTCCTGATAAAACATTTTGTTAACCCATTTTAAATTTTTTAATTATCTTTCTTTCATTTGTGATCCATTTGGGCCTCTGTCTGGAATTCAAATTCCATAATACTTCTGTTGATCTGCATTTGGTACTCATAAAAAAGTTTTAAAGTTATTTTCAATCCATGATTTATTTTTAGACTGTCTTTTAGGATTTTCATAATTTTTTGGTTTACTTAGTGAAGATATGGATTCGCTCTATGTTGTTTAAATTATTTTCTAAATTAATAGTTTGTTATCCCTTTTTAAATGCAGTATCAACTATATAATATGTAAGTGTATTTCTGTCTCTTGATTATTCAAATAAATAAGTATAAAAAAGAAATAACATTTTTTATTACCTCTAGCTTTTTGTTTCGCAAACACATTGTAGAAAATGGAAATATTTCATTCAGTGATTTTTCCTCTTTAGCTTGGGAAACATCATCAGCATTTTCAAATTTTATGATAGAGTAATTGTTTCCAAAGATTGCCCTTAAGGACAGAACCCACATTAGATGTGTAATGTCTTTAGAAAATCTAATTACATAGGCTTTGTTTTATTTACTATATCCTCTCAAGTTATTCATTCTACAACAATCACGGAGTTGAGCAACTGTGGATCTCTCTATTTGACCTTTCTATTCAAAGAAAATAAAATTCACTTTTTTTGTAAATATTAATTTTTCAAAATTGGTCACTTAGAGAATCCTTATTTAATAGAGACATAATTAGTATGTATGAGATGCTTCTACTTTCTTATTCTTCATGTATTCTAAAACACATTTTTTATATTTGTTATAATGTGTATCTTTATGTGACAGATTTATGTAAAAACAACTTAAATCTTTAATGCCTTGGCAACCTTTCATTCTTTTGTTGATGAACCAAATGTTTCTTCATTATTATTCATCGATTATAATATTTTCGAATCTCCTTCATGTGGAATCCGCCATAAATGACCTCTGCAATAATATTTAGCAATATGTCTTCCACAGACACATTGTATTCGATTTTCACTTCTAATTTTTACATGATATTTATTTACACACAGTCTACACATCGCTCTGTAACCATCTTTTGTGTATTTCTGTAACATAAAAATATCAGTTCACTTCTCAGTATTACAATATTTGCGAAGTTTGGATTTTATTACTTCCATTTATATAGAAAAAATTTATTAATTTTGTTAAAAAGTCAAATCTTCATTTATATAAAATTAAAATATTATAAGATTAATTTATTCTGAATCAAAAAACATTTGTAATAGACTTTTCTTATCATTAAATATTTTAATAACTTTTTAGATTTTCTTCTTCATCTAAGCATATAGAATAATCCTTATCTACAGCCTGACACTCTACAATTAGTTCATAAGGGTTAAATATTTTTGGATGAATCATTCTGATACGTTTTGATTTTTTAAATCTATTCCGAATTTACTTTATCTTTAAATTTCATTACAAAACCTTCAGACAATTTTTGTTCACCAGATATACCACCCCAATTGAAATTACCTTGAAATTCTCTAATAAAATCTTTAGACAGTTATTAAGTAGATGATATTGCATACCAGTCTACTTCATCTTGAAATTCTCTCATAAAATGTCAATCAGTTTTTGAATACGTTTAATCTAACTTGAAATTCTCTGATAAAATCTTCAGATAAATTGTCCGATAATGAAGTATGCCCCCAACAAAATCTGTCTTGAAATTCTGTTATAACATATTTAGATTAATTTTTGTATGGTATAATATACCAAAGTATTTTATCTTGAAATTCTCATAAAATCTTCTGATAATACATAATTTCTAGATATATCTCCCTATTTATTTTACTGATATGATTTATGATTTTTTATTTTTTTTCTATAGACATAAATTGTTCTCGACAACATCTTATATAATTCCTCAGAATGATCATTTTCAAAATTACACATAATCAATGCATTAAGCTTTTTGTTGTCCGTGTTAGAATATTCTTCAATTCCTAATCAGTTTTTCTCTAGCTTCCAGGTCCTTGAGTTTCAGTCTGTATAGGTTAGCCTTTTATTAAAATAATTTTTATTAGTTTTGGAAAAAAGTGAAAACTGAAAAATAATAATATTATTTAATTACATAGTTGACTAATTACAATCTTGAATACACTGAAATAAAATACAACAACCCTCTGTCTTTAGATAATGAATATATTCATAATGAAATATAAAGAATAACAACAAATTATTAACATAAGATACTCAACAGTTGAAGAACAGGAAAGCCATAATTTTATTGGAAAAATAAAGTTCAATAAAAAATATTTCTATTAAATGGAACCAGTGATAGCGATATCAACTTCTCTGAATATATTTGACAAGGTTGTTTACAACAATAGAGAAGTTTTTGTGTCGATCAACAAACAGGATAATCCTTGGTTTACAGCAATGGACGTAGGTGAAATTTTAGAATTTACAAACACAAGAAATATAATTCGAGATCATGTTAGAGCGAAACATCAAAAAATATATAAGAATTTAAAGGGGAACAAATATTTCCTCTTTAGGGGTTATGAAAAATCAGCTATTTTTTCAATGAACCTGATGTAATAGGATGACTGGAGTGGGTGACATGGTCGGGGTTGTAGGTCATGGCTGGGTAGAAGAAGGTTGCTGTTTTTAGCAATCTTCCTCTTTATTGTTGGTTCCTCCAATACATTTTCCAGTAGCTCAGCCCCACCGCTTGTGTAGTGGTGGAGATGTGCTGATGCACGCAGCGCGGGGAACGCGACGCCATGGTCGGTGAGCAGCTGTGCAGGCGGTAGGTGCTTAGCAGCATGAGGACCAGCCTAGCTCGCCTCCTGCAGATGCTGCAGTTCGTGACGGCGCCAGGAGTCGCCGGTGCAGCAGCAGGCAACGCCCTCCATCGGCCAGTCCTCAGGGACAGCGTCACTGATGACGACTACATAACAGCGACTGAACGCCCAATCGGTCGAACCGACGCCGACGCCCTTAAATAGTGCAGACCGCTACTGAATCCGCAGGTTACGCGGCGCCTTGTTTTTAGAATGTTCTCAATGAGTTGGCTAACGCAACCGCGCCAACAATGGCCCACGCCTGCGTAATTCTGCTAATGCTGCATTCTGGCTGTTGACGGCTGCTGCGCACGTACGCACATACCGACGCTCATTGCAAAACTGTGTCACCTGCATAACGTGCTAGCCAGCCTTCATCCGCCGTCTGCTGTGAGGCTGGCGCATCGCGCAGTGAAACACACTAAATCACAATTTCGGACCATATTTCCTGAAAATAACCCCGTTGTCCTCTACACTGGTGTATATTCTTTAATTATGAAATTAAAAATAAGATTAGTGGAAGATTTTCAAGATTGGTTGACTGAATAAGTTTTACCTTCAATTCGGAAACATGGCCAATACCAACTAAATCAACAATTCAAAATTTACAAGAATAAATTGAAGTTTTACAAACAGATAAAGAAATGGCTATGTGTGTTCTGAACAAAAGAAGACATTCCAAAATTAAGAGAGCAAATTAATGAAAAAGAAGAATTAATTCGAGAAACACAACGATTTGTAGTGAAGAGATTAATTTAAGACATATATTTGTTCTTTTAAAATTATTCGATGATGAATGTGAATAAGATTATTATGTCATTAGAATATAAAGAAGAAATATACAAAGAGTTATATGGAATTGTAGAGATACGTCTATATATGTGAACCAGTGTTCAGATTCGAATACGATCCTAACTCAATAAATTTGTACCAGAGGATGAAAGAAAATTTTAGTATTAACTGTCATCTGTACTATTTTAATATTATGGATAAATATACACTAGCACAATTGAATAATGATATAATTAGTCTATGTTGTACTGAATTATAAAATAACACTGCTTTTATTTACCCAACTATAATATTATCAAATCCTAACCATTTAACTGATTTCCTTTCTTTCTCAATACTTCCTCAACAAGATATACATCTGGATATTTTGTTTCCTGTAATTCATTCTCGTAAAAATTATGTATAACTTCTTCGTGATTTACATCTTTCAGTTTATATGTGATTGGATTGGAATGAATAAAAAATATCTGTTGACCAATTAGCTGTATATCCATTCTCGAATATTCGTTTAATTTGCTAATTCCAACTTAACTTCCTTTTTTACAACTCGACTTATCATTAGTTACAACGTTGCCTACATTAAAATTCTTTTCATTAATTTCTACTGGTTTCATTTTTATTGCTTAATGTTTTAAGTTATTGTACTCATTGAATAATTTTGAGTCTAGACCAGTCCATTTAGAATTTCCCCGAACAGAAATTTTTTTCCACATGCTTTCTGTAAGTATTCTGTTTAAACTTTCAACAACAGATGCTTTTAATTCATTAAAGGTTAAATAATCATTAATATCATATATTTTCACCATTTCTTGTAATTCATTATTATAGAAATCTTTGCCATTATCTGTCTGTAAAGTTTTTGGAGTTCTCTCATATAACCTCCCCACAATAATTTAAAATAAATAATATGAATATGATTCTAATTTAGTGTAACCTCAAAACAACATTCTCTCACAGTGTAACCTCCCCACAAAATTCATTTACATTTAATCTCCCCACAAAATTCGTTCTCATTAACCTCCACACAAAATTCTTTCTGATTTAATCCAAGCTCAAAATTCATTCACATTTAGTGTAACCTCAAAACAGAAAAATTCCTAAATCTCTCAGCAGCAAAAAATTATAATTATGTCGTTCACATTCAGAGTAATGTACCAATAAAAAAATAAATTCAGTAACCTGGTAATAAAACAATGTAACTAACCTCTCAATTAAATTGTCACTCACTTATAATTTTTCAATAATTCACTGTGAATTTAACCTGGTAAATTTTGGACGACAGCAGTGCTGCGTCATGGCCCTCAAAGATCATTCTGAATAAAAAAAAGGAAAAATTCTTACCGCAATGAAGTCGCCGGATATATCTGCTCTTACAATAAATTTTTCTAGCACAACTCTGTGCAATGCTGGCCGACCTATCTGTCATTTATGAAAGGAAGCATCTGCTTTTTCTATTGCAATAATCGGGTTGATCATAGATGGGAGAAATCAGTAAATTCTTTAAATTGAAATGAATGGTTGTTAAAAGTTACTTTTTATGAGGAAGATTATTATTACGAAAGTTTTAAAACATTTACATGCGACTTGAGATAACATTACTACATATGCGTGAGGCTGCTTTTTACCTTATACAATAATACTCAGGCTCTGGCATCGCTGCACCGCGACCGGGCCAGCCAACACGATACACCATACCTGACCAGAGCAGACTCCAGACTAGCAACAACTTACTGCTACAGCTACACAGTTCCTACTGCAGTCAACACTGTTCTCTGGTCAGAGACCTTGCATATTGCAGGCAGCGCATGAGCAATACATCGAAATTACATCTGCTCGGACCTCTTACATAACCCTCCACTGGCGGGGCAAAAATTTGGCAGCAATGGTGAATCAATTGGACTTGCCATGAGCAACAAATTTTTCTTAAAATCTACTTAATTAACTAAGTTTACAGTCACAGAGTATATACATATATATAAGTGCAGAACATGAAATGAAATAGAGTGCACATGCACTGAGTACAGAACATATCAGGCAATGATAAAATGAATACGCAATGAGCACAAAACATATTAATAAATGACATAAAATGCACACGCACTGTATATATTTTTTACCATTTTACAAGAACTAGGATACACAATGAGTACAAAACATATTAATAAATGACATAAAGTGCACACGCACTGTATATGTCTCTACCATTTTACAAGAACTACGAAAGGAAAGGGAAGGATGGCATCGCGTTTGTAGCACAGTAGGTTGCACGTAGCTGCACTGAAAGTCCATATCTTTCACCAGAAGCACAACACCAAGTGAGACAATCTGAAGTTCTCTTCCCTGAAGTATTAATCAGTGTAGCCAAGTCACTGAAATGTTGTATTAATATTCAATGTTATCATTATGGTAGTATATTAGGTGCACCAAACAGTGGGACCATAATAACATCCCCATCGTTCAAGGTGGTGGACAGCATGATGTGTCAACACCACATTCCTGTAAGGTACACCAACGTAGAATTAGTGCAAAAACCAAATATAGTGCTCCATGATCACGACGATAGACAGGACAAACGGATATTGCAGTAATTTCTGTTAATTAGGTCAGAAGGTGAAGGACATTAAGTCTTATGCTAGTCATCATTGAGAATTATACTAGTCTATTAACCAATTTGTGTAATTGTTGGCACTCATTGCCTAGTTACTTAACATTTCTGTACTATGTATGGAGTATTACAGAGCATTATTCATAAGTCATCTGATTAAACTAAATATTGGCACTCATTGGCCAGTTACAAACCATATTTATGCATTGTTCAGAAATCATCATTCAAAACAAGAGTTAATTAATGGCATATCATTAACATAATTCCGCTAATTATAGTAATCATTGGCACTCATTGGCCAGTTACTAAACATTTTTATGCATTGTTCAGAAGTCATCATTCAAAACAGGAGTTAATGAATGTAGCATCAAGCTACTGGTATTCATATATAATACCATGTAAGTGACATAAGACAAATTTAAAATATAAGAAACAGTGGCATTCATTGGCAAGTTATAAAGTATTCATATACTTTTATAAAACATTATTCAGTATTATTCAGAAGTCATCATTCAAAATGAGAGTTAATTATTGGCATAGCATTTATAGAGTATAACAAAAATATTATTTACAGAAATTATTGGCATAGCATTTATGCATTATTACAAAACATTATTCGGTATTACTCGGAACTCATCATTCAAGTGACACAGGACATATTTAAAATGTAACACACTGTAACTATTACTCAAGGTCTGTGGTCCAATAATACATAGATATAATGGATTTAATACATCTGAGGAATCTGCATTATATTTAGTACTATAAATATCTCTTAAACTAGTAGCATTATTTGGGACTGGTAATACATTTTTTTGTGCCAGCAATGGATTGCGTTGTGATCGATAATTAATTGCTGGGGCATGAAAATATTTGCTTTTGACTTATTGCTGCAAATAAGGATTAGAAACATCATTCGTCATGAGTCAGCTGTAGCAAGGTTATGAAACAATTAGAGTATATGTGATCACATTCATGAATGACACACACAAATGGGTAAAAAAATGCAAGTACTAGAACAGGTTTAATGACTAACTGCTTATAGCACATTAATTTCATGAATAGCTTCTCCTGAAAAAAATACAAAATGGATTATTGAGCTGAAAGAAGAAACGCATATTGTGCTGAAAAGTAGTGAACATCGAATTAACAGGTAATGAAACGTGTACTCAATATGTATGTACTCTAGCTGTCCTTTCCAAAACATTCAGTCATTATACTATGCGACATAAGACATACTGTCAAAACGAACTGCAACAAATACTTAAATAACTACATAGCATATCTTAACTAACAGTAAATATATAAACTTCATCAATATCCTCATCTGCAAAGAAAAACTTCATTATTCATATTACCATAACTTCATTACTATCATCACCTGCAAAGAAACACTTCATTACTTGTATTAACATAGTCTTCATATAACTATTCATCATCATTCATTATCATCTGCAAAAATGACACTTCATTATTCATTGTTCATATTACCATTCACTTCATACAACTATTCATAGTATAGAGTTTCTTATTTCTAGCATATTTCATCACTAAAACTAAGATGTGTAGTTCTGTCTGACAGCCTGCAACAATCACCTCGTATTCTGAAAGAAAAATAATTAGTGAAGACTTCTATCATACGTTACTCTTCATCACACGGTATTCCATTTTCTTTTGTTCATTTCGAAGGTCAAATTCCCATTTCATAGTAATTCACTGTGGTTTGTTTAATTTATTTCTTTTGCACATTATTGCTTTCTGAAAATGATGAATAAGGATTAATATCTTGCATTTAAATCATATACCCATTAAATAAAAACTAGTTTCTAGTGATATAATTAAGCATACAGCATAGCATGACAGAAAACGTATTATGTCGAAAACATAGACAGTGTTCAGGTGCAAAAATGTACACACAGTTTCATAATGCAGTAGCCAAAAGTGTAGAATAGTCAAGATATTGAGATATCATAATGAAAAATGTTAAAGTCAACTGGTGTTTGTATATCTTAAAGATTTCGTAGTGCATACAAACAAAACAGGAAAACAATCATACATACATGAAAAATGGAAAATGTGCACGGTCTGATATGTAACGACAAGAAATGACTTCCTTTGTGTTCAGCTTGTATGTTGTGTAGTTGATAGAGGCTAGAGTTGAAGACTTTAATGGAGAAAGAATTTGATAAAATTAATATGTCACTAGATAGAATTCATAATTGGTCATAAAATATGTAAGTTTATCTGAAAAAATGTGCACAGTCTGATGTGTAATGACACGAAAAGCGACCTGCTAACCTTACCTTGCCGGGCAATTGCCAAGAAAAAATATGATAATCATCAGTAAGTGTTCATATAAATATCTGCAAATGGCATTACAGTGTGATAAATCATAAAGTACATTCATTCAATAAAGGGTTTAATATTGGAGACATGGTGACTGCCTCTGCTTTTTCTGGTTCTCAAAGCTTCGACGTGTACTACATTGGGGTGAGGAAAGTTGCGAATTCGATATGGACCTGAGTATAGAACCTCAAATTTACTGCATCTACTCTTTTCTCTTCAAAAAGGGTCATGATGATGTGGAAGAGCAACAGCATATCCCCTGAATACATAATTCAGTGTCAAGAAGATTAGTCAGTAGCAAGCCAGAATGAAAAATGAAATTACAGCAAGCAGACATCAGCAGCCAAAACAATGATACGAAGAAAAATACAGCAACACTGCGTTGTAGTGCACACTGTCATCATAAAAACACAACTTTCTTGCCAACATAGTAACGCAACAAAGTTCTGCAATCTGTCTGTTACAGGACGAAGAACATGGAAAAGGGTCGCTATGAGCTGAGGCGGCGTTAACAAGTTCGATCACACAGATTTCCTTCAATTCCACGCACATCATGAGAGAAGTGACGATTCATTTGCACCCACACTCACTACATAACAACAATCTTTTCTTCCTATTACACTCATGTGGGGAACTTAAGCCGACACTTCCCTTGGTCTGTCAACAGCTATTTCTGCATGCATTTTCTCAAGTATAAAAACAACAGGTCTGTAACTTGTTCTATTGGGATGACTTGCATAACAGAAGGACAGTTGTTTATTTTTCCAATTATTTCAACGATTGTAATATTCAATCACATGGAGTAATTAACAACATTAAAATGATATTGTTAACGATTTCTATCTCACTATATGTCTAAGTTCTCTACTTGTATATTACCTGAGCGGCTGTAGTAACGTGGCACGGATTCAGCAAGTAGATCATCGTGCGCGTGGCAAATTTAAATCCTATTTCTATACCCCATATACGGCAAACCGTAATGAGCAATAGACGTTTCCCTCCACGATCATTTCTTTCGTAGACTAATTTATCAGGTAAACTAATATTTCTGTAACCCTTATTAATCAAGAAACAAGCTATTCCAAAAGCCAACAATGTATCCAATAATTTCATTTGTGGTGACAAGAAGGCGATGCATTCTGGCCCGCCGTAGCTCAACACAGAAATGTCAACACCGTCTGCCACCCACTCAAACATTTCTCCGTCTGCCAACAGACACCGGCTATCTGACAACACAACTTTCTGCTACTACTATCAACATACCCGTGACGTCTTTGAGCCACAGATATGAACAACCGGAGAAAAATTGCTCGCCATCGACTTCGAATCTTCTGATGTTCAGCAAAATAATACAATTTGTCAGCAGCTGAGTCAGTATTGTTCGCAAATGATGTTAGCATTTTTATTTAAAGCTGCATCGGAGCCCTTTTATAGCTGACGATATCTGTATTAGTATTTGCATCTCCGACTGCAGAATACGGTTTACATACAATGAAACTAAAGTTCTGAAACAATAACCCTGCAATTAGGGAGCTATGCCATTGAACAGGACATGCAATGGATTTGGTTAGATAATCATTTAAGATGGGAAAAACGTGTTGAACTATTGAACAAAAGGCTGAGTGTTGTTGTTGTGGTCTTCAGTCCTGAGACTGGTTTGATGCAGCTCTCCATGCTACTCTATCCTGTGCAAGCTTCTTCATCTCCCAGTACCTACTGCAGCCTACATCCTTCTGAATCTGCTTAGTGTATTCATCTCTTGGTCTCTACGATTTTTACCCTCCACGCTGCCGTCCGATACTAAATTGGTGATCCCTTGATGCCTCAGAATATGTCCTACCAACCGATCCCTTCTTCCACTCAAGTTGTGCCACAGACTTCTCTTCTCCCCAATCCTATTCAATACCTCCTCGTTAGTTATATGATCTACCCAGCTAATCTTCAGCATTCTTCTGTAGCACCACATTTCGAAAGCTTCTATTCTCTTCTTGTCCAAACTATTTATAGTCCATGTTTCACTTCCATACATGGCTACACTCCATACAAATACTTTCAGAAATGACTTCCTGACACTTAAATCTATACTCGATGTTAACAAATTTCTCTTCTTCAGAAACGCTTTCCTTGCCATTGCCAGTCTACATTTTATACCGTCTCTACTTCGACCATCATCAGTTATTTTGCTCCCCAAATAGCAAAAATCCTTTACTACTTTAAGTGTCTCATTTCCTAATCTAATACCCTCAGCATCTCCCGACTTAATTCAACTACGTTCCATTATCCTCGTTTTGCTTTTGTTGATGTTCCATCTTATATCCTCCTTTCAAGACGCTATCCATTCCGTTCAACTGCTCTTCCAAGTCCTTTGCTGTCTCTGACAGAATTACAATGTCATCGGCGAACCTCAAGGTTTTTGTTTCTTCTCCATGGATTTTAATACCTACTCCGAATTTTTCTTTTGTTTCCTTCACTGCTTGCTCAATATACAGATTGAATAACATCGGGGAGAGGCTACACCCTGTCTCACTCCCTTCCCAACCACTGCTTCCCTTTCATGCCCCTCGACTCATATAACTGCCATCTGGTTTCTGTACAAATTGTAAATAGCCTTTCCTTCCCTGTATTTTACCCCTGCCACCATCAGAATCTGAAAGAGAGTATTCCAGTCAACATTGTCAAAAGCTTTCTCTAAGTCTACAAATGCTAGAAACGTAGGTTTGCCTTTCCTTAATCTAGCTTCCAAGATAAGTCGTAGGGTCAGTATTGCCTCACGTGTTCCAATATTTCTACACAACCCAAACTGATCTTCCCCGAGATTGGCTTCACTCGTTTTTCCATTTGTCTGTAAAGAATTCGCGTTAGTATTTTGCAGCCATGACTTATTAAACTCTTAGTTCGGTAATTTTCACATCTGTCAACACTTGCTTTCTTTGGGACTGGAATTATTATATTCTTCTTGAAGTCTGAGGGTATTTCGTCTGTCTCATATATCTTGCTCACCAGATGGTACAGTTTTGTCAGGACTGGCTCTCCCAAGGCCGTCAGTAGTTCTAATGGAATATTATCTATTCGCGGGGCCTTGTTTCGGCTCAGGTCTTTCAGTGCTGAAAGGTTGAGTATATACAGATTTTCATATAGGAAGCACATAGTAGGCTACAGTTTCCAGAATCATCGCTCTCTCAGCAATCTTAAAGGTTGAGTATATACAGATATTTATTAAGATTGCTGAGAGAGCGATGATTCTGGAAACTGTAGCCTACTATGTGCTTCCTATGCACGTATGCATAGCCTGTATTGTATGCTGTGATGTTCTGAGGAAATGCAAGTTTTGTAAAATAATATTTTAAAATTAAAAACGAGCAATAAGATTAATGGAAGTGGTTACCAATATTTCTTTATTTCTTTATTCATCCTGTAACTCGTGGTAGATATACAGTTTGTACAAATGATATAGTATAAGTCAGGTTTGATATACTACATACAAGTTTATACATACTGTGATTTAGAAAACAACATCTGACACACGCTGAACACCACTAACATAATTACAAAAATAATAAGATGATTGAAAGAATAATATGGTTAAGAATAATTATGCTGTGGGAATCGCCAGCAGAATATCCATAGACGCACAGTGAAGGGTAGCATTTGTAGGCGACTTGCCTACAACAAATAATTGCATAGCCATCCGGTATAATATGTTGCCGAAAAAATATTTATTCACAAAAAGTCACAATGAGAAGAAACTGAAAAAACAACAGAGAAGTAACAAAAACTAGGAGACTCTATAGTCTTACGGCAAAGATAAAAAAACAACACTTGACCAGAAAAAAACTCTCGCACACTTTTGATATCACTTTGCACCAGACATGAAAAATATCACTGCCACCCAGCCCCCCCCCCCCCCCCTTAAAGTGCGGAGCCCCAGGGATATCTTGATACTTAAATTTTATTCGACGTCCAGCTCTGGTGTGCGTCGGGTGTCTCGGTGAGATTGTTGTTTGTGGTGGTAATTCACCTGTCTCGGACGATGTACTGGGCGGTGTTTCAGTATGCTCTGCGTCCATCATGTGTTGTTGCACAGGCATGGTGTCAGAGGTCGGAGAGGATAAAACCCATGCTGGCTTGACACGTTCAATCGATACCTTTGTCGGAACACCATTGTACATTATGTCCACGGTATGCTTATTTCTACTCAGCACCTGAAATGACCCGTATATGGTGGTTGTAAAGGCGATTTGACTGAGTCTGTTCGCAACATAACGTGAGGGCAATCATATAAGTCTTTGTGTACAAACACCTTACGGTTGCCATGGCGAGAAGGTGGCGGCCAATGTATATTTGTGCAGTGACGTTTTAGCTGCTGCACCCAGTGTGTGAGGCCCTATGATCCAGGTAGTGAGGTTGGTACTAAATAATCTGTAGGAATCCGTAGCGGCTCGCTGTAAACCATCTCGGCAACTGATGCACCAATACCGGGTTTGTGAGCTGTCTGCAGGCCTAACAACACTAATGGTAATGCTTCCGTCCATCTCTCTTGATGACACATCAATGCTGCTTTGAGTGTTCTGTGCCATCGTTCGACCATACCATTACTGGCAGGGTGATAGTTAGTCGTGTCGTGGCGTTGGAAACCGCGCATTTTGGATAGCTCGAGGAACAACGTAGATTCGAACTGACGTCCCTGTTCAGTTGTGACATGAAGGGAGCATCCAAAACGGGCAACCCACGTACACAGAAACGTCTTCGCAGTAGTTTCGGGCGAAATATCGACTATTGGAGTTGCTTCTGCCCATCTTGTGCACCTATTTGTGGCCGTAAACAAATAACTGTAACCCTCTGACTGTGGAATAAGTCCAACCAGGTCCACGTGAACGTGTGCGAATCTAGCAGAGGTACCTTGAAAATCTCCAATATCAGCACGCACATGTCGTCCTACTTTACTTTGTTGACAAGGAATGTAGGAACATACAGAAAGGCGCACGTCTCTTTTCATAGAAGGCCTCACATAGCAGTTTGTCAGCAGCTTGATTGTAGCGTTGGCTCCTGGGTGCGACAGTGTGTGGACACTGTCGAATGCCGTCTTGCGCAATATTTCTGACATGAATGGTCTTGGTCTGCCTTGAGAAAAGTCGCACCACAGCTTCAGCTTGGAGTTAGGCAACAGAATTTGCTCGAACTTCAGACCTGTAGACGGGTCGTTTAACAGATGTCGTACCTCTGCATCCTGGGTCTGTTCCACTGCAAGTTTATCATAGTCTATAATTTCTGAAATCCCGCAAATACTTGAAAAATAGTCAGTCACTAAATTTTCTGTGCCTCTTAAATGGCGTATATCTGTCGTGAACTGACTTATGAACTCAATATAACGGAACTCTCTTGGTGAGCACTTATCACTGGTGTTTTTAAAAGCCGATATCATGGGTTTGTAGTCTGTAAACACAGTCACTGGTCTAGCCTCTATTTGTGAGTGGAAGTATCGAATTGCTTTGTAGATCGCGAACAATTCTCTGTCATACGCGCTCCACTTCTGTTGTGCAGTCTGTAACTTTTTAGAGAAAAACCGTAGTGGTTGCCATTGTCCTTATACACGCTGGTGCAGCGCCGCCCCTATTGCTGACTGGCTCGCGTCTACAAGAATAGCTAGCTGTGTGTGGGTGAGCGAGCAACACTGCTTTGCTGAGGCTTGCTTGAAGATCATTAAATGCGTTGTCCATTTCTTGTGTCCGCTTAATTATTCGTCGACCTTTGGCGTGCGTCCCTTGAGTGCATCAGTGAGTGGTGCTTGCACCGTAGCCGTTGCTGGCAGATGACGTCTATAAAAATTTATTACTCCCATATATCGTCGTAGCTCTTGGTAGTTTGTCGGTTTCGGAAGGGCCTGTATCGCCGCGATGACACAGTATGGCCGAGGAAAGTGACTTGGTTCTTGTGCCTTACGTATTTATTTTCGTTTAAAACGACTCCGTAATCAGATAGACGCTTGCGAAGTTGACACAGATGCTCTTCATATGTTTGACTATCTGGAGAGAAAACCAAGTTGTCATCAAGATAAGCAAAGCAAAATTTAATCCCTTTATCATTTCGTCGATAAAACGCTGCCAAGTCTGTGCTGCGTTCTTAAGGCCAAAAGGCATAAATAAAAACTCGAATAATCCAAATGGTGTGTAATCACTGCTGTCTTCTGAACATCTCTTGGAGCCACCGGTATTTGGTTTTATGCTTTCTTGCAATCGAGGACGCTAAAAATTTTCGCGCCGGCCAAAGCACATGTGAAGTCCTGTATATTAGGTGCTGGGTATCTATCTGGAATGGTTCTTGAGTTTAATGCTCGGTAATCCCCACATGGTCTCCATGATCCATCTTTTTTACATACTAAGTGTAGGGATGAAGAGTGAAGACCACGGACTGTCTGACCGGCGAATTATTCCCGACTGTAACATATCCTCGAATATCGCCTTTGTTTCTGTCAATCTCTCTGGTGCGATTCTAGGTGCTAGTCGTGAAACTGGTTGTCCTGACGTGGTACGAATATAGTGAACCGTACTATGTTTAACTTCTTTTGACTGTCTGTCAGAACATCTCCGATTCTTCTCTTAGTCATGTAGCTCTTCGGCTACAGAGTTGCCAATCGCCTGTAGCTTCTCACAAGTTGTATGCCCTTTAGTGCTTGATACTGCACTGTTGTCTGTCAGATTTAACAAACGTTTTCCTTGTAAGTCGACCGCCAACTCGAAATGTGCCAGAAAATCAGTGCCTAAAATGGGTTCTGATATACCAGCTATTACAAAAGACCAGGTAAACTGTTTGGAAAAACCCACATCAATCTTGCACACTTTACATCCGTACGTGTCAATCACCGAGTTATTCACTGCCTTCAAACGTGGCTGTATGTCTTTTTCGTTGTGTGGTTCATGGCTGACAGGAAGCGAACTAATGTCTGACCTGGTATCCACAAAAACCTTGTACCTGTAAGTACGTCTGATACATACAATCTTTTCGAAGCAGGAGACATATGTATTGACGATCGCTGTCGCTGACATGAAAACACTGCACTGTTTCACACTGGACTCGCATTCGGGAGGACGACGGTTCAATCCCGCGTCTGGCCAGCCTGATTTAGGTTTTCCGTGATTTCCCTAGATCACTTCAGGCAAATGCCAGGATGGTTCCTTCGAAAGGGCACGGCCGATTTCCTTCCCCATTATTCCCTAATCCGAGCTTGTGCTCCGTCTCTAATGACCTCGTTGTCGACGGGACGTTAAACACTAATCTCCTCCTCCTCCACTGCACTGTTTCTGTACATACCTTGGTTGTCTGAATAGGCGCACGGTGATGTACACCTTGTAGCATCTCTCCTAAAACGTTTATGGTACCAACGCACCTTACACTCGTCCTCTTGTTGACTTCGTGTTTCACGCCCAGCCCGGTCTCTCTTGCGCTTAAAGATAACTTGTGGTCACTGTAACATGCGTAGCTGCGTTTGCAAATCCTCTATTGCAGTTTTTAAATCTCTAATTTCGTTTGAACTTTTTGTTGTTTGTCGCGTTGCGACCGCGGCACAGTCTACTGTTATATCGTCAGTTTGGTCTTGCTGGTAATGGTAGTTATCGTACATGGCACCTGTCGACGTCGTTGCGACTGTTGCAGTAGGCTCGTGAGTCTCGTAGATTCTGTCTGCAGCGAGCAGCAGTTTGTCAACTGATCTTTCGTCGTATATAGCTAGTGTAGTTCTTACTTGCGTTGGTAGCTGTTGTTGCCATACGTGGCGTAACAGTCTATCAGAGACTGTCGAACTATCTACCAGGCTGCGTAAATGACGCCAGTAATCTGACAGGGACCTATCTCCCCGTTTCTCTTGGTACAATACTTGTTTGACTCTGATGTCGACTGGCTTCACACACCGAGAAATTAATTCTTCTTTCAGAATACAGTATGCTCCTTCTGTAGGCCGGTTCACTATAATGTCAGATATCAAAGTCAAGGTCTGATGGTCCAAATTAATTATCACCAAGGTGAACTTCTTGTGATCACTGACTATTCTTTGTTGTAGAAATATATTTTCCATTACCGCGAACCATGAGTGTGGCTGAAAAGGCATAAATGGGGGCGCTCGTAGTTGCAACCTTTGAGTTGGTGAAGCATTGAAACCAGCGGGTAGTTCCATTGCTGTTACTTGCTGTGGTTGTGCTGCAGTAGTCCCAGTTTCTGATGATGTTGCCTTGCTGGTGTGTGCCATTGTTGTTGAACCAACGTCATTCCTTTGGTCCGGTATATGCTGGAAGTTCATATCTTTCGAAACATGCAACTGTAAAGTTTCTATCTCATTCTGAAGCCTATGATTTTATCCGTTATCGAACTGTATCGTTTGCCGTCGTCGTTCATTGCTTTTGCAGTTAATGTTCGACGTAGCTAACGAAAGGTTTAAAGTTCCTTAATCGGAGGTCACCAATTATGTAGGCAACTTGCCTACAACAAATAATTGCATAGCCGTCCGGTGTAATGTGTTAACGAAAAAATATTTATTCGCATAAACTCACAATGAGAAGAAACTAAAAAAACAACATAGAAGTAACAAAAACTAGGAGACTCTATAGTCTTACGGCAAAGATAAAAAAACAACACATGACCAGAAAATAACTCTCACACACTTTTCATATCACTTTGCACCAGACATGAAAAATATCACTGCCACACATTATTATGTGGTGGCGCGCACAAGGGACAGATTGTTTATTCTTTGATTATATATAATAGTTCTGTTGTTATTGATCTAATGCTAAAATGAGCTTTTCATTGCAATAAAAAAATAAAATATTATAGCCTAACTACTTCATGAGTCTTTCTGAAGATTGTAATAAGTAGTACGTGGCTAAAATGTGATCAATTACAATGTATTTTCTTGGTGCTTCAAAGACTGAGAAACAGAATAGAAGCACTGGTCAAGCAACTAGCCTTTTAGTTTCACTTTAAATTTAGGTAAATTTTGTGCCTCTTTCGGAAAGAATGGCATGTGGTTATATAGCCCAATGCCAGTATGATACACTCCTCCCAACAAGTTTTTGTGCTTACTGAATTGACATGCAGGTAGTGCTTCTGTCTAGTATCATGAGAGTGCAAATCACAATTACACTTGAAGATATTTCCTTCTTTTAATATTCTTAGTTTCATGAAGATTAGTACTTCATAGATGTATAAACAGGATGGGGCAGTATACTTAGACTCTTAAATATTGGTGTACATGGGTCTCTGTATTTAGCACGTGTTGTTATTCTAACAATCTTTCTTTGTAGCCTAAATGTTTTTCTGCTAGATATGGAGTTCCCCCAAAAGATAATTCCATACATCAGTAGTGAATGGAAACTGCCATGGTACATTGTGATGACTGATGCACGACTTGTATTTTGTGAGAGGATTCTTAGAGCACAAGAAAGTGGATTTAACATTTTGTTAACATTATTCATGTCTGCCTCCTATTTCTGGTTATCCTGGATATGCATACCTAAATATTTTATCACATTCACAGACGAGACAGTTTTTCCATCAATGCTGAAAATTGATGTTGCTGTGTGGAGTTTCTGTGAAGTGCGAAAATTGACTGACACAGTTTTTTCGGAATTCATTTTTACTTTATTTGTACTAGGTAACGGCCTTGCCACAGTGTATACACCAGTTCCCGTCAGATCACCGAAGTTAAGCGCTGTCGGGCGTGGCTGGCACTTGGATGGGTGACCATCTGGGCCGCCATGCGCTGTTGCGATTTTTTGGGGTGCACTCAGCCTTGTGATGCCAACAGAATAGCTACTTGACCGAATAGTAGCGGCTCCAATCAAAGAAAACCATCGTAACGACTGGGAGAGTGGTGTGCTGATCATACACCCCTCCTATCTGCATCCTCAGCTGAGGGGGGACTCGGCGGTCGGATGGTCCTGATGGGCCACTTGTGGCCTGACGACAGAGTGCTTTTATTTGTACTGAACCATTGTGTTAAATCTTGTATTTCATCTGCAGCTGTTAATTGTAGGCTTTCTTCATCACATGACTTAATTAGGATGTTTGTGTCATCTGCAAAAATTGCTATTGTCACTTTAGTTAATTTTTCTGATAGATCATTGATATAAGGAATGGGGCCAAGGACTGACCCTTGAGGGACTATGTATCATTTTTTTTTCATGTCTATAAAAATTAGAAATTTAATGCATTTTTACATCTTTGTATTTTATTTGACTGATCTGTTGACGATCATGCAGGTAAGAGTGGAGCCACCTCTTTGGTAGGCCTCATATTCCATAATTTCTTAGTTTCTGTAACAGTATGTCATGATCAGCTCATCAAAAGCTTTACTAAGGTCAAGGAATATGCCAGAGACATATGTCTTATTATGTACTGCATTTAAAATTTCATCTAGGAATGTAAAAATAGCTGACTGTGTTGATTTTCCATTTTTAAATCCATGTTATGTTATGTACATCCCCAACAACACTGATATAGGCATATAGTTTACAGCCTCATATTTGTCTCCTTTCTTGTACAGTGGTGTTACTTTTGTTGTTTTCAGATTTGTCAGGAATATACCACTCATGAATGATGAGTTGAAAATATCTATTAATGATTCTGTGATAAATACTGCACTTTCTGTCATGATAATATCTGGTATTTCATTAACACCTGCAGAATATCTATTGGGTAATCTTTTATAATCATAAATAACTCCTTAGGTGTTATAGGAGACAAAAACAGAGTAATTGAATAAATATTTCAAACTGTATGTAGTGCATTGCTGGCTGTCTGTGAGCTGTAATATTTAATACAGTGGTGTTATGATATATTTGAAAAGTAATTGTTAAATTTATTAGCCACTTCCATGGCTTCAGTTATTTTATTGTAATTTTCATGAAGTTCTATCTTGTTGTGGTCTAGTGATGTAGTACCTGTTACTTTTTTGATGACATTCCAGGTTGCTTTAGTCTTGTTGCTGTAATTTTCTATATGTTTGTCATTTTCCATCTTCTTTGCTTTCGATATAACTTTCTAAAAATTAGTTTTTATTGTTTAAAATAATTAAAAAACTGTATTTGTGGTTTGCCTTCAGTATTCATATAAGTTTCTTTCATTCTGGCATGATATTTTTGTTCCTGCTGTCATCCATTTATTTGGACCAAGCCTGGAATTTATTGTTGATGTCTGTTTAGGAACAGCTGCTTCAAATAAATCTTTGTACATGGCCATAAATTTATCAAACTTATCGTCTGTGTTGTGTGACCTATAAACATCATTCCAGTTTTCTCTTGTCAAGAAAGAGAAAAAGTAATCTACATTTCCATTCTTGAACT
Source organism: Schistocerca americana (assembly GCF_021461395.2). Taxonomy (NCBI): domain Eukaryota; kingdom Metazoa; phylum Arthropoda; class Insecta; order Orthoptera; family Acrididae; genus Schistocerca; species Schistocerca americana. Next base: position 751,649,004 of record NC_060120.1, read on the forward strand.
TCCTTATATCAGCTCTAGTTTTTTCTTTTTTTAGATTTTCTGTTACCTGGAATAGCTATTGCTAGTATCTGCGCATGGTGATCACTAAAACCAGTGTTTACAATTTGTGTGTTGCAGGTATTTTTATCTGTATTTACAAAAACCTGATCAGTGTTTGTTGCATAAGTACTAGTTAAACGAGTTAGGTTAGTTACAGTTGGTTTTAAGTTAAAGGACTTCAGCAGATCTTTAATATAATCTTTAAATTTATTGGGTTTGGAGAAATACACGTTGAAGTCTCCACATATGAGAGTATTTTTCTTGATGATGTTAAAATTCTCTAACAACTTTTCCACACTATTAAAAAAAACTTTTTTATCACTATCTGGTGACCTGTATACACAGTTGATAACTGTATTTTGATTTGGCAGTTCTATGTCTCTGTCTCTGCATCAGCTATCAAATTTGGTTATATTATTGAATTCTATATTTGCTCAGACATATGTGCAGCTGCCACCATACCTGAGTATTTTTCTACAAAATGCGTCTGCTGATTTGAAATGAGGTAGGCGTGTCAGTTCTAACATGTCTCTAATCAACCACTGCTTAGTGAAACATAAAACAGAATTATCATTCAAATCGTTTAGCAAGATTTCTATTTCATTAAGCTTGTTGGAAAAAGACTGACCAATCTAGTGGAACAATTTAAAGTTTGAACTAGGGATTTTAGTGAATCTTGCTTGACTACTTACATCTTTTTTCACCTAGCATTGTTAGCTGTAAAAAATCGTCCTTGTTTCGAGAGGTGGGTGATGTCTTCCTGCTAGATGGGTCTTGCCTTTCTTGAGCTTTGGTGCTTCTAATTACAATCCACTTGCCAAGGAGCATTTTTTCATTTTTGGCACTTGTGTCTCATTGGCTTTCATACTGTATTTATTTTGTTGAACCATTGATGTCTTCCGGCAGAATTGTTGCTTCAAAGAGGAATGTTCTTGTTTTACATAACTGCCAATTTTAATTAATGATGAAAGCCTATTGTGTACTTGCTTCTTCCTCTGTCTGTTTAAGTGAAAACCGTGATGTGTGAATTTATCATGTGACAGTCTTTCCATTTCAATGTTTATAGATAGTCCGCTTTTGTTGTACGATTTCGAACAGTTAACTTTTTGCAGGAAAATGATGATATGCCATGCTGATTGTCTTGTTTATATATTTTTTGTCAAATCTTTTGGGAACTGGGTGTGAATTAACGTTGGTCTTGGAGAACACTTGGGAAGACGTTGTTAATGCTTTCAAGAATGTTGTTTTATGAGTCTTCGGTGTCTTTTGACTCAGTCATTAATTAACAGCATCACTCTCAGTGAATCATTCTGCTAATTTATCAATTCCACTAAAAACTTTGTGGAGGGGAGCATTTGAATGTCATATTCTGAACCGAGGTTTTTTTCTTTCAAAATGCTTATAAAGTACCTCCTTTGACTGCCACTCACTATTAGAACTTCTGGCTTCTGTACTGCATTCTTCGACTCATAATTTTGTTTCGTATTTCTGTATGCTTTATCTTCCAAAACACTGTGTCATGAAACACAGTTTCGTTTTCGTTAGTTGTCACGTAAACACTGTCTTTAGTTACACTTACATGTTGCACTGCAATCTTGCTAGCTGTCTTCAGAACAGTAGCTTTATCTGGAAGTACATTTACTTGTTCTGATGTGTTTTTTCTCAATGGCATTAGTACTGTGCACGCATTTAACATAAATATGCCTGCACTTGTGATTTTAAAGTACTTGTATTTGACGCACTTCTCACTGGTTGGCACTTTTCACTGGTTGTATATTTGCTTAATTTTTGTTCTAAATTACTTATTTTCGCCAACATGGCATCTCTATGCTCTTGCAGTACTTTAATTATTTCGTCTTTCGATGCTGAGTCCGATATGAGTTTTTATCGCTTTGTGGCACCAGAACACAGTTCTTTGATTTCGATTGCGCAGTTACTTACTTTACCAGCACACGAGAAGCACAAATTGTCTATTTCGCCACCATTTTTAGACGCTTTGCACATAATAAACTGGAATTTATATCAATTTTCGTGAACTGCGAATTCGTTATGATTCTACTCTGTGCCACCTCGAATACGCAGAAACATAAAGAAATTAAAACATTAAGTCTACCAGGATTATACATAGGGTGAATATAAACTAGGTAAAACCCATCAGGATGTGGTTTCTGACTACAAAGAAGCAAAAAACGTTTATATTAACATATGCTTGGAAATGGATAGTGAGTCTATTTTAAAGCAATTAGTACTGGTACATTAAATGTTATTAATTTATTATTTATTACTTTATATTTATGAAAGTAGATAGTTCTGATGAACAATAATATTCTATAAATGTTAGCTTGTGTGACTGCAGCTAAACTGAAGCACAACGGTTAGTTTTTCATTCTCAGAGCAAACTGAGACAATTTTTGTCTATGATCAACCATGTGGAAACGGTCGAGAGGCCACAGTGATTTAATAAGTCACCATGACAGACAGCGCCACACATATCATGAAACACTTGCCTTAATTTTACTGTGTTTGATTAAACATGAGACCTTCCAAAGAAATGAACAACCAGCTCTGGAACAACAGATTCTACATGATATTAAATCAACTAACTTACTGTTCTTTTATCCATGCTGAGTCTTGTGAACTCGTCAACTGTTAATGAGTGTTGGTGAACAGCGCAACCAGTCACAAATGCTTTTATCTTTTGCATGTTATACATCTAAAACTGCATGTTGCCCTAACAGATAAAAACATTTTAAAAATATTTCTGGCTGTTTGCATTATTCACCAACGAGTACCTTGATTTTTTCTCGTGGAGGGGTGTCTGAAAGAGGATGTGAACTACTTTCTGATGTGAGAACCTTGAATAGCGCGATTATGTAGCCCCTGATGCTATTTGCATACAGCCTAGAACATTCGAAAGAGTGGGATATTCCATGATTCGATGAGGGGAATGCTTTTATTGCATCCCATGGCAACCGCTTTGAACATATATCGTAAGACAGAAAAAATTACTACTATTTAAAATGTAATGTAAAGCATTAGCACTAATTGCTTCATTGCAGGCTCACTGATCAGTTCTGGGCATATGTTGATATGAACTTTCCTCTCCCTTTCCCTGTCAGAAATACATCCTGAAGTCTGTCCCATTATTCGTGTGTTTGTGTGTGTGCACGTGCGCGCGCGCGTTCAAAATTATGAAACTAGAAGTAGGAATGATTTCATGGAGAGGTACATAGTAAGACTATCTATCAGAGAAGGATGCTATATAAGCCTAAAATATAGTCAGGTACTCGAAAAGCTGTTCAAGTGAGTTGGTGATGTAGTAATAATATGAAATTACATATGTGAAGAGGTGTGAGTGTGTGTGTGTGTGTGTGTGTGTGTGTGAGAGAGAGAGAGAGAGAGAGAGAGAGAGAGAGAGAGAGAGAGAGACAGAGAGAGAGAAAGAGAGACTCTATAAGCCATTAAATTTAATTAAGAACACCAGATTTTGTAAGTAATTTTACATAATTAAGACAGAACTTTGTTTCCAGGTTTTGCCTCTATTCTGTATAAATCTTTCTAAATGATTGATCCACACCACTGTACAAAATGATCAGTTGATGAATAAATATTGTACTATTACTACTAATAAAACTTATCAAGGTAAATCATTTGCCACACAAATAATTTTTTTCAAAGCAAATATAAACATTAAGCAAAATCCGTAAAACCATCAGAAAATATCTACACTCCTGGAAATGGAAAAAAGAACACATTGACACCGGTGTGTCAGACCCACCATACTTGCTCCGGACACTGCCTGTACAAGCAATGATCACACGCACGGCGCAGCGGACACACCAGGAACCGCGGTGTTGGCCGTCGAATGGCGCTAGCTGCGCAGCATTTGTACACTGCCGCCGTCAGTGTCAGCCAGTTTGCCGTGGCATACGGAGCTCCATCGCAGTCTTTAACACTGGTAGCATGCCGCGACAGCGTGGACGTGAACCGTATGTGCAGCTGACGGACTTTGAGCGAGGGCGTATAGTGGGCATGCGGGAGGCCGGGTGGACGTACCGCCGAATTGCTCAACACGTGGGGCGTGAGGTCTCCACAGTACATCGATGTTGTAGCCAGTGGTCGGCGGAAGGTGCACGTGCCCGTCGACCTGGGACCGGACCGCAGCGACGCACGGATGCACGCCAAGACCGTAGGATCCTACGCAGTGCCGTAGGGGACCGCACCGCCACTTCCCAGCAAATTAGGGACACTGTTGCTCCTGGAATATCGGCGAGGGCCATTCGCAACCGTCTCCATGAAGCTGGGCTACGGTCCCGCACACCGTTAGGCCGTCTTCCGCTCACGCCCCAACATCGTGCAGCCCGCCTCCAATGGTGTCGCGACAGGCGTGAATGGAGGGACGAATGGAGACGTGTCGTCTTCAGCGATGAGAGTCGCTTCTGCCTTGGTGCCAATGATGGTCGTATGCGTGTTTGGCGCCGTGCAGGTGAGCGCCACAATCAGGACTGCATACGACCGAGGCACACAGGGCCAACACCCGGCATCATGGTGTGGGGAGCGATCTCCTACACTGGCCGTACACCACTGGTGATCGTCGAGGGGACACTGAATAGTGCACGGTACATCCAAACCGTCATCGAACCCATCGTTCTACCATTCCTAGACCGGCAAGGGAACTTGCTGTTCCAACAGGACAATGCACTCCGCATGTATCCCGTGCCACCCAACGTGCTCTAGAAGGTGTAAGTCAACTACCCTGGCCAGCAAGATCTCCGGATCTGTCCCCCATTGAGCATGTTTGGGACTGGATGAAGCGTCGTCTCACGCGGTCTGCACGTCCAGCACGAACGCTGGTCCAACTGAGACGCCAGGTGGAAATGGCATGGCAAGCCGTTCCACAGGACTACATCCAGCATCTCTATGATCGTCTCCATGGGAGAATAGCAGCCTGCATTGCTGCGAAAGGTGGATATACACTGTACTAGTGCCGACATTGTGCATGCTCTGTTGCCTGTGTCTATGTGCCTGTGGTTCTGTCAGTGTGATCATGTGATGTATCTGACCCCAGGAATGTGTCAATGAAGTTTCCCCTTCCTGGGACAATGAATTCACGGTGTTCTTATTTCAATTTCCAGGAGTGTATATTCTGGAAGCAAGATATCTGTTAAACAAAGGGAAATGTGGATTAAGGCTAATTCACACTGGCTGTCATAACACTGTCACATAATGGAACTGACACATCAAGGTGTATTCACACTGTCTGTCATGGCATGGCATGTCATGTCAGTTCAAGTCATATGATGTCAACTTGTTTGGCTATCTTCAACAGTTTTCCTCGGGGGAACTGCGATTTTGCAAGATGATTTCCAATTACTTTTATGCAGGAAATGCACATAAAACATACTGTAGCTTATATATGTGTGTGCTGGAGTTCACAATTGTACAAAAATGACATTTATTGGACTCAAATGGTTTACAGCGTGCAGGGCTATTTTGTATAAATGAGAATGAAAACACAAGGGCAAAACGACGGAAAAAGAGGTGTGAATCCGAAAAATATCATTACATGGTACAGAAGGGGAATTTCACAACTATACAAGGAGTCAAGGAAGAGGAATCTGCATTTTGTAAGTATTTTAAAACGTTGGAGCACCAGGTTTTTCATTTGTAATGTCGAATTGCATCCAGAATTACTAAAAGAAACACCGTGTTATAAGCTGTCATCATGTTCCATGAAAAACTGGTTTGTTTAAGGTTAAGTTTAGTTGCCAGCCTAGTAAAAATTATTGTGCATTAGTCATATGTTGCTCAATAGCTTTCCCTTCACGGTTTATCAATTTTCGGTACATCTTGTATTTGGCTTTTAATAGTTTAAATGTCTTATATGTAGTGGGTTCAAAAAATGGCTCTGAGCACTATGGGACTTAACATCTATGGTCATCAGTCCCCTAGAACTTAGAACTACTTAAATCTAAATTACCTAAGGACATCACACAACACCCAGCCATCACGAGGCAGAGAAAATCCCTGACCCCGCCGGGAATCGAACCCGGGAACCCGGGCGTGGGAAGCGAGAACGCTACCGCACGACCACGAGCTGCGGGCTATATGTAGTGGGGTCAGCAAGTGAAACCACGTAAATATTGACTACTGACACTTGCAAAACTGTTTCACACACACTCCAGAGAGCTGCTTAACAATAAATAAGCCTGACACAAACACATACCCCAACAAACAACTCTAATACATTACTTGATGTATTTGCAACCAAAAAAAACAATGTTTTGCCACTATTGCAGTGTCTGAAGATTTCAGGTCACTTCTTTATGAAATATTACAAATGCCTGGCAACATACAAATAAATGCCACTTACCAATCAGTGTGATTCTACCCATACTATATGTTTCACTACAAACTGCAGTCTTATGAGTCCATTTCATTGTAAAATATTATAATGGTACTGGTATGTACAAAAATCCACTTTATAAATTTAGTAGAGGGCAAGTAATTTGAGTACACTCCTGTTGTACAGTTCAGATTGGTGCCTCATTACTACAATTAATCTTTCATAAGTTATTACATAATTATAAGTTTTAACAAAATAAATTAGAAAATGAAACAACTTATAACAAATAACAAAATAATGAATAAAAACAACTGATATAAACTATGAAAGACATGGCAAAACAAAATATTTTAATATTGACATATGCGCAACACTGTGTATCAGGAGGAAATGAGCTTGGGGGACATGTGATCAACAATGGATGGATGACATCAGCCATCAAAACTTTCTCCCCAAGAAACCTTGACAGTGCCGTGATGTGGCTTGACATGATGGGACGGCCAGTGTGGAAGATGCCATTTGAAATGAATTGCAGAATGTTTTGTGCCCTATTGGTGCCCTTCGCACTAGTCCTGTTGATAGTCTTTTCACAGAAGCTGGGGATTCCCCCTATACACATCTGACAGAACAAATTCCTTGTTTCTTACACAATTGTCATTTGGCAGTTCGTTGACAATCCTGTGCTCTTTGCCAATATGGGATGTCTCCCTCCTAAAATGCACTCACGGGTGGGATTGCGAGTTGGCATGCGTCTCACTTCCCTCTGTTGGGATCTCCATCTCCACACACTTTCCTCCCATACTCCCACCCCCCTCCGGATGGTGACTAGACCACAGATTAGGACTGATCTATTCCAGGGTCCTAAGGCCTCTGTCGCTCCTATGGTTTTACAGCACTTTGTCTGTGCCATCCTTGCAGACTTACAGGGTGCCACCATATTTTATACTGATGTTTCTAACACTATTGATAAGGTGGGATACACTTCTACGTTTCCTACTGGGTTCGAGCACCATTTATTGCCGGCATCACGTAGTGTGTTCACAGCAGAGGTTCTAGCCATTCGCAGGGCCCTCCTTTTTGTTTCTCAGGCCTCACCCCACAGTGTTTTAATTTGTTCACACTCCATGAGCAGTCTGCAGGCTATCGACCGATGCTGCTGACGTCACCCTTTGGTCTATGCTATCCATGACCATCTCTCTGCCCTTGAGCATGCCGCATGTTCATCATCTTTCTCTGGACACCAGGTGATGTGGGCATCCCACAGAATGAATTGTCTGACCATTTGGCTGGAGAAGCAGATACTTACCTCCCATTTCCTTTCATGATTCCAGCTGTGAATATGCAGATCTATGTCAAATGTCTCTTTGCCCAACAGTGAAATGCCAGCTGGAGCGCTACTGCTCATAGTAATAAACTCCGCACAATCAAGGAGTCAACTACAGTTTGGCGCTTTTATTTCCGCTCCTCTCGGAAGGAGTGCATTGTTTTATGCCGTTTACACATTGGTCATACCCGGTTCCTATGTAATGACCCACCCGCACAATGTGGGTGTGTAACCAGATTGACAATATCTCACATATTGGTGGAATGTCCCCTTCTTTTGGCTCTTCATGTTAAGTATAGTCTTCCCAATTCCTTAAATTTAATATTAGCAGATGATGCCTGAATGGTTGAACTGGTCCTCAGTTTCCTCCATGAAAGTAGTTTTTATTTCATTTAGTCTTGGAGCAGGGGCAGGATGGTTGTGGTTGGGACTTCTTTTACAGTCTTCTCGGTCTGTGACCCTTTTCTCCAGTTTTTAGATTTGGTCTCACCTTTTATGCCTTTACTCTGTGTATTTAATGTTCGTTATTTTTTAATTTGACTCCCCTGACTTTATCGTCCACTTTTAGCAGACCCCTCTTTCTTCTGTAATTCACTTCGAAATCGCAGGACTGATGACCTCGCCATTTGATCCCATAACCCCCTCTCAATTAATCAATCAATTATACACTGTTGAGATGATAACTATGTGTCAGGTTTTGCAACACATCAAAACTGTCACAACAGAGAACTTCCTGGTTTGCAGCGATTCTTTGATGTGTTTAAAGTGAATGTAGCAGTTTTACCCCAGAAACTGACCACTAATATCCAAGACATATTACGTGCCACCTGGACATCAAACCACATATGCTTATCAAGAAATGAACTTGCTGACAAATTAGTTAAAGAAGTAACTCTTAGTACACTGAATGAATGAAGGAAGTTTTTCAATAAGAGAGGATTACCTATGCTGTTAAGTATACATACTGCTGTGTAAAATATTCTTGGAGTTGTTTACGTGTCACTTCTACGTGAAACCTTAGGCTTTTAATGATTACCAACATCCTCTTCCTTAGGAGCAACAGCATGTCATTGCTACTGCTGTGGTAGCCATAAGGCCCCAGTGGGTGAGCAAACAATTTGAATAACTTCATGTGTTTGTCATTTTTTGAGGACGTTTGCCACTATTTGTGGCATGTTTGCCAAATTATAGACTGTGTCTGACATGTTTGTCAAATATTGTCCTAGACATAACAGAGAAATTTCGATTGACAGCCGGTTTGACAAACAATTCTGAATTTTCATCCAATCTTCTGTCAAACAGTAGCCACCTGCATGCAAGAGTATCATCAAAGACTTTGAGATATCTAGCGAGTAAAACAGAATTTGAAAGGTTTAAACTTTTCACCCTGCACTACAAAGATGTAAAAATGCATTAAATTTCTAATTTTTATAGACATGAAAAAAAAAAATGATACATAGTCCCTCAAGGGTCAGTCCTTGGCCCCATTCCTTATATCAATGATCTATCAGAAAAATTAACTAAAGGGACAATAGCAATTTTTACAGATGACACAAACATCCTAATTAAGTCATATGGTGAAGAAAGCCTACAGTTAACAGCTGCAGATGTAATACAATATTTAGCACAATGGTTCAGTACAAATAAAAGCACTCTGTCGTCAGGCCACAAGTGGCCCATCAGTACCATCCGACCGCCGCGTCCCCCCTCAGCTGAGGATGCAGATAGGAGGGGTGTATGATCAGCACACCACTCTCCCAGTCGTTACGATGGTTTTCTTTGATTGGAGCCGCTACTATTCGGTCAAGTAGCTATTCTGTTGGCATCACAAGGCTGAGTGCACCCCAAAAAATCGCAACAGCGCATGGCGGCCCAGATGGTCACCTATCCAAGTGGCAGCCACGCCCGACAGCGCTTAACTTCGGTGATCTGACGGGAACTGGTGTATACACTGTGGCAAGGCCGTTACCTAGTACAAATAAAATAAAAATGAATTCCGAAAAATCTGTGTCAGTCAATTTTCGCACTTCACAGAAACTCCACACAGCAACATCAATTTTCAGCATTGATGGAAAAACTGTCTCGTCTGTGAATGTGATAAAATATTTAGGTATGCATATCCAGGATAACCAGAAATAGGAGGCAGACATGAATAATGTTAACAAAATGTTAAATCCACTTTCTTGTGCTCTAAGAATCCTCTCACAAAATACAAGTCGTGCATCAGTCATCACAATGTACCATGGCAGTTTCCATTCACTACTGATGTATGGAATTATCTTTTGGGGGAACTCCATATCTAGCAGAAAAACATTTAGGCTACAAAGAAAGATTGTTAGAATAACAACACGTGCTAAATACAGAGACCCATGTACACCAATATTTAAGAGTCTAAGTATACTGCCCCATCCTGTTTATACATCTATGAAGTACTAATCTTCATGAAACTAAGAATATTAAAAGAAGGAAATATCTTCAAGTGTAATTGTGATTTGCACTCTCATGATACTAGACAGAAGCACTACCTGCATGTCAATTCAGTAAGCACAAAAACTTGTTGGGAGGAGTGTATCATACTGGCATTGGGCTATATAACCACATGCCATTCTTTCCGAAAGAGGCACAAAATTTACCTAAATTTAAAGTGAAACTAAAAGGCTAGTTGCTTGACCAGTGCTTCTATTCTGTTTCTCAGTCTTTGAAGCACCAAGAAAATACATTGTAATTGATCACATTTTAGCCACGTACTACTTATTACAATCTTCAGAAAGACTCATGAAGTAGTTAGGCTATAATATTTTATTTTTTTATTGCAATGAAAAGCTCATATTAGCATTGGATCAATAACAACAGAACTATTATATATAATCAAAGAATAAACAATCTGTCCCTTGTGCGCGCCACCACATAATAATGTGTGGCAGTGATATTTTTCATGTCTGGTGCAAAGTGATATGAAAAGTGTGTGAGAGTTATTTTCTGGTCATGTGTTGTTTTTTTATCTTTGCCGTAAGACTATAGAGTCTCCTAGTTTTTGTTACTTCTATGTTGTTTTTTTAGTTTCTTCTCATTGTGAGTTTTTGCGAATAAATATTTTTTCGTTAACACATTACACCGGACGGCTATGCAATTATTTGTTGTAGGCAAGTCACCTACATAATTGGTGACCTCCGATTAAGGAACTTTAAACCTTTCGTTAGCTACGTCGAACATTAACTGCAAAAGCAATGAACGACGACGGCAAACGATACAGTTCGATAACGGATAAAATCATAGGCTTCAGAATGAGATAGAAACTTTACAGTTGCATGTTTCGAAAGATATGAACTTCCAGCATATACCGGACCAAAGGAATGACGTTGGTTCAACAACAATGGCACACACCAGCAAGGCAACATCATCAGAAACTGGGACTACTGCAGCACAACCACAGCAAGTAACAGCAATGGAACTACCCGCTGGTTTCAATGCTTCACCAACTCAAAGGTTGCAACTACGAGCGCCCCCATTTATGCCTTTTCAGCCACACTCATGGTTCGCGGTAATGGAAAATATATTTCTACAACAAAGAATAGTCAGTGATCACAAGAAGTTCACCTTGGTGATAATTAATTTGGACCATCAGACCTTGACTTTGATATCTGACATTATAGTGAACCGGCCTACAGAAGGAGCATACTGTATTCTGAAAGAAGAATTAATTTCTCGGTGTGTGAAGCCAGTCGACATCAGAGTCAAACAAGTATTGTACCAAGAGAAACGGGGAGATAGGTCCCTGTCAGATTACTGGCGTCATTTACGCAGCCTGGTAGATAGTTCGACAGTCTCTGATAGACTGTTACGCCACGTATGGCAACAACAGCTACCAACGCAAGTAAGAACTACACTAGCTATATACGACGAAAGATCAGTTGACAAACTGCTGCTCGCTGCAGACAGAATCTACGAGACTCACGAGCCTACTGCAACAGTCGCAACGACGTCGACAGGTGCCACGTACGATAACTACCATTACCAGCAAGACCAAACTGACGATATAACAGTAGACTGTGCCGCGGTCGCAACGCGACAAACAACAAAAAGTTCAAACGAAATTAGAGATTTAAAAACTGCAATAGAGGATTTGCAAACGCAGCTACGCATGTTACAGTGACCACAAGTTATCTTTAAGCGCAAGAGAGACCGGGCTGGGCGTGAAACACGAAGTCAACAAGAGGACGAGTGTAAGGTGCGTTGGTACCATAAACGTTTTAGGAGAGATGCTACAAGGTGTACATCACCGTGTGCCTATTCAGACAACCAAGGTATGTACAGAAACAGTGCAGTGTTTTCATGTCAGCGACAGCGATCGTCAATACATATGTCTCCTGCTTCGAAAAGATTGTATGTATCAGACGTACTTACAGGTACAAGGTTTTTGGTGGATACCAGGTCAGACATTAGTTCGCTTCCTGTCAGCCATGAACCACACAACGAAAAAGACATACAGCCACGTTTGAAGGCAGTGAATAACTCGGTGATTGACACGTACGGATGTAAAGTGTGCAAGATTGATGTGGGTTTTTCCAAACAGTTTACCTGGTCTTTTGTAATAGCTGGTATATCAGAACCCATTTTGGGCACTGATTTTCTGGCACATTTCGAGTTCGCGGTCGACTTACAAGGAAAACGTTTGTTAAATCTGACAGACAACAGTGCAGTATCAAGCACTAAAGGGCATACAACTTGTGAGAAGCTACAGGCGATTGGCAACTCTGTAGCCGAAGAGCTACATGACTAAGAGAAGAATCGGAGATGTTCTGACAGACAGTCAAAAGAAGTTAAACATAGTACGGTTCACTATATTCGTACCACGTCAGGACAACCAGTTTCACGACTAGCACCTAGAATCGTACCAGAGAGATTGACAGAAACAAAGGCGATATTCGAGGATATGTTACAGTCGGGAATAATTCGCCGGTCAGACAGTCCGTGGTCTTCACTCTTCATCCCTACACTTAGTACGTAAAAAAGATGGGTCATGGAGACCATGTGGGGATTACCGAGCATTAAACTCAAGAACCATTCCAGATAGATACCCAGTACCTAATATACAGGACTTCACATGTACTTTGGCTGGCGCGAAAATTTTTAGCGTCCTCGATTGCAAGAAAGCATAAAACCAAATACCGGTGGCTCCAAGAGATGTTCAGAAGACAGCAGTGATTACACACCATTTGGATTATTCGAGTTTTTATTTATGCCTTTTGGCCTTAAGAACGCAGCACAGACTTGGCAGCGTTTTATCGACGAAATGATAAAGGGATTAAATTTTGCTTTGCTTATCTTGATGACAACTTGGTTTTCTCTCCGGATAGTCAAACATATGAAGAGCATCTGTGTCAACTTCGCAAGCGTCTATCTGATTACGGAGTCGTTTTAAACGAAAATAAATGCGTAAGGCACAAGAACCAAGTCACTTTCCTCGGCCATACTGTGTCATCGCGGCGATACAGGCCCTTCCGAAACCGTCAAACTACCAAGAGCTACGACGATATATGGGAGTAATAAATTTTTATAGACGTCATCTGCCAGCAACGGCTACTGTGCAAGCACCACTCACTGATGCACTCAAGGGACGCACGCCAAAGGTCGACGAATAATTAAGCGGACACAAGAAATGGACAACGCATTTAATGATCTTCAAGCAAGCCTCAGCAAAGCAGTGTTGCTCGCTCACCCACACACAGCTAACTATTCTTGTAGACGCGAGCCAGTCAGCAATAGGGGCGGCGCTGCACCAGCGTGTATAAGAACAATGGCAACCACTACGGTTTTTCTCTAAAAAGTTACAGACTGCACAACAGAAGTGGAGCGCGTATGACAGAGAATTGTTCGCGATCTACAAAGCAATTCGATACTTCCACTCACAAATAGAGGCTAGACCAGTGACTGTGTTTACAGACTACAAACCCATGATATCGGCTTTTAAAAACACCAGTGATAAGTGCTCACCAAGAGAGTTCCGTTATATTGAGTTCATAAGTCAGTTCACGACAGATATACGCCATTTAAGAGGCACAGAAAATTTAGTGGCTGACTATTTTTCAAGTATTTGCGGGATTTCAGAAATTATAGACTATGATAAACTTGCAGTGGAACAGACCCAGGATGCAGAGGTACGACATCTGTTAAACGACCCGTCTACAGGTCTGAAGTTCGAGCAAATTCTGTTGCCTAACTCCAAGCTGAAGCTGTGGTGCGACTTTTCTCAAGGCAGACCAAGACCATTCATTTCAGAAATATTGCGCAAGATGGCATTCGACAGTGTCCACACACTATCGCACCCAGGAGCCAACGCTACAATCAAGCTGCTGACAAACTGCTATGTGTGGCCTTCTATGAAAAGAGACGTGCTCCTTTCTGTATGTTCCTACATTCCTTGTCAACAAAGTAAAGTAGGACGACATGTGCGTGCTGATATTGGAGATTTTCTAGGTACCTCTGCTAGATTCGCACACGTTCACGTGGACCTGGTTGGACTTATTCCACAGTCAGAGGGTTACAGTTATTTGTTTACGGCCACAAATAGGTGCACAAGATGGGCAGAAGCAACTCCAATAGTCGATATTTCACCCGAAACTACTGCGAAGACGTTTCTGTGTACGTGGGTTGCCCGTTTTGGATGCTCCCTTCATGTCACAACTGAACAGGGACGTCAGTTCGAATCTACGTTGTTCCTCGAGCTATCCAAAATGCGCGGTTTCCAACGCCACGACACGACTAACTATCACCCTGCCAGTAATGGTATGGTCGAACGATGGCACAGAACACTCAAAGCAGCATTGATGTGTCATCAAGAGAGATGGACGGAAGCATTACCATTAGTGTTGTTAGGCCTGCAGACAGCTCACAAACCCGATATTGGTGCATCAGTTGCCGAGATGGTTTACAGCGAGCCGCTACGGATTCCTACAGATTATTTAGTACCAACCTCACTACCTGGATCATAGGGCCTCACACACTGGGTGCAGCAGCTAAAACGTCACTGCACAAATATACATTGGCCGCCACCTTCTCGCCATGGCAACCGTAAGGTGTTTGTACACAAAGACTTATATGATTGCCCTCACGTTATGTTGCGAACAGACTCAGTCAAATCGCCTTTACAACCACCATATACGGGTCATTTCAGGTGCTGAGTAGAAATAAGCATACCGTGGACATAATGTACAATGGTGTTCCGACAAAGGTATCGATTGAACGTGTCAAGCCAGCATGGGTTTTATCCTCTCCGACCTCTGACACCATGCCTGTGCAACAACACATGATGGACGCAGAGCATACTGAAACACCGCCCAGTACATCGTCCGAGACAGGTGAATTACCACCACAAACAACAATCTCACCGAGACACCCGACGCACACCAGAGCTGGACGTCGAATAAAATTTAAGTATCAAGATATCCCTGGGGCTCCGCACTTTAAGGGGGGGGGGGCTGGGTGGCAGTGATATTTTTCATGTCTGGTGCAAAGTGATATCAAAAGTGTGCGAGAGTTTTTTTCTGGTCAAGTGTAGTTTTTTTATCTTTGCCGTAAGACTATAGAGTCTTCTAGTTTTTGTTACTTCTCTGTTGTTTTTTCAGTTTCTTCTCATTGTGAGTTTTTGCGAATAAATATTTTTTCGTTAACATATTATACCGGATGGCTAAGCAATTATTTGTTGTAGGCAAGTCGCCTACAAATGCTACCCTTCACCGTGCGTCTATGGATATTCTGCTGGCGATTCCCACAGCATAATTATTCTTAACCATATTATTCTTTCAATCATCTTATTAGTTTTATAATTATATTAGTGGTGTTCAGCGTGTGTCAGGTGTTGTTTTCTAAATCACAGTATGTATAAACTTGTATGTAGTGTATCTAACCTGACTTATACTATATCGTTTGTACAAACTGTTTATCTACCACGAGTTACAGGATGAATAAAGAAATAAAGAAATATTGGTAACCCCTTCCATTATTCTTACTGCTCGTTTTTAATTTTAAAATATTATTTTACAAAACTTGCATTTCCTCAGAACATCACAGCATACAATACAGGCTATGCATACGCGCATAGGAAGCACATAGTAGGCTACAGTTTCCAGAATCATCGCTCTCTCAGCAATCTCAATAAATATCTGTATATACTCAACCTTTAAGATTGCTGAGAGAGCGATGATTCTGGAAACTGTAGCCAACTATGTGCTTCCTATATAAATATCTGTATATACTCAACCTTTCAGCACTGAAAGACCTGAGCCGAAACAAGGCCCCGGAAATAGATAACATTCCATTAGAACCACTGACAGCCTTGGGAGAGCCAGTCCTGACAAAACTCTACCATCTGGTGAGCAAGATATATGAGACAGACGAAATACCCTCAGACTTCAAGAAGAATATAATAATTCCAATCCCAAAGAAAGCAAGTGTTGACAGATTTGAAAATTACTGAACTAAGAGTTTAATAAGTTACGGCTGCAAAATACTAACGCGAATTCTTTACAGACGAATGGAAAAACTAGTAGAAGCCAATCTCGGGTAAGATCAGTTTGGGTTCCGTAGAAATATTGGAACACGTGAGGCAATACTGACCCTACGACTTATCTTGGAAGCTAGATTAAGGAAAGGCAAACCTACGTTTCTAGCATTTGTAGACTTAGAGAAAGCTTTTGACAATGTTGACTGGAATACTCTCTTTCAGATTCTGATGGTGGCAGGGGTAAAATACAGGGAAGGAAAGGCTATTTACAATTTGTACAGAAACCAAATGGCAGTTATAAGAGTTGAGGTGCATGAAAGGGAAGCAGTGGTTAGGAAGGGAGTGAGACAGGGTTGTAGCCTCTCCTCGATGTTATTCAATCTGTATATTGAGCAAGCAGTGAAGAAAAGAAAAGAAAAATTCGGAGGAGGTATTAAAATCCATGGAGAAGAAATAAAAACCTTGAGGTTCGCCGATGACATTGTAATTCTGTCAGAGACAGCAAAGGACTTGGAAGAGCAGTTGAACGGAATGGATAGCGTCTTGAAAGGAGGATATACGATGGAACATCAACAAAAGCAAAACGAGGATAATGGAATGTAGTCGAATTAAGTCGGGAGATGCTGAGGGTATTAGATTAGGAAATGAGACACTTAAAGTAGTAAGTCTGTGGCACAATTTGAGTGGAAGAAGGGATCAGTTGGTAGGACATATTCTGAGGCATCAAGGGATCACCAATTTAGTATTGGACGGCAGCGTGGAGGGTAAAAATCGTAGAGACCAAGAGAAGAATACACTAAGCAGATTCAGAAGGATGTAGGCTGCAGTAGGTACTGGGAGATGAAGAAGCTTGCACAGGATAGAGTACCATGGAGAGCTGCATCAAACCAGTCTCAGGACTGAAGACCACAACAACAACATTCAACCTTTTGTTCAATAGTTCAACACGTTTTTCCCATTTTAAATGATTATCTAACCAAATCCATTGCATGTCCTGTTCAATGGCATAGCTCCCTAATTGCAGGGTTATTGTTTCAGAACTTTAGTTTCATTGTATGTAAACCATATTCTGCAGTCGGAGATGCAAATGCTAATACAGATATCGTTAGCTATAAAAGGGCTCCGATGCAGCTTTTAATAAAAATGCTAACATCAATACAAATTGTATTATTTTGCTGAACATCAGAAGATTCGAAGTCGATGGCGAGCAATTTTTCCTCCGGTTGTTCATATCTGTGGCTCAAAGACGTCACGGGTATGTTGATAGTAGTAGCAGAAAGTTGTGTTGTCAGATAGCCGGTGTCTGTTGGCAGACGGAGAAATGTTTGAGTGGGTGGCAGACGGTGTTGACATTTCTGTGTTGAGCTACGGCGGGCCAGAATGCATCGCCTTCTTGTCACCACAAATGAAATTATTGGATACATTGTTGGCTTTTGGAATAGCTTGTTTCTTGATTAATAAGGGTTACAGAAATATTAGTTTACCTGATAAATTAGTCTACGAAAGAAATGATCGTGGAGGGAAACGTCTATTGCTCATTATGGTTTGCCTTATATGGGGTATAGAAATAGGATTTAAATTTGCCACGCGCACGATGATCTACTTGCTGAATCCGTGCCACGTTACTACAGCCGCTCAGGTAATATACAAGTAGAGAACTTAGACATATAGTGAGATAGAAATCGTTAACAATATCATTTTAATGTTGTTAATTACTCCATATGATTGAATATTACAATCGTTGGAATAATTGGAAAAATAAACAATTGTCCTTCTGTTATGCCAGTCATCCCAATAGAACAAGTTACAGACCTGTTGTTTTTATACTTGAGAAAATGCATGCAGAAATAGCTGTTGACAGACCAAGGGAAATGTCGGCTAAAGTTCCCCACATGAGTGTAATAGGAAGGAAAGATTGTTGTTATGTAGTGAGTGTGGGTGCAAATGAATCGTCACTTCTCTCATGATGTGCGTGGAATTGAAGGAAATCTGTGTGATCGAACTTGTTAACGCCGCCTCAGCTCATAGCGACCCTTTTCCATGTTCTTCGTCCTGTAACAGACAGATTGCAGAACTTTGTTGCGTTACTGTGTTGGCAAGAAAGTTGTGTTTTTATGATGACAGTGTGCACTACAACGCAGTGTTGCTGTATTTTTCTTCGTATCATTGTTTTGGCTGCTGCTGTCTGCTTGCTGTAATTTCATTTTTCATTCTGGCTTGCTACTGACTAATCTTCTTGTCACTGAATTATGTATTCAGGGGATATGCTGTTGCTCTTCCACATCATCATGACCCTTTTTGATGAAGTATTTCTGGGATACCCGAGTATGGCATCCTTTAACAGGCCTATACTGTTAACAAATATAGTCTTACTTCAAATATTCCACATATATTCTATTTAAAATATGGGTATCAACACATCTGGATTAATAACCACTCTTTCCTAAAAGGTTTGGCTTCTATACAGACTCTCTTTGTGGAGACTACATTCCGCCCGGCAACATCTTTGTTGAACTTTTTTAATTTTATTGGCCGTTTTCTTCTGATATACTAATTTCTGACCGCTGTTGTTTAACAGTGGGTTTCAGTGTGAAGACTGTACCAATACGTCACTGTGTATGTGCATATTTTTTTTTATATATGTATAAATATTATTCTTAAGTGAGCCAACAAAACATGTGGATGATTTTTTTTTCTGTTATTTGTTATTGGTTTACACTATTCCCACATGTCTAGTTTTTGTGGTTTTCCTTTTCAGAATTTGAGAAGAGCAGTTACTGAGCATATAAATCACAGTGAAAATTTGACCAGCCATGTCTTAAACTCACTGACAGTTTTCAGGTAATTACATCCTAATTTTAATGTCAGTTTTTCTTCTATTTCTGTTGCTGATTGTCAGAAGTGTGGAAATATACCACATTCAAGCATAATATCCTTTGTTTCGACAATATAATTTCTGGTATGCAGAAGGAATGCGTAATTTGATGTGCCCATTGATGATACCCATCGTAACTTGTTACTTGTAGATGCTTTAAAGTGGGCCCGCTTTGATCTTGTGCTTTCTTCTACTGAATGAACAACCTCTTTGATAGTAATGGATTTACTTCCACTTTTAGTATACAAGGATTCATAGACTTTTGGCTGATGGCAGTTATGAAGAGCACTCGCCCTACAGATGTACAACTCATGCAAAGCAAAGAATGTTGTAAGACTTTGACCTATTAGGCCTACATGTAAAATACTCAAAAGAAATGCTCACGGGTGCCAGAAATTGTCAAAAAGAGCTCAGAGTACAGCAGCTTTGCATGGCATTGTGTTTTTGGAAGTCTCCCAAAAGGTATATACATCTTGCCAAAAATACCAGCCATGTAACTAGAAGCATTTTTGAGCCTTGTTTTGCTACTATTGTAGTATTTAATTATGAGAAAGGTATTCCATAAACTTCGCAACCTGTAGGGTATATGGTTCCACTCTTCTATATCATGATGAATGGTTGTTGCCAAAATTTTGGGTACCTTTTTGGTGGAAAGCACGCAACACACTACTTTGGCCCAGATATGTTTGGTGGTATTTGTACCACGGTATTCAGTAGGCAAGAGTAATAAATGCTCCTTATTTTCTTTGAATCACAGTGAAGTGTATGAGAGCATTATCATGGTCATACAGGAAATGTTTATTTCGAAACTGTTGCTACATTGGATGAAAGGGGGGGGGGGCTTTTTGTATAATGTTTTCATAAACACCTGCGGGCCATCATACTGGCTGCTCCAGATTTTTTGCTGCCACATTTCAGTAAATATTATTTGCTATCTATCCACTATGTCCCGAGTCTTCCATCTGAATGCCAGATTGTGTGTAATACTCACTGTTTAGTTATATGCGACCATAGCTCAGCAGTGTGTTTGTCACACCTGAATATGCTAGTGCGTTGCGCCAATGAAATATTCACAGGTTTTGCAATGGTATCAGATGTTTTGCTCAATAACTATTTTTACATTATTTGTATTAAAGTATCCGTTGCTGTTTCAACCCATTTGGCAGTGCATCAGGAAAGCAGCATGAGATGTGCTGTCTTGCTTTGTTGTGTTGTATGTAATGTTCACAACAGGCAGTATTGCATCCCAGTATCCTTGTTCGACATTTGCGTACATCATGAGCCTATTGGCCAATGTACTAATGAAATGTTTCTTGAGGCTATTTTTCTGCAGATGGTAGCCATTTGCCATCCTGTGAACAATATTTCATTGTGAAATTGCTTCTGATGCTAGTTCTGACAAACAATTTTCCACAAGTGGAGATCATTACAAGTAGTGCTCCATACTACTTCAAAACTATGTCTTCTACAAGAAACCTTGTAATTTCGGGACCTTCAGCAGTCATTAAGACATTGATGACAGTGTACTGTGTGAGATAGTCATTGCTCATTACTATCCATTTATCCCCAGGAGGTTAATTCCAAAGCAATCACTACCAGGTGATTTGAGGGTAACTAAGGCATGTGCTTCCATTGTTAGCATTCACTGCAATGGGATATATAATGTCTGATAGACCGGTAGGGACTTGGAGAGTGATAGAGCTTTCTTATTTTATCAAGGATCTTCAGAAATACTAGATGGCATGATATCAGAGCATTGTGAAAATACCTCAGTGAGGCTGGTCATAAATGAGCTGGCATGATGAGCGACCATTTCAGTCCCGTTGTGTGTAATTCTTTCCAAATAATGTTGTGCCCATTAATCTTACTTTGCCTTTGGCAGCTTCTTCCTTCTCTAAGGCCTCTGTGATGTTCAGAAATGCTGGATCTTCCCATCATTCAGCTGTGGTGATGTCTGGGTTATAACTGTTGTTGTAATTTTCCCCCATTGGATTCTGTGAAAGGCGGTTTGCCTCTTGTGTTTGCATCTATTTTTGTATACTACGGTGGTGACATACTAAATGGTGGTCAGTTACTGCAGTGAATGGGCAGCCATATAAATAGGATTGGAACCTGCATGGCTGCTTTACTCTGCTAAAGGGTGATTCTTCTTGACTTGGAGAGCACTCCAGAGATGTAAGCAATCTTTCTGGGTTTGCTTTGGAAATGCATATCTCATAATCAATAGCACAATTACCCAAAATTCAGTAGCAAAAGTGTATAGTTCCATCTAAGCATTCTTGTCAAAAAGTACCAGGACTGATGAAGATGTCTGGGCCTCCATAACGATACAGAAAGATATGTCTAACTTCTCACCCCCAAGAAAATTTGGCATTTCCCTGCAGCAATCCCTGTAACGGACATGCGTTGCATCTGAAATCTTTTATGAACTGCCTGTAGTAAGAGTGTTTCCCAAGGAAGCCTCTTGCATCATTACTCTGCTGAGAAGATGAAAATCAGTTATGGCTCTATTTTTTTCTAGATCCGGGTGGAATCAGTTTCTGTTAGCTAGATACCTCAAGATTTTAATTTCTTGGGGGGCAAGGAGGCACTTTCTCAGCTTCAGGTGTAGACGTGCATCATGTATATGTTTCAACACAGTTGTGCAGTGGCACAAACATTCTTCAGATTTCACCCAAAATCCATTTCATATGTCAAAGCTGGTTGTTTACCAGGCATTCAAATGTGGTTTGAGCATTGTAAAGATCAAACAGCGTAACAGAACTTTTGTCAGCCTCATAAATCTCGATCACTCAGTGGCCAAACTACATATGCATAGTGGGCAGTTACTTCACTCACATCAGACAACCCAAGAATTTGTGGCAAGGGGTATACACCTTTCTGCTGATTTTTGTTCAGCTACCAGTAGTTGGTGCAGAAACTCCATGTGCCACCTTTTGTCTTCATGAGGACCAGAGGAGAGCTCCAAGGACAGCCAAATAATGCTTTCTGCAGCATTTTCGCCACTCCATTCTGAATCATTTTTTGCTCTGCCAGAGACATACTCTATGAACTCTTACTTATTGAGAGGACAGGGGTGACCCCTGTATTGAAATGGTATCTTATTTTGGGTTATTTGGTCTGCCTTGTCTGAACTTGAATGTGTCTGAAAATTGACGCAGGTGGGCCAGTATTCGTTGATGTTCCTAGGTCAAGCAGGTGTCTATTGATGTCTGGATACTAGAGTCCTCCAGAGTGTAGTTTGTAACTGTGCATCAGTGTCACTAAGCTGACCTTCCTTAACTGGTTGGGTTGTCCTTAATCAGGTACCCTTAGGAATGAGTTGTGAATGTTCATGGCAATTGGTGACCTAAAGCTGTTCTTGTGTACCTGTGTTGGTTATACTCAACACTAGCATATAAGTTTCCTTTGTGAAAAAGAGTACATTTTTGCACTTCACTTTACCTTCACAGTTGCACTTAAAATAGGACCTGTTGATTAGAACTTGTCTTGTTGATGAAGGTTGAATAATTATGTTTTTGTTTGTAGACAGTCACTCAGAGCAGTCACTATTGTGTGAACTTGTTGCAGTAACCTTATCAATCTGGAGTGCCATCTTCTGTCCGCTAGGGAGCTTGCAACACTTTTGTGAATACTTGCATGGCAAGAATAGGGTCTCTAGCCATTGCAGTACTCTTACATTTCCTGTTCTGCAATTGTACTCTTAAGTTATTTCTTTTCCTGAGCTTGTCTGTAAGATGACATCTTTGTTGACAACTTGGCTTATCTAATAGACATTGCTAATAGTTGCTTACCTTTTTCTTAGATATTCTTTTCCTAATTCATTTTGACTAACTCGTATCTGGTTTCCACTTCTAGGTTTGACCTCCGTTCTTTCAAAATTTTTCAGTAGTATAGGCTTTGTGTGGTAGATAGTGCAAAGTGGCACATGTCTACCCACTGTGAACCGATATTGTAAGCACCTTTCGTGTGAGATGATCAAATTAGGCACCTGAAATCCAACTGTAACCCATCAGTTGATCAGTTGTAGAGCGGGGGGGTTAGTACCTACACAGTTGTAGTCCCTCTCCCCTTACATTGCAGGGAGAGCACTGTTGTTGCCAGGGCTGAAAATTTCCTTTATATGCCCGCAGAGTAGGTGCATGTCAAGTCTGGGGCTTAAAGACTCCAGGCACCAGTTACCATTTTAGTCAGCACTTGCTATGACTTCGTAGTGCCCATTGGGAGAGCACCTGCTTGGAGTGGCCAGCAACATGCCAGATGACCTGCTGATGGATGCAAGAACACAGCAGGTCTCATTGAAAAATTAAAAGAAAGATATGGCCCCAAGACTTTCCCTGACCATTCCATGGGAGGAAAGCAGATTCAAAAGAAACACTGTCCATAGTACATAGTATGAACCCAAAACCAAAATGAAGGTGCCCACTTTTGTGATTATAAACATGATGAGCATAGGGCCCCAAGCAATTGCAGTACTTCTTCCTTTCCTGTGCTGCAATCTTGCTCTTTGACTGTATCTTTTCTTAGACATGGTCTCTAAGACAAGTTCCCTGCTGGGAACTTAGCTTGCTCATAGGTCATAAATTTAGGCATATCCCCCTTCGGTTTTTTTTTTACACCACATATTTTGGCTAACTTATATTGGGTCCCTTGCATCTAGTTTTGATCTCCTCCATGATTTTTTTTTTAAAATAAAGTACAAGCTGTCTGGGGAAGGATGCCCAAAGCCCAACCAATCCATGTGGGCTGGGAAGCCATCAGTCGTGATGTCCACAAGGTCCCGTCATGGATGGACCATGCGCCGTGGGGCTGGGTTGCCGTGAAGTCTGGGCATCAGTCCCCGGCGGAACCTGTGATCAAGACCGCGCTGCGGCCAGTCCTGCTGGAAGTTCTTGCTGTAGTCAGTCAGTCATGGTGCTGACCTCCAGAGCTGAAGCTGACATCTGGCGGCGAACGGATGACTTCTCCGAGCTGGAACAGACTCCCGGAATCATCACCTACAAAGATTGAACATTCGGACACGGACCATGTCTGTCCTGAGATCCGAACTGCTTTTTAATGGCTTCTGTCTGTTGCTGTCTGTGCTCCACTATTTATATCCGGCAGGAGGACGTTTTTTACCCTCGGTGGTAGCTTTTTATTACTCCCGCGGTATATTGCAGCGTAACTTAGCGTGCTGGCCTCACTTCCCCTTACTCAGCACTCTCCAAGCTTCGCTCAGCACTCGGTCTGTGTGCGTCCTTGCATCGGCCTGCTGGTAGACTGCTGCTGTCAGCAAGGCTATCTGTGCCTGCCTACTTCACAACGCCTCGGTCGTCGGCGTGTCTCTGTTTTTCCATTCTCCACTGCGTGAAGCAGTGCTTACTACATGTGGCCGCAACAGTATGTTTTCACTGGTTTAATATGGATAGTGACTGTGATTCCTGTGTTAGGGGGCATCACTGGGGGGGCGGGGGGAGGCTGGACATAGGAATCCAAAGGATGTCCAACATGTCCCGCATGCCACCCCGATCGATCTATTGCTGTGCCTGCTGTGGTTATTGCCCACACTAAGGCTGACCTCTCACTCTCGTTCGAGTGGCACATTGTTCCAAAGTGTGGCTGGCAACAAAAGATCCGGGGAACTGATCAAAGGGCCTCCCCCATTCATCTGATGAACAAGTTTCAGGCACTATCTGTATTTGATAAAGATCAGGAGCGAAATGCTCTGCAACATCTGATCAGTCACAAAGGGTGGGATTATTGGTAATGGAGAACTCCAATGTTAGGCATATATGGGAATAAGGCTGCCAAGCAGGGGAAGTAGTCTGATGTGCACTCTGTGTGCATTTGGGGAGGAGTCATCCCAGTTGTGGAACGGGTGCTGCCAGATTCCATGAAGAGCACAGGGTGCAGCTAATGGCAGGTGGTGCCTCATGTTGTTACTAATGATATGTGTCACTCTGGATTGGAAGAGATTTTCTCTGGTTTCAGGCAGCTGTCACAAGTGGGAAAGATAGCCAGTCTAGCTTGTAAACTGAAGGCAGAGCTCACCTTCTTTAACACCGTCGGCAGGACTGGCTGTTGACCTTTGATGCAGGGCAGGGTAGAGGGTCTGAATCAGAGGCCAAGAGGGTTCTGCAACCATGTAGGCTGCGGATTCCTCGATTTGCGTCATTAGGGTAGTGGGTTTTCGGGTCCTGCTTAATAGGTCAGGGGACTGTTACACACAGGAAGTGACTACATGGGTAGTGGGGTCTGTGTAGAGTGAACTAGTTAGTTTTTCAGGTTAGACGTTCTTGAGAAATTACGGAAGTGCATCAATCTAAAAGTGTGCAGAGCATACACAGGATGAGGTTAGACTGAGCAACACTTGGTGCCATAATTGCCAATTGTCATAGCTGTGTTGGGAAAGTGCCAGATCTCCAAACGCTAATAGAAAGTACTGAAGCTCAAATCACTATAAGTAATGAAAGCTGGCTAAAGCTGGAGATAAGTTCAGCTGGAGTTTTTATTTAGAATGTAACGGTGTTTAGAAAGGGTAGATTAAATACATTTGGTGGTGAATTGTTTATTGCTATTAGTAGTAGTTCATTTTGTAGTGAAATGGAAATAGGTAATTCCTGTAGGTTAGTGTAGCTAGGGGCTACACTTGACAACCAGAATAAATTAATAATTGGTGTCTTTTACTCCCTCCTCCCCCCTCCCCAGCAGCTCCCATGATACAGTTGTTGGGCAGTTCAAAGTAAACTTGAGTCCAACTTCAAATAGGTACTCCACGCATACAATAGTAGTTGGTGGTGACTTCAATCTGCCTTTGATACATTGGTGAAAATATGTGTTTAAAGATGGTGGTAGGCATTAAACATCATCTGAAATCATACTAAATGATTTCTCTGAAAATTGTTTTGAACCGTTATTTTAGGATCCCAC